>NW_026652284.1:79716741-79930316 GCF_009828535.3 Hylobates moloch
ATCCCACAGAAATACAATCTACCATCAGAGAATACTACAAACACCTCTATGCAAATAAACTAGAAAATCTAGAAGAAATGGATAAATTCCTCGACAAATACACCCTCCCAAGACTAAATCAGGAAGCAGTAGAATCTCTGAATAGACCAATAACAGGTTCTGAAATTGTGGCAATAATCAATAGCTTACCAACCAAAAAGAGTCCAGGACCTGATGGATTCACAGCTGAATTCTACCAGAGGTACAAGGAGGAACTGGTACCATTCCTTCTGAAACTATTCCAATCGATAGAAAAAGAGGGAATCCTCCCTAACACATTTTATGAAGCCAGCATCATCCTGATACCAAAGCCAGGCAGAGACACAACCAAAAAAGAGAATTTTAGACCAATATCCTTGATGAACATTGATGCAAAAATCCTCAATAAAATACTGGCAAACCGAATCCAGCAGCACATCAAAAAGCTTATCCACCATGATCAAGTGGGCTTCATCCCTGGGATGCAAGGCTGGTTCAACATACGCAAATCAATAAATGTAATCCAGCATATAAACAGAACCAAAGACAAAAACCACATGATTATCTCAATAGATGCAGAAAAGGCTTTTGACAAAATTCAACAACCCTTCATGCTAAAAACTCTCAATAAATTAGGTATTGATGGGACATATCTCAAAATAATAAGAGCTATATACAACAAACCCACAGCCAATATCATACTGAATGGGCAAAAACTGGAAGCATTCCCTCTGAAAACTGGCACAAGACAGGGATGCCCTCTCTCACCGCTCCTATTCAACATAGTGCTGGAAGTTCTGGCCAGAGCAATCAGGCAGGAGAAGGAAATAAAGGGTATTCAATTAGGAAAAGAGGAAGTCAAACTGTCTCTGTTTGCAGATGACATGATTGTATATCTAGAAAATCCCATTGTCTCAGCCCAAAATCTCCTTAAGCTGATTAGCAACTTCAGCAAAGCCTCAGGATACAAAATCAATGTACAAAAATCACAAGCATTCTTGTACAGCAATCACAGACAAACAGAGAGCCAAATCATGAGTGAACTCCCATTCACAATTGCTTCAAAGAGAATAAAATACCTAGGAATCCAACTTACAAGGGATGTGAAGGACCTCTTCAAGGAGAACTACAAACCACTGCTCAATGAAATAAAAGAGGATACAAACAAATGGAAGAACATTCCATGCTCATGGGTTGGAAGAATCAATATCGTGAAAATGGCCATACTGTTTCCTGACTTTTTAATGATGGCCATTCTAACTGGTATGAGATGGTATCTCGTTGTGGTTTTGATTTCCATTTCTCTGATGGCCAGTGATGATGAGCATTTTTTCATGTGTTTTTTGGCTGCATAAATGTCTTCTTTTGAGAAGTGTCTGTTCATATCCTCTGCCCACTTTTTGATGGGGTTGTTTATTTTTTTCTTGTAAATTTGTTTGAGTTCATTGTAGATTCTGGATATTAGCCCTTTGTCAGAAGAGTAGGTTGCAGAAATTTTCTCCCATTCTGTAGGTTGCCTGTTCACTCTGATGGTAGTTTCTTTTGTTGTGCAGAAGCTCTTTAGTTTAATGAGATCCCATTTGTCAATTTTGGCTTTTGTTGCCATTGCTTTTGGTGTTTTAGACATGAAGTCCTTGCCCATGCCTATGTCCTGAATGGTATTGCCTAGGTTTTCTTCTAGGGTTTTTATGGTTTTAAGTCTAATATGTAAGTCTTTAATCCATCTTGAATTAATTTTTGTATAAGGTGTACGGAAGGGATCCAGTTTCAGCTTTCTACATATGGCTAGCCAGTTTTCCCCGCACCATTTATTAAATAGGGAATCCTTTCCCCATTGCTTGTTTTTGTCAGGTTTGTGAAAGATCAGATGGTTGTAGATATGCGGCATTATTTCTGAGGGCTCTGTTCTGTTCCACTGATCTATGTCTCTGTGGTGGTATCAGTACCATGATGTTTTGGTTACTGTAGCCTTGTAGTATAGTTTGAAGTCAGGTAGCGTGATGCCTCCAACTTTGTTCTTTTGGCTTAGGATTGACTTGGTGATGCGGGCTCTTTTTTGGTTCCATGTGAACTTTAAAGTAGTTTTTTCCAATTCTGTGAAGAAAGTCATTGGTAGCTTGATGGGGATGGCATTGAATCTATAAATTACCTTGGGCAGTATGGCCATTTTCATGATATTGATTCTTCCAACCCATGAGCATGGAATGTTCTTCCATTTGTTAGTATCCTCTTTTATTTCATTGAGCAGTGGTTTGTAGTTCTCCTTGAAGAGGTCCTTCACATCCCTTGTAAGTTGGATTCCTAGGTATTTTATTCTCTTTGAAGCAATTGTGAATGGGAGTTCACTCATAATTTCGCTCTCTGTTTGTCTGTGATTGGTGTACAAGAATGCTTGTGATTTTTGTATATTGATTTTGTATCCTGAAACTTTGCTGAAGTTGCTGATCAGCTTAAGGAGATTTTGGGCTGAGACAATGGGGTTTTCTAGATATCCAATCATGTCATCTGCAAACAGGGACAATTTGACTTCCTCTTTTCCTAATTGAATACCCTTTATTTCCTTCTCCTGCCTAATTGCCCTGGCCAGAACTTCCAGCACTATGTTGAATAGGAGTGGTGAGAGAGGGTATCCCTGTCTTGTGCCAGTTTTCAGAGGGAATGCTTCCAGTTTTTGCCCATTCAGTATGATATTGGCTGTGGGTTTGTCATAGATAGCTCTTATTATTTTGAGATACGTCCCATCAATACCTAATATATTGAGAGTTTTTAGCATGAAGGGTTGTTGAATCATTTGTCAAAGGCCTTTTCTGCATCTATTGAGATAATCATGTGGTTTTTGTCTTTGGTTCTGTTTATATGCTGGATTACATTTATTGAGTTGCATATGTTGAACCAGCCTTGCATCCCAGGGATGAAGCCCTCTTGATCATGGTGGATAAGCTTTTTGATGTGCTGCTGGATTTGGCTTGCCAGTATTTTATTGAGGATTTTTGCATCAATATTCATCAAGGATAGTGGTCTGAAATTCTCTTTTTTGGTTGTGTCTCTGCCAGGTTGGTATCAGGACGATGCTGGCCTCATAAAATGTGTTAGGGAGGATTCCCTCTTTTTCTATCGATTGGAATAGTTTCAGAAGGAATGGTACCAGTTCCTCCTTGTACTTCTGGTAGAATTCGGCTGTGAATCCATCAGGTCCTGGACTCTTTTTGGTTGGTAAGCTATTGATTATTGCCACAATTTCAGAGCCTGTTATTGGTCTATTCAGAGATTCAACTTCTTCCTGGTTTAGTCTTGGGAGGGTGTATGTGTCAAGGAATTTATCCACTTCTTCCAGATTTTCTAGTTTATTTGTGTAGAGATATTTGTAGTATTCTCTGATGGTAGATTGTATTTCTCTGGGATCGGTGGTGATATCCCCTTTATCATTTTTTATTGCATCTATTTGATTCTTCTCTCTTTCCTTCTTTATTAGTCTTGCTAGCGGTCTATCAATTTTGTTGATCTTTTCAAAAAACCAGCTCCTGGATTCATTAATTTTTTGAAGGGTTTTTTGTGTCTCTATTTCCTTCAGTTCTGCTCTGATTTTAGTTATTTCTAGCCTTCTGCTAGCTTTTGAATGTGTTTGCTCTTGCTTTTCTAGTTCTTTTAATTGTGATGTTAGGGTGTCAATTTTGGATCTTTCCTGCTTTCTCTTATGGGCATTTAGTGCTATAAATTTCCCTCTACACACTGCTTTGAATGTGTCCCACAGATTCTGGTATGTTGTGTCTTTGTTCTCGTTGGTTTCAAAGAACATCTTTATTTCTGCCTTCATTTCGGTATGTACCCAATAGTCATTCAGGAGCAGGTTGTTCAGTTTCCATGTAGTTGAGCGGTTTTGAGTGAGTTTCTTAATCCTGAGTTCTAGTTTGATTGCACTGTGATCTGAGAGACAATTTGTTATAATTTCTGTTCTTTTACATTTGCTGAGGAGAGCTTTACTTCCAACTATGTTGTCAATTTTGGAATAGGTGTGGTGTGGTGCTGAAAAAAATGTATATTCTGTTGATTTGGGGTGGAGGGTTCTGTAGATGTCTATGAGGTACACTTTGTGCAGAGCTGAGTTCAATTCCTGGATATCCTTGTTAACATTCTGTCTCGTTGATCTTTCTAATGTTGACAGTGGGGTGTTAAAATCTCCCATTATTATTGTGTGGGAGTTTAAGTCCCTTTGTAGGTCACTCAGGACTTGCTTTATGAATCTGGGTGCTCCTGTATTGGGTGCATATATATTTAGGATAGTTAGCTCTTCTTGTTGAATTGATCCCTTTACCATTATGTAATGGCCTTCTTTGTCTCTTTTGATCTTTGTTGGTTTAAAGTCTACTTTATCAGAGACTAGGATTGCAACCCCTGCCTCTTTTTGTTTTCCATATGCTTGATAGATCTTCCTCCATCCCTTTATTTTGAGTCTATGTGTGTCTCTGCACGTGAGATGGGTTTCCTGAATACAGCACACTGATGGGTCTTGAGTCCTTATCCAATTTGCCAGTCTGTGTCTTTTAATTGGAGCATTTAGCCCATTTACATTTAAAGTTAATATTGTTATGTGTGAATTTGATCCTGTCATTATGATGTTAGCTGGTTATTTTGCTTGTTAGTTGATGCAGTTTCTTCCTAGCCTCGATGATCTTCACAATTTGGCATGTTTTTGCAGTGGCTGATACTGGTTGTTCCTTTCCATGTTTAGTGCTTCCTTCAGGAGCTCTTTTAGGGCAGGCCTGGTGGTGACATAATCTCTCAGCATTTGCTTATCTGTAAAGCATTTTATTTCTCCTTCATTTATGAAGCTTAGTTTGGCTGGATATGAAATTCTGGGTTGAAAATTATTTTCTTTAAGAATGTTGAATATCGGCCCCCACTCTCTTCTGGCTTGTAGAGTTTCTGCCGAGAGATCAGCTGTTAGTCTGATGGGCTTCCCTTTGTGGGTAACCCGACCTTTCTCTCTGGCCGCCCTTAACATTTTTTCCTTCATTTCAACTTTGGTGAATCTGACAATTATGTGGCTTGGAGTTGCTCTTCTCAAGGAGTATCTTTGTGGCGTTCTCTGTATTTCCTGAATCTGAATGTTGGCCTGCCTTGCTACATTGGGGAAGTTCTCCTTGATAATATTTTGCAGAGTGTTGTCCAACTTGGTTCCATTCTCCCCATCACTTTCAGGTACACCAATCAGATGTAGGTTTGGTCTTTTCACATAGTCCCAAATTTCTTGGAGGCTTTGTTCATTTCTTTTTATTGTTTTTTTTCTAAACTTCCCTTCTTGCTTCATTTCATTCATTTGATCTTCCATCACTGATACCCTTTCTTCCAGTTGATCGCATCAGGTACCGAGGCTTCTGCAATCTTCGCGTAGTTCTCGAAACTTGGCTTTCAGCTCTATCAGCTCCTTTAAGCCCTTCTCTCCATTGGTTATTCTAGTTATCCATTTGTCTAATTTTTTTTCAGTTTTTAACTTCTTTGCTTTTGTTTTGAATTTCCTCCCGTAGCTCGGAGTACTTTGATCATCTGAAGCCGCCTTCTCTCAACTCGTCAAAGTCATTCTCCATCCAGCTTTGTTCCGTTGCTGGTGAGGAACTGCGTTCCTTTGGAGGGGGAGAGGTGCTCTGCTTTTTAGAGTTTCCAGTTTTTCTGCTCTGTTTTTTCCCCATCTTTGTGGTTTTATCTACTTTTGGTCTTTGATGATGGTGATGTATAGATGAATTTTTGGTGTGGATGTCCTTTCTGTTTGTTAGTTTTCCTTCTACCAGACGGGACCCTCAGCTGCAGGTCTGTTGGAGTTTACTAGAGGTCCACTCCAGACCCTGTTTGGCTGGCTGTCAGCAGCAGTGGCTGCAGAGCAGTGGATTTTCGTGAGACCACAAATTCAGCTGTCTGATAGTTCCTCTGGAAGTTTTGTCTCAGAGGAGTACCTGGCCGAGTGAGGTGTCAGTCTGTCTGTACTGGGGGGTGCCTCCCAGTTAGGCTGCTTGGGGGTGAGGGACCCACTTTAGGAGGCAGTCTGTCCGTTCTCAGATCTCCAGCTGCATGCTGGGAGAACCACTACTCTCTTCAAAGCTGTCAGACAGGGACATTTAAGTCTGCAGAGATTCCTGCTGACTTTTTGTTTGTCTGTGCCCTGCCCCCAGAGGTGGAGCCTACAGAGGCAGGCAGGCCTCCTTGAGCTGTGGTGGGCTCCACCCAGTTCTAGCTTCCTGGCTGCTTTGTTTACCTAAGAAAGCCTGGGCAATGGTGGGCGCCCCTTTCCCAGCCTTGCTGCCGCCTTGCAGTTTGATCTCAGACTGCTGTGCTAGCAATCAGCGAGACTGCGTGGGCATAGGACCCTCCGAGCCAGGTGCGGGACACAATCTCCTGGTGTGCCGTTTTCCAAGCCTGTTGGAAAAGCGCAGTATTAGGGTGGGACTGACCCGATTTTCCAGGTGCCATCTGTTACCCCTTTCTTTGACTAGGAAAGGAAACTCCCTGACCCCTTGCGCTTCCCGAGTGAGGCAATGCCTCGCCCTGCTTCGGCTGGTGCACAGTGCGCTGCACCAATTGTCCTGCACCCACTGTTTGGCACTCCCTAGTGAGATGAACCCGGTACCTCAAACCGAAATGCAGAAATCACCCGTCTTCTGTGTGGCTCATGCTGGGAGCTGTAGACTGGAGCTGTTCGTATTCGGCCATCTTGGCTCCACCCCCCAATGCAGGATATTAAGATAAAATTTTACCTCTAGTCAATGTTCTCCACTCTCTGCTAGTGGGTTGGGAAATTGCAGGTAATGTATGACATGGCTTCTGTTATGATGAACTTTAGGTTATATCTGGAGAGAGAAAAGTAATGTACAAATAGTAGACTTTAGAGAACTGAGGAAAACTTAGTGGAAGGAATCATTAGTATAGATTTTAGGAATTAGAAAAGTTTTCATTGAGAAGACCTTAGGATAGGTGTTAGATAGAATTTGTAACAATCATGAAGGTGCTTTCATTTGGATGGGAACAGCAGAGCGAAGACACTGATTGGTGTAAAGAGTCTTTAGTGGAAATAGTGGAAAATAAAGTTGAACAGAGATTCAGAGAATCAAGACCAACTTATACAGGGCTTTGAAAGCCATATAGAGAACTTTGACTTTCTACCTGAGATTCATTCTTAAATAGTATGCTACAGCTGAGAATTGTCTGTAGGATGGAACTAAAGGAGGAAGACCCTTTTCAGAACTGTGAGTAAATCTTTATAGTGATGAAGATTTTCAACAGATTGGTAGCCAGGGAAACAAAGAAGAAAGTACAGATTTAGGTTATTTCTGAAACTAAAAATTGACTTTTTTTCTTACGCTTTAAAAAAGGTATATGTAAATTTCCGTTTATTTCTTTTGATAGATTCCCAAGTCACTTTTATGATCGTGAATGATAATAGCTTCTTTTTCATAGTAATACTATGTGGTTTAGAATAAAGTGAGAGGTCATCAATGCTTCTACAATTATTGTACTTTCTACATTATGATAAAATTTTTTGTTATCCATCTATTTCTCTCTTTATAATGAGAGCCCCTCAGAGATGTGACCCCAGTCTCTTTGTTTCTCCATGACCTAGCACAAGTAGGCACTCAGTTATACTTATTGAATTGAACTAAGTGACTTTTCCATAGCTCATAAGTCTTGGAAGAGGCCAGCATTTTCCTTTATCTCATTGTCTTTTTTTTGCATATTAATTAATGTATTTTTTATTTTTTATTTTTTCATTATACTTTAAGTTCTAGAGTACATGTGCACAGTGTGCAGGTTTGTTACATATGTATACATGTGCTATGTTGGTGTGCTGCACCCATTAACTCATCTCATTTTCAAGTGTTTTCTAAGCGGTATCAACAGAATGTGACAATACAATGTAATAAGATTCACAAGTCGGCATCTGTTTGACTTTATTTCTGCTGTGCTGCTGAAATTTTAAAAATCTTTTCGTGATCTTCTAAAGACTTGAGGAAATGGGAGATTGAGAGAAAGGTGATGAGGATGAGATTCCCTTCTGCTGTGTTCTTCAACCTGTATTCTTGCCAATATTCTTCTCTTCATGGACTAGCAAGAAGGACAATATGGCTGGCGCAGAGAGAGCACTGGGAAGAGGGATGGAAGAGGAAGTAAAAAAAACACAAGAGGAAGCCAGATCCTGTAGGGACTTACAAATCATTGTAATGACTTTGACCAATAAAAGTGAGCAAGTGGGGTGGCATTTAAGGGTTTTGAGTAGAGGCATGATATAACCGTTTTTGGCTATTTTACCAATATTAATCTTGACGCTGTATTGATAATACACTGTAGGGAGAAAAGTGTAGAAGGAGATAAGCAGGGTGCCATATGACTCTTGGCCATAGTGTATATCTGTAATCATGGTAACTTTGCCAGGTAGTATTACTAGAGGATGCAAGGTCAAATTCAGGATCTATTTTAAGATAGAGCCAATCAGATTATAGTAATTTTCAGGATGTATGCTGTAACAGAGAAGGGTCATGGTTTTGTTTGTTTGTTTGTTTTTGCAGCCAGAAAGGTGGATTTGCTGTTTATTGAAACTTGGAGGACTATAAGGTGAAGAGTATAGGGACTTTCGAGAAACAGACTCAAGAGCTTTGCTTTGGCTATGTTAAATTAGAAATTCCTATGAACTATCCAAATGGAGATGTTCAGTAGGCAGTTGGATAAATAGTCTGGAGCTTACAGGATAGATCCAGACAATTCCCTGGATATAGAATCCTCATAGAGGATACTTAAAGCCATGACATTGAGTGAAATCCTCTAAGAAGAAAGTGTTTGTAGAGAAGAGAAATGGCCCAAGTACTGAACCCTTGGACATTCCAGCATTTTGTGGTCTGGAGAATAAAGAATTAGCAAGAAAACTGAGAAAGAGCTACAACTGAGGTAGAATGGGAACATACAGATGGTAGTGTTCAGAAAGAAGTGAAGACTGTGTTTTAAGGACGTGGAAATGATCAACTTTTTCAGATTCCTCTAATAGTTCAGTGTTAAACAATGGCTCTAAAAAACTACCACAGAAATTTCCTGGGGTTTTTCTTTGGATTGCAAAGACCCCCACAAAATAACCAAGGATCATAACTTTCTTTTTCCGCTCTCCACTTACAGGAAAAACAATTAAATGCAGATCAAATAAACATATTTAATGGATTTATTTAAGTTAACATCCAGACTACATACTAGGGTCATAATAGATTCAGCTTACAATTCTTGTATCAGGAATCAAATAAGATGAGAAGAGTTTTGAGTATTAGCAAAACAACTCCTAGTTGGTCTCTATTTTCACTCTCTTCCTCTTCCAATTATATATCCTTTGTGTTAATATAAGAATTTTCACTTTGTAACTCAGGAATGGAAAACCAAATACTATATATTCTCACTTATAAGTTTGAGCTAAGCTATGGGTATGCAAAGGCATACAGATTGGGATAATGGACATTAGAGACTAAAAAGGTGGGATGGGGGAATACTTGGGTGACAGGTGCACTAAAATTTCAAATTTCACCACTATACCATTTATCTCTGTAACCAAAAACCAATTGTATCCCTACAGCTATTGAAAAATTTAAAAATTTGTTAAAAATAAAAAGAACTTTCACTTCTAAAACTCAAATTTTATGACACTTAATCGCTTAACAGTTTTCACTATCTCTTGGTACCTTCAGGATGAACTTCATGTTTCTTTGCAAGATATTTAAGACCCTGCACAAGTAGGCCTTATCTTGTCTTTCTGGCCTTACCTCTAGTATACCAGTTGCATTTTTTGTGTGGTATACTTCACTCACACTAAACTACTTACAATGCACTTTGTGAATCTATGCCTTTGTGCATCTTCTTTCTGTCTGCTAGTCCTTCTGTCTTTGATTTAAGAATTCTTTCTCAAACAAACTCCATGTTACCACCTTTGTAGAGTCTTTCCTGCCAATATTTGAGTGAGTTAATTCAATCTTGCTGAATTATTTATTTATTTATTTATTATTATTTAAGTTCTGGGATACACGTGCAGAACATGAATGTTTGTTACATAGGTATACACACGCCGTGGTGGTTTGCTGCACCCATCTACCTGTCATCTACATTAGGTATTTCTCAAAATGTTATCCCTCCCCTAGCCTCCCACCCAGCGATGGGGGCCGGTGTGTGATGTTCCCCTCCTGGTGTCCATGTGTTCTTGTTGTTCAGCTCCCACTTACAAGTGAGATCATGTGGTGTTTGGTTTTCTGTTCTTGTGTTAGTTTGCTGAGAATGATGGTTTCCAACTTCATCCATGTCCCTGCAAAGGACATAAACTCATCCTTTTTTATGGCTGCATAGTATTCCATGGTGTATATGTGCCACATTTTCTTAATCCAGTCTATCATTGATGGGCATTTGGGTTGGTTCCAAGTCTTTGCTATTGTGAATAGTGTTGCAATAAACATATGTGTGCGTGTGTCTTTATACTAGAATGATTTATAATCCTTTGGGTATATACCTGGTAGTGGGATTGCTGGATCAAACGGTATTTCTGGTTCTAGATCCTTGAGGAATTGCCACACTGTCTTCCACAATAGTTGAACTAATTTGCACTCCCATCAATGGTGTAAAGTGTTCCTATTCTCTGCATCCTCTCCAGCATCTGTTGTTTCCTGAATTTTTAATAATCGCCATTCTAACCGTCATGAGATGGTATCTCATTGTGGTTTTGATTTGCATTTCTCTAATGGCCAGTGATGATGAGCTTTTATTCATATGACTGTAGGCCGCATAAATGTCTTCTTTTGAGAAGTGTCTGTTCATATCCCTTGCCCACTTTTTGATGGGGTTGTTTGTTTTTTTCTTGTAAATTTGTTTAAGTTCTTTGTGAATTCTGGATATTAGCCCTTTGTCATATGGATAGATTGCAAAAAGTTTCTCCCATTCTGCATGTTGCCTGTTCACTCTGATAGTGGTTTCTTTTGCTGTGCGGAAGCTCTTTAGTTTATTTAGATCCCATTTGTCAATTTTGGTTTTTGTTGCCATTGCTTTTTGTGTTTTAGTTATGAAGTCTTTGCCCATGCCTATGTCCTGAATGGTACTGCCTCCATGGTTTTTATGGTTTTAGGTCTTACATTTAAGTTTTTAATCCATCTTGAGTTAATTTTTGTATAAGGTGTAAGGAAGGGCCCAGTTTCAGTTTTCTGCATATGGCTAGCCAGTTTTCCCAACACCATTTATTAAATGGGGAATCTTTTCTCCATTGCTTGTTTTTGTCAGGTTTGTCAAAGATCAGATGGTTGTAGATGTGTGGTGTTAATTCTGAGGCCTCTGCTCTGTTCCATTGGTCTATATATCAGTTTTGGTACCAGCACCATGCTGTTTTGGTTACTGTGGCCTTGTAGGATAGTTTGAATTCAAGTAGTGTGATGCCTCCAGCTTTGTTCTTTTTGCTTAGGATTGTCTTGGCTATGCGGGCTCTTTTGCAGTTCCATATGAAATTTAAAGTAGTTTTTTTTATAATTCTGTGAAGAAAGTCGATGGTAGCTTGATGGGGATAGCACTGAATGTATAAATTACTTTGGGCAGTATGACCATTTTCATGATATTGATTCTTCCTATCCATGAGTATGGAATGTTTTTCCATTTGTATGTGTCCTCTCTTATTTCATTGAGCAGTGGTTTGTAGTTCTCCTTGAAGAGGTCCTTCACATCCCTTGTAAGTTGTATTCCTAGGTATTTTATTCTCTTAGTATCAATTGTGAATGGGAATTCCCTCATGATTTGGCTCTCTGTTTGTCTATTATTGGTGTATAGGAATGCTTGTGATTTTTGCACATTGATTTTGTATCCTGAGACTTTGTTAAAGTTACTTATCAGCTTAAGGAAATTTTTGGCTAAGATGGTGGGGTTTTCTAAATATACAATCATGTTATCTACAAACAGAGACAATTTGACTTCCTGTCTTCCTATATGAATACCCTTTATTTCTTTCTCATGCCTGATTGCCCTGGCCATAACTTCCAATACTATGTGGAATAGGAGTGGTAAGAGAGGGCATCCTTGTCTTTTGCTAGTTTTCAAAGGGAATGCTTCCAGATTTTGCCCTTCCAGTATGATATTGACTGTGGGTTTGTCATAAATAGCTCTTATGATTTTGAGATACGTTCCATCAATATCTAGTTTGTTGAGAGTTTTTAGCATGAAGGGGTGTTGAATTTTATTGAAGTCCTTTGCTGCACCTATTGAGACAATCATGTGGTTTTGTCATTAGTTCTGTTTGTGTATTATTGATTTGCGTATGTTGAACCAGCCTTGCATTCCAGGGGTGAAGCCAACTTGACCATGGTGGATAAGCTTTTTGATGTGCTGCTGGATTTGGTTTGCCAGTATTTTATTGAGGATTTTCGCATTGATGTTTATCAGGGATATTAGCCTGAAATTTTCTTTTTTTGTTGTGTCTCTGTAGGTTTTGATATCAGGAAGATGCTGGCCTCATAAAATGAGTTAGGAAGGAGTCCCTCTTTTTATATTGTTTGGAATAGTTTCAGAAGGAATAGTACCAGCTCCTCTTTGTACTTCTGGTAGAATTCGGCTGTGAATCCGTATGGTCCTGGGTTTTTTTTGGTTGGTAGGCTATTAATTACTGCCTCAATTTCAGAACTTGTTATTGGTCTATTCAGGGATTCAACTTCTTCCTGGTTTACTCTTGGGAGGGTATATGTGTCCATGAATTTATCCATTTCTTCTAGATTTTCTAGTTTATTTGCATAGAGGTGTTTATAGTATTCTCTGATGGTAGTTTGTATTTCTGTAGGATCAGTGGTGATCTCCCCTTTATCATTTTTTATTGTGTCTATATGATACTTCTCTCTTAGTTATTTCTTGTCTTCTGCTAGCTTTTGAATTTGTTTGCTGTTGCTTCTCTAGTCCTTTTAATTGTGATGTTAGGGTGTCGATTTTCAATCTTTTCTGCTTTCTCCTGTGGGCATTTAGTGCTATAAATTTCCCCGTAAACACTGCTTTAGCTGTGTCCCAGAGATTCTGGTACATTGTGTCTTAGTTCTCATTGGTTTCAAAGAACTTATTTATTTCTGCCTTAATTTTATTATTTACCCAGCAGTCATTCAGGAGCAGGTTGTTCAGTTTCCATATAGTTGTGTGGTTGTGAGTGGCTTTCTTAATCTTGAGTTCTAATTTTATTGCACTGTGGTCTGAGAGACTGTTATGATTTCCATTCTTTTGCATTTGCTGAGGAGTGTTTTACTCCCAATTATGTGGTCAATTTTAGAATAAGTGTGATGTGGTGCTGAGAAGAATGTATATTCTGTTGATTTGGGGTGGAGAGTTCTGTAGATGTCTATTAGGTCTGCTTGGTCCAGAGCTGAGTTCAAGTCCTGAATATCCTTGTTAATTTTCTGTCTCATTGATCTAACATTGACAATGGGGTGTTAAAGTGTCCCACTATTATTGTGTGGGAGTCTAAGTCTCTTTGTATGTCTCTAAGAACTTGGTTTATGAATCTGGGTGCTCCTGTATTGGGTGCATATATATTTAGGATAGTTAGCTCTATCCCTTTATCATTATGTAATGCCCTTCTTTGTCTTTTGGATCTTTGTTGGTTTAAAGTCTGTTTTATCAGAGACTAGGATTGCAACCCCTGCTTTTTTTTTGCTTTCCATTTGCTTGGTAGATCTTCCTCCATCCCTTTATTTTGAGCTTATGTGTGTCTTTGCACATGAGATGGGTCTCCTGAATACAGCACACTGATGGGTCTTGACTCTGTATCCAATTTGCCAGTCTATATCTTTTAATTGTGGCATTTAGCCTATTTACATTTAAGGTTAATATTGTTATGTGTGAATTTGATCCTGTCATCATGATGCTAGCTGGTTATTTTGCCCATTAGTTGATGCAGTTTCTTCATAGTGTCAATGGTCTTTACAATTTGGTATGTTTTTGCATTGGCTGGTACTGGTTTTTCCTTTTTATGTTTTATGCTTCATTCAGAAGGTCTTGTAAGTCAGGCCTGGTGGTGGCAAAATTTCTCAGCATTTGTTTGTCTGTAAAGGATTTTATTTCCCCTTCGCTTATGAAGTTTAGTTTGGCTGGATATGAAATTTTGGGTTGAAAATTCTTTTCTTTGAGAATGTCGAATATTGGCCCCCACTCTCTTCTGGCTTGTACAGTTTCTGCCAAGAGATCCAATGTTAGTCTGATGGGTTTCCCTTTGTGGTTAACCCGAACCTTCTCTCTGGCTGCCCTTAACATTTTTTCCTTCATTTCAACCATGATTATGTGTCCTGGGGTTGCTCTTCTCAAGGAGTATCTTTGTGATGTTCTCTGTATTTCCTTCATTTGAATGTTGGCTTGTCTTGCTAGGTTGAGGAAGTTCTCCTGGATAATATCCTGAAGAGTAGTTTCCAACTCGGTTCCATTTTCCAAGTCACTTTCAGATACACCAATCAAATGTATGTTTGGTCTTTTCACATAGTCTTGTATTTCTTGGAGGCTTTATTCATTCCTTTTCATTCTTTTTTCTCTAATCTTGTCTTCACACTTTATTTCATTAAGTTGGTCTTCAATCTCTGATATCCTTCCTTCTGCTTGATTGATTTGGCTATTGACACTTGTGTATGCTTCTCAAAGTTCTCGTGCTGTGTTTTTCATCTCCATCAGGTCATTTGTGTTCTTCTCTAAACTGGATATTCCAGTTAGCAATTCCTCTAACCTTTTTTCCAGGTTCTTAGCTTCCTTGCTTTTGGTTAGAACATGCTCCTTTCGCTCAGAGGAGTTTGTTATTACCCACCTTGCAAAGCCTGCTTCTATCAATTTGTCAAACTCATTCTCCATCCAGGTTTGTTTCCTTGCTGCAAGGAGTTGTGATCCTTTGGAGTAGAGGCATTCTTGTTTTTGTAATTTACAGACATTTTAGGCTGGTTTTTCCATAGTCTTCATGGATTTATCTACCTTTGGTCTTTGATGTTGGTGACCTTTAGATGGGGTTTCTATGTTGATGTCCTTTTTGTTGATGTTGTTGCTATTCCTTTCTGTTTGATAGTTTTCCTTCTAACAGTCAGGCTTCTCTGCTGCAGGTCTGCTGGAGTTTGCTGGAGGTCCACTCCAGAACCTGTTTGCCTGGGTATCACCAGCAGAGGCTGTAGAACAGCAAAGATTGCTGCCTGTTCCTTCCTCTGGAAGCTTCATACCAGAGGGGCACCCGCCAGATGCCAGCCGGAGCTCTCCTGTATGTGGTGTCTGTCGACCCTTGCTAGGAGGTGTCTCCCAGTCAGGAAGCACAGGGGTCAGGGACCCACTTGAGGAGGCAGTCTGTCCCTTAGCAGAGCTCACACACTGTTCTGGGACATACACTGGTCTCTTCAGAGCTGGCAGGCAGGAACATTTAAGCCTGCTGATGCTGTGCCCACAGCTGCACCTTCCTGCAGGTGCTCTGTCCTAGGGAGATGGGAATTTTATCTATAAGCCCCTGACTGGGGCTGCTGCCTTTCTTTCAGAGATGCTCTGGCCAGAGAGGAGGAATCTAGAGAGGCAGTCTGGCCACAGTGGCTTTGTGGTGCTGCAGTGGGCTCTTCCCAGTTCAAACTTCCCGATGGCTTTGTTTACACTGTTCGGGGAAAATCACCTATTCAAGCCTCAGTAATGGTAGACGCCCCTCCCCCCACCAAGCTCCAGAGTCCCAGGCTGACTTCAGACTGCTGTCCTGGCAGTGAGAATTTCAAGCCAGTGGATCTTAGCTTGCTGGGCTCCGTGGGGGTGGGATCCGCTGAGTAAGACCACTTGCTTCCCTGACTTCAGTCCCCTTTCCAGGGGCGTGAATGGTCTGTCTCGCTGGCATTCCAGACACCGCTGGGGTATGAAAAATAAACTCCTGCAGCTAGCCCGGTGTCTGCCCAAATGGCCACCCAGTTTTGTGCTTGAGACCCAGGGCCCTGTTGGCGTAGGCCCCTGAGGGAATCTACTGGTCTGCGGGTTGCGAAGACCCTGGGAAAAGCATAGTATCTGGGCCGGAGTGCACCGTTCCTCATGGCACAGTCTCTCATAGCTTCCCTTGGTTAAAGGAGGGCATTCAGCCGGGCGCAGTGGCTCACGCCTGTAATCCCAGCACTTTGGGAGGCCGAGGCGGGTGGATCACGAGGTCAGGAGATCGAGACCATCCTGGCTAACACGGTGAAACCCTGTCTCTACTAAAAATACAAAAAATTAGCTGGGCGAGGTGGCGGGTGCCTGTAGTCCGAGCTACTCAGGAGGCTGAGGCAGGAGAATGGCGCGAACCCCAGGGGGCAGAGCCTGCAGTGAGCCGAGATTGCGCCGCTGCACTCCAGCCTGGGTAAAAGAGCGAGACTCCGTCTCAAAAAAAAAAAAAAAAAAAAAGGGAGGGCATTCCCTGACCCCTTGTGCTTCCTGGGTGACGCGATGCCCCACCTTGCTTCCGCTCATCCACCCTGGGCTGCATCCACTGTCTAACCAGTCCCAGTGAGATGAGCTGGGTATCTCAGTTAGAAATGCAGAAGTCACCTGCCTTCTGCATTGATCTTGCTGGGAGCTGCAGACCTGTGCTGTTCCTATTCGGCCATCTTGCCAGCCACCTGTGTTACAGAATTTTATAGTGTAGTATTTGTCAAACCAAATGATAATCATAGTATTTAATTAAGTTTATATCTTATCTTCACATTGTAAGCTCTTGTAGGGCAGGGATTGTGTCATATTTTTAAGCCCTTACTGCAGAGCCCTAGTATGTGGTAAATGGACATTTAATAAGATTTGTAGTTTAGGATGAACAAAATTACTTTCTACTTTTCCTTCCTTTCTGGCCATTTTTTTTCTCTTTTCTCTTTCCAAAAAAGCATAGATGTGAGCATTCAATTTCTAGTAGCAATCTGATTAACCAAAGTATTTTAATTTATATTTTTATAAGCTCCCTAGATTATAGTTTCTCCCCGACTCCTTATAAATAATGATAAAAGCCAAAGAGTGGAAAGGGTGCTATTGAAAGGTGAACATAAAATATTGACATCAATTTCATAATTCTACATAAAAATCAGCTTTATTGCTTTATAGTCATACTTTGAATAATTTGTTCTTCTTAATGAATCTTAGTTCTGAATATAAAATATTGGAAAACAGTGACAGCCTGTTGCAGATATAAGCCAAAAACTACCTCTCTCAACCTAAAAATTCTTACTGCTTCTTAAACATCTCATGATATGCTATCTGGAAGTGCTTTAGCTCATTTACTCCCCTGTTCAAATTTTTTGTTGTTGTCTGTGTGATTTGTTTTGGAATTGAGGCCAGGAGAAAGGAATTTTAATGGTCTCAGTGGATTAATTTGGTAATCTATATATAACTTGAACATTGAATTCTAGAGACATTCGTATCTTTACTTTGCTATTTATAACAAGACTGTTAATCGGTGTGCTCACTCTTTCTCACTCACTTTCTCATTATCTGTCTACTTCTTTTCTCCTCTTTATTCCCTTTACCTTACTTTGTTTCTTGTTTTTTTCTTTCTTGACAGATTTCAGAATTCCTGCCTTGCCCCATGACTTTCCATTGAGATCTAGGTAGACTGTATTGTTTATATACTGCAAATTATGGATGAGAAACAAACCGAAATAGTTGACATGATTTTAACATCACCTATCTTGAATTGGTAGAATAAAAAAAGAAACGTAGGTTTTCTGAGTCCTCCCAGTGCATGCTTTCAGGAAACTTTTATTTAAATATGTTAATCTCACTGGTATCTGAAATTCTGTCACAAAAAGTTTTTTGATTTTTTGTTTTTATTTTAAATCTCAAAGCTTCTACAAATAAGCATAAGCTCCATGAGGACTGGGATTGTGTTTGTTTTGCTCACCACAGAATTTCCAGTTCTTAATCTAAGCCTTAAGAAGATAATAGGTACTCCATAAGTAGTTTTTGAATGATGTTTTTTGACATGTTGAAATTAGGGGATAGTTTAATTTTCCATCCCTCCCTCCTTTCTTCTTTTCTTCTTTCTTATTTTTTGGTGAGCTACATTTTCTGATTTTTCTCCTATTAGCCCATATTATTTCTCTAATAACAGTATTTTAAAAACTATACCATATAGCAATAGATACCTTGAAGCCCATGAACCGTTAACACTTTATCATAGTTTTCTTTCTTTCTCTCTTTCTTTTCTTTTCTTTTCTTTCATTTTTGAGATGGATTCTTGCTCTGTAACCCACGCTGGAGTGCATTGGTCCCATCTTGGCTCACTGCAATCTCCGCCACCCAGGTTCAAGCGGTTCTCCTTCCTCAGCCTTCAGAGTAGCTGGGATTACAGGTGTGTGCCACCACGCCTGGCTAATAACACTTTATCTTAGTTTTTCATGAAATTTTCTGAATAACATGATGAAATGTGATAGTGCGTATCACTCTTTTGTCAAGGCCTGGTTTCTCTTCTGATGAATTTATCCTTCTTCCTTCAAATTATTGCCTAGAAATCTAGAACTTGCGCCCTTCTAGATGGCTTGATGTTCACCAGTTAGTCTTAAGCTTTCTACAAACTTGTAAATAAATAACTCTGTCATCTTTCTTCAGGTCCTACTGAACTATTTTTCTCACAAAGGCCTTGCCACTTTTTTCTCATTGTCTCAGGGAACCTTGATTTCTGATATGGTTTGGCTATGTGTCTTCACCCAAATTTCATGTGGAATTGTAATCCCCACGTGTTGAAGGTGGGGACTGGTGGGCAGTGATTAGATCATGGGGGTGGTTTCCAAAGGTTTAACAGCATCCCCCTAGTGCTGTCTCCTGCTAGAGTTCTCAAGAAATTTGATGGTTTAAAAGTGTGTGGCACTTCCCCACTCCCTCTCTCTTTCCTGCCACCATGTGAAGAAGGTCCTTGCTTCACCTTCACCTTCCACCATGATTGTTTTCCTGAGGCCTCCTAGTCATGCTTCCTGTTAATCCTGTGGAACTGTGAGTCAATTAAACCTCTTGTCTTTATAAATTACCCAGTCTCACTTAGTTCTTTATAGCAGCGTGAAAACGGACTAACACAATTTCCCTTATGGGTTGTTTTTCATAGTCATCTTCTCTGTCTGCCTTTGACTCTTTATAAAATGCTGCCTCTCCATTATGATCTGTGATCTGAGTTTGCAAGGCTTATTTTCTAGAGGTTTTTAATTTTTACATTTTTATCTTTTAGGTAATTGAACTGTGGTTAAGGCAGTTGCCCCCCAGTATAATACTGGCTTGGCTCTCAGTTTGATTTCCCATGAACAGAAAGGAAAAATAAAAATTGACACAATTTTCTTCTTGATGACTATTACAATTTCAAATAAAAATGAAACCATAAATTATAAATAGGTACCTTACACAAAGGTGATACAGAATATCAAATAATATGCTGATAGAAAAGGTTTTAAGAAGGTACACATATGATTTGTTCTATATTTTAAAAGATATCAATTGATTGTTTGATCAAGTATTTACTATGCAAGACATTATACTACTGCTACATGAAATAAATAGATAAAAGAAACATGAATTCTCCTTTCAGCAAAACAAACACTCTGTTGGTATTAGCACTGTACTGAATAAAGTCCATAAACATAAGTTGATGGTTACAAGTTTTATGTTTAAAGGGAAAATTTTAAAGTAAGTATCCTGTTAGAAGTCATCCTTCTTTATTGATTTAAGTACTAAACCTAACCTACTTTAGTGAAAGCACTTCTTTCTTTAAGGCTTTTACTTAGCAGATGATGAAAACCTAGAACAGAAAGGGCTTAATTCTAAGAAGCGCTTACTATGAAAACTGAATTGTTACAGCTGAACAAATGTATCTTGACTTTTTGATATGATGAAGTAACGTGGTTATTGTGAGAATCTTAAACTTCAGAATATAAGCCATTTGATATCAAGTGTCAGTATTTGGTGCCATTGGCTTAAACATGTTACAAGATATTTAGAATTACCATTTAATCATTGAATCATTATTCAGTCTCTCAAAATAAGAACAGAGATTTTGATGTACTGATTTTGAGTAATTTTTATCAGGTTCCAGTTCAACTTGAAGAAGGTAAAGAGATGTTTTCGTATAAATCATTGATTGAAATATAGATGCAAAACAGCAATTTAATGCTGTGGCTTGGAATTTCTACCTTTATGATTTTTCATCCAATTCTATCTAATTGGTGGCATGTTAATAAATATGTGTATAAAGATTATTTCTCATTGGAAGAATAAGAGTAGGAGAGGACGTAATGAGAATGTGTCTTCAATGTCTAGCCATTAGCCACTACTCTTTCTTGCTACACCATATCACTATGCTCAGCTCCTCCCTTGGAGAGACACACATTCAAATGTTTAAAGGTATACAATGAAGAATGTTATGTTATACAGAATTAAGTCAGAATTCTGCCACGCTCTAGAGGAAGGACCAAATCTTTTTGGGAAATCAGTTACCATTTCTCAGAGGAAATGACATTTAAGGTAGAACTAAAACAATGAGTTGATTTTGATAGAAAAGCAGTGCAGTTGTGTTTCAGATATAGTTATCTTCAGATTCTTTACATAATCAATGATTAGTTAAGTTTTATGTCTTTATTCCTTATATTTATAGTATTTTCATAAACTGTTTTTGTATACATTACAACATTTAAATTGAGTAGTATTCTTGATACTACACGTATTTTTAGCTTTAAGGTAGAAATCAGAAACCTGACACTTAGATTAAATTCATTTTCCTTAATCATGTGTCTTGTGGCACAACTAAAACACAAGCTGACTCCAAGTGTAGTACTTTTTCCATGGGACAGAAATGAAAGAATCATATTGTACCAAGTTGAATGGTTCATCCCCAAGATATAATTGTTGATATGTTATTTTAACCACTGAAATTTGGGTCTCAAAATTACATATTTATTGTAGAAAACTAAAAGTGTAATAGATATGTTTGAAATCAGATTGCCATGTTAAATTTAGGCTTTATGTAGATCTAGTGGGAATGAATAAATCTGATGTTTTCTGAACTATTTATTGTCCATGATCCATAGTAGAAATATTATACATTTATTATATATTTGATAGAACTAGATGTCATTGTATGGGGATTGAATAATAGAAAAGGCAGCATAACATAGTGGTTAAAAGGATGGACCCTGGAACCAGTCTGCTTAGATTTACATCCTTGTTTTGCCACTTACTAGCTGGGTGACTTGGGATAAGTTACTTAGCCTCTTTGTCATCAGTTTCCCTATCTGAAAATGATGATAATAAGAGTCTGAAAATAGTATATTTCCTGTCAGGTTGTTACAAGGGTTAAACAGGTTATTATTATTATTGTTTTTTGAGACTCTGTCACCCAGGCTGGAGTGCAGTGCCATTAACTCAGCTTACTGCAACCTCCACCTCCCAGGCTCAAGAGATCCTCCTGCCTCAGCCTCCCGAGCAACTGGGACTACAGGCATGCACCACCATGCGCAGCTAAGTTTTGTAATATTTTTTGGTAGAGACAAGGTTTCGCCATGTTGTCCAGGGTGATCTTGAATCCCTGGGTTCAAGCAATCTGCCTGCCTCAGCCTCCCAAGGTGCTGAGATTACAGGTGTAAGCCACCGTGCCTGGACAAACAAGTTAATATTTGTAAAGCACTTGTAGCAGTGCCTGGCATGTAGTAGGTGCTACAGAGGTTTTGATTAAATAAGATAGATGGGTGTGAAGCTTGACAGAGTTTTATATAGTAGACCTGTCTTGCCTGTAAAATACACCTAGCTGCAGAAAATATTGTCTTTTCTTTTTTACAAACTTGTCTATTATCATTTAGAAATATAATGAATTGAAAACTAGTATATCCAAAATAGTGTACTTTTACTGATTATGTTTTTCATAGCTATTTGAACAGCACTTTTAAGCCACATGTAGATTTCAAAGTCTCTAAATTTTTTCATTAGATCATTGTATCAGAGAACATAGTATTTACAAAAAACATGCAGCTGTTTTGGTTAGTGGCGACTGGAAATGTTGCCTGACAGTAGTTTAATAGTACCCATACTGCTTGGAAATATTAGCATTTATTAGATAGATTTATTTTCCAATGGTAATAATAGTACTCATATAGTACTAATATTTTTCGTCGGTAGGTTTTTAAATTTTGACCATGAGGCTTTTGTGCAAACCTTTGCTATTCATGGTTTCAAGTAATTTTAAAATTTGGTCGGTATTTTAAGCTAATTATTTAGATTCCTAGAGCCATACAGTAATATTAGGTAACCATTTTCTTCTAATAAATACTAATGTACAGAAGAAAAGCAAGAAGTCCAAATAAGTACAAAGTAAATTAATATACATGTTTTAAAAAAATACGATAAGTAATTCATTTTTATAAAACAATTCTGAACATATATAGTAAAGAGTTAAATACTTACCACTCTTTACCCATCATCATTTCCACTTTTCCCTCCTCAGAGGTACTCTGTCACAGGCTTACTTTTTTACTCTTCTATAACTTTTTCTATGTGTGGGAAGACAAATACGTATTCAAATTTAATACACTGTTTAAAAACATATTTGGATGATACCACACATATGTTTGAGTTTTTTCACTTCATAAGATACCAAAAATATGCCCTTAGTCATACCTGTAACAGTACCTCATCTTTAAATGGTTTAATTATACTCTTTATTGCAAGTATTTCCAAATTAGCTGTTTCTTTTTTGATGGACAGATAAATTGTTTAGCATTTTCTTTCCTCTCTTCTTCGCTCCTTTCCTTTCTTTCTTTTTTGCTGTTACAGAAATTACCACTGATGCTGAATATCTTTTATAAATTGTGTGCATGCACCCTCACAACTTTTACTATTTCCATAGCATATTCTTAGAAATGGGATTATTTTATAGAACAAGTATGTGTGAATTTTTTTTTTTTTTTTTTTTTTGAAACAGCCTCACTGTGTTGCCCAGGCTGGAATGCACTGGGGCAAACTTGGCTAACTGCAGCCTTGACCTCCTGGGCTTAAGCAATTCTCCTGCCTCAGCTACCTGAGTAGCTGGGATTACAGGTGTGTGTCACCACATCTAGCTAATTTTTTTTTCTTTGTATTTTTAGTAGGGAGGCGGTTTTACCATGTTAGCCAGGCTGGTCTCGAACTCATGGCCTACAGTGATCCACCCATTTCAGCCTCCCAAAGTGCTGGAATTATAGATGTGAGCCACCCACCATGGCCGGCATGTTTAAATTTGTAGCAGATATAAATTGCCCTCTGTTGCAGTTCATTCGATAGAGCATACCTATTTTCCCCATATGTAAAACATTCTCACAGGAGGCTTCAACAATGACAAATTTCGTAGGTTTACAACTTAACTCTTTAATATGTTTCCAGTGTAACAGATGAAAAGTGTGTCTGGCTTGATTGCATCGTGGTCTGAGAGACAGTTTGTTATTTCTGTCCTTTTACATTTGCTGAGGAGTGCTTTACTTCCAAGTATGTGGTCAATTTTGGAATAGGTGTGGTGTGGTGCTGAAAAGAACGTGTATCCTGTTGATTTGGGGTGGAGAGTTCTGTAGATGTCTATTAGGTCTGCTTGGTGCACAGCTGAGTTCAATTCCTGGATATCTTTGTTAACTTTCTGTCTCGTTGATCTGTCTAATATTGACAGTGGGGTGTTAAAGTCTCCCATTATTATTGTGTGGGAGTCTAAGTCTCTTTGTAGGTCTCTAAGGACTTACTTTATGAATGTGTGCTCCTGTATTGGGTGCATATATATTTAGGATAATTAGCTCTTGTTGTTGAATTGATCCCTTTACCATTATGTAATGGCCTTCTTTGTCTCTTTTGATCTTTGTTGGTTTAAAGTCTATTTTATCAGAGACTAGGATTGCAACCCCTGCCTTTTTTTGTTTTCCATTTGCTTGGTAGATCTTCCTCGATCCCTTTATTTTGAGCCTATGTGTGTCTCTGCATGTGAGATGGGTTTCCTGAATACAGCACACTGATGGGTTTTGACTCTTTATCCATTTTGCCAGTTTGTCAACCTAGAACTCAGGATTAAGAAACTCACTCAAAACCACTCAACTACATGGAAACTGAACAACCTGCTCCTGAATGACTACTGGGTACATAACAAAATGAAGGCAGAAATAAAAATGTTCTTTGAAATCAATGAGAAAAAAGACACAACATACCAGAATCTCTGGGACACATTCAAAGCAGTGTGTAGAGGGAAATTTATAGCACTAAATGCCCACAAGAGAAAGCAGGAAAGATCTAAAATTGACACCCTAACATCACAATTAAAAGAACTAGAGAAGCGAGAGCAAACACATTCAAAAGCTAGCAGAAGGCAAGAAATAACTAAGGTCAGAGCAGAATTGAAGGAAATAGAGACATAAAAAACCCTTCAAAAAATCAGTGAATCCAGGAGCTGGTTTTTTGAAAAGATCAACAAAATTGATAGACCGCTAGCAAGACTAATAAAGAAGAAAAGAGAGAAGAGTCAAACAGATGCAATAAGAAATAATAAAGGGGATATCACCACCGATCCCACAGAAATACAAACTACCATCAGAGAATACTATAAACACCTCTATGCAAATAAACTAGAAAATCTAGAAGAAATAGATAAATTCCTGGACACATACACCCTCCCAAGACTAAACCAGGAAGAAGTTGAATCTCTGAATAGACCAATAACAGGCTCTGAAATTGAGGCAATAATTAATAGCTTACCAACCAAAAAAAGTGCAGGACCAGATGGATTCATAGCTGAATTCTACCAGAGGTACAAGGTGGAGCTAGTACCATTCCTTCTGAAACTGTTCCAATCAATAGAAAAAGAGGGAATCCTCCCTAATTAATTTTATTAGGCCAGCATCATCCTGATACCAAAGCCTGGCAGAGACACAACAAAAAAAGAGAATTTTAGACCAATATCCTTGATGAACATTGATGCAAAAATCCTCAATAAAATACTGGCAAACCGAATCCAGCAGCACATCAAAAAGCTTATCCACCACGATCAAGTGGGCTTCATCCCTGGGATGCAAGGCTGGTTCAACATACGCAATTCAGTAAACATAATCCAGCATATAAACAGAAGCAATGATAAAAACCACATGATTATCTCAATAGATGCAGAAAAGGCCTTTGACAATATTCAACAACTCTTCATGCTAAACACTCTCAATAAATTAGGTATTCAGGGATGTATCTTAAAATAATAAGAGCTATTTATGACAAACCCACAGCCAATATCATACTCAATGGGCAAAAACTGGGAGCATTCCCTTTGAAAACTGGCACAAGACAGGGATACCCTCTCTCACCACTCCTATTCAACATAGTGTTGGAAGTTCTGGCCAGGGCAATCAGGCAGGAGAAGGAAATAAAGGGTATTCAATTAGGAAAAGAGGAAGTCAAATTGTCCCTGTTTGCAGATGACATGATTGGATATCTAGAAAACCCCACTGTCTCAGCCCAAAATCTCCTTAAGCTGATAAGCAACTTCAGCAAAGTCTCAGGATACAAAATCAATGTACAAAAATCACAAGCATTCTTATACACCAATAACAGACAAACAGAGAGCCAAATCATGAGTGAACTCCCATTCACAATTGCTTCAAAGAGAATAAAATATCTAAGAATCCAACTTACAAGGGATGTGAAGGACCTCTTCAAGGAGAACTACAAACCACTGCTCAATGAAATAAAAGAGGATACAAACAAATGGAAGAACGTTCCATGCTCATGGATAGGAAGAATCAATACCGTGAAAATGACCATACTGCCCAAGGTAATTTATAGATTCAATGCCATCCCCATCAAACTACCAATGACTTTCTTCACAGAATTAGAAAAAACTACTTTAAAGTTCATATGGAACCAAAAAAGGCCCGCATCACCAAGTCAATCCTAAGCCAAAAGAACAAAGCTGGAGGCATCACGCTACCTGACTTCAAGCTATACTACAAGGCTATAGTAACCAAAACAGTATGGTACTGGTACCAGAACAGAGATATAGATCAATGGAACAGAACAGAGCCCTCAGAAATAATGCCGCATGTCTACAACCATCTGATCTTTGACAAACCTGACAAAAACAAGAAATGGGGAAAGAATTCCCTATTTAATAAATGGTGCTGGGAAAACTGGCTAGCCATATGTAGAAAGCTGAAACTGGATCCCTTCCTTACACCTTATAGAAAAATTAATTCAAGATGGATTAAAGACTTACATGTTAGACCTAAAACCAAAAAAACCCTAGAAGAAAACCTAGGCAGTACCATTCAGGCCATAGGCGTGGGCAAGGACTTCATGTCTAAAACACCAAAAGCAATGACAACAAAAGCCAAAATTGACAAATGGGATCTAATTAAACTAAAGAGCTTCTGCACAGCAAAAGAAACTACCATCACAGTGAACAGGCAACCTACAGAATGGGAGAAAATTTTTGCAACCTACTCATCTGACAAAGGGCTAATATCCAGAATCTACAATGAACTCAAACAAATTTACAAGAAAAAAACAACCCCATCAAAACGTGGGAGAAGGATATGAACACACACTTCTCAAAAGAAGACATCTATGCAGCCAACAGACACATGAAAACATGCTCATCATCACTGGCCATCAGGGAAATGCAAATCAAAACCTCAATGAGATACCATCTCACTCCAGTTAGAATGGCGATCATTAAAAAGTCAGGAAACAACAGATGCTGGAGAGGATGTGGAGAAATAGGAACACTTTTACACTGTTGGTGGGACTGTAAACTAGTTCAACCATTGTGGAAGTCGATGTGGCGATTCCTCACGGATCCAGAACTAGAAATTACCATTTAACCCAGCCATCCCATTACTGGGTATATACCCAAAGTACTATAAATCAATCTGCTATAAAGACACATGCACACATATGTTTATTGAGGCACTATTCACAATAGCAAAGACTTGGAACCAACCCAAATGTCCATCAATGATAGACTGGATTAAGAAAATGTGGTACATATATACCATGGAATACTATGCAGCCATAAAAATGATGAGTTCATGTCCTTTGTAGGGACATGGATGAAGCTGGAAACCATCATTCTCAGCAAACTGTCACAAGGACAAAAAACCAAACACCGCATGTTCTCACTCAGAGGTGGGAATTGAACAATGGGAACACATGGACACAGGAGGGGGAACATCACACACCAGGGCCTGTTGTGGGGTCGGGGGAGGTAAGAGGGATAGCATTAAGAGATATACCTAATGTTAAATGATGAATTAATGGGTGCAGCACACCAACATGGCAGATGTATACATATGTAACAAACCTGCACGTTGTGCACATGTACCCTAAAACTTAAAGTATAATAACCAAAAAAAAAAAAGTATGTCTCATTGTTGGATATCTGATGAAAAGGATATCTGATATCTTAATTTTTGTATCTTTGTTAGCAATGTTGAGCATTTTAAAAATAAGTTTACTAGCCAAATAACATTTTTTTCTGTAAATTATCTATTCTTGTCTTTTTTTTATAGTCGTTTATCTATCTGCCACCTTGTATCTTTACTTGGATGTCTACTGGAAATCACAGCTTAAGATGTCCCAAACTAAGTTTTCTTTCTTCTCAAATATACTTTTCCTACAACTCCATTCTTCCAGTCTCTGAGTCCTAATACCTTGGAATCATCTTTGCTTTCTCTCCTACTGTACATCTAATCCATCAGTAAGTCCTTTTGGTTATATCTCTGAAATGGATACAGCGTTTTACTGCTTCTTGCCACCTCGTTGCTTCTGCCATCTCTTACAACCTGTCTTCCTCTTTCAACACTGTATCCATGTAGTAAATTTTTTGCACAGTAGCCAGAGAAGTTCTTTCAAAACACATATTCAACAATGCCATGACTATGTTCAGAATCCGTTATTCTGTCCCAGTTCCCTCAAGTAAAAACCATCTCCTTACTATGACCTACATGAACCCTGTATGACCTGGTCCGTATATATCGCTCTAACCTCATCTCCTACTTTTCTCACCCTTGCTCACTCTGCTCAAGCCATCTTTGCCTCCATACTTTGCTTGAAAATCCCATGCATACCTTTAATTTCAGACATTCGTTGTTTTTGTTTCATCTGACTACTATAGTGCTCTGCCCACTGAGATCTGCATGGATCTCTTCCAAACTAGTTTGCTTTAATAAACATTATTTACAATTTCTGATATTGACAATGTGATAATATATGACAATATAACTATGAGAAAGATAAAGTCCATTCTGCATGCCCTTAAGGTATTTTAAATATGGTATCAATACTCATATATTAACCAAGTTGGGGGCAGAGGGGAAGTATGAGTGGATATGGCAACCAGTCATAAATCACCACATTCTCATAGTAGTGATATGGTACTACTTATTTTGGAGAGCATCCTAAGTTCTTCAAACTTAATTTATTTAGATCTGATTTATTTATTTTATGCTACTTTAGAAGTACCTAAAATAGTACATATAAATTATGTATTTGAATTAACATAAGCTGTATCATATAAATGTGTCTGTCCAGTTTTAAATGAATCTGTTTAGTTATAATACATTATTATAAATTACTCAATTGTTTAAAATAATTCCTGAAATCTTTCATTATGAAAACATGGTTGAAATCCTCTAATTTCTTTACTTTGGAAGAACAAAATTTTAAATAATGTAGAGAGTGGAATATTACATTTCATTTTATTAAGAAATCTTCCTTTTATGTAATCACATACCTCTTTTGGTTATCATCAAAATCCACCTCCCCCACTTTTTTTTTTTTTTTTTTTGAGACAGTGTCTCGCTCTGTTGCTCAGGCTGTAGTGCAGTGGCGCAATCTCAGCTCATTGCAGCAGCCTCTGCCTCCCGGGTTCAAGTGATTCTCCTGCCTCAGGCTCCCGAGTAGCTAGGATTACAGGTGCCTGCCACTATGCCGGGCTAATTTTTGTAGTTTTAGTAGAGACGGGGTTTCATCATGTTAGCCAGGCTTGTCTCGAACTCTTGACCTCAAGTGATCTGCCTGACTCGGCCTCCCAAAGTGTTAGGATTACAGGTGTGAGCCAATGTGCCTGGCCAAAATCACTTTTTAAAATTGAGAGATTTTATTGGTAAGCTTTTGTTATCAGGAACGTTTACTTATGGGAAGACTAATTTTCTATCAATTTTGGATGAATCAAGTGCTTTTTAGTTGAATTTCTCTTTTTTCCAAGAAAAAATTTTATTGATGTATTGCCTTTATACTGAAAATTGGACAAGTTGTTACGTTACTGCTTAATGAATTCTTACAAAGTGAATACATGCATGTAATTAATAAATAGAACATTACTATCACTTCACAAGTCTACCTTCTAGTCACTAATCCCTGACAAGAGTGAATGCTCTCCTGACTTCTAACAAATTAGGCCTGCTTATTTTTGAATACTTGCAAAAATCAATTCTATAAGAGAAAATGATGTAAAATGACAATTCATAATCTCATATAGAAATTATAATTTTAAGTAAGAAAAGAAACAATCTTGAAAATACGTTTGGTATGTTTTATTGTAAGATATGTTTCTAGTAAATAATTAGCTGTTCTCATACTCAGAATCCCGCCCATTGTCAGTTCCTGTTAAAGCCATGTTGAATATATCTGAAAGCTGTAGAAGTCCTGAAGAAAGAATGAAGGAATTTATTGGAATTGTTTGGAATGCAGTGAAGCATCTCACACTACAGGTAAAATAAAAGAAATATTATGGATATAATTCCTATTATCCTTTTTAATTCCCAGCATTGTTAATATTGGTAAGACTTTTCTCACATGTAACAATTATGTATGCCATCTCATTTTCTTAATTTAGTTGAAAATAATTGGTGTACTTCACTTATCCTAAACATAGTTTTATGAAACTCATATCATCTTCCTTGTAGTTATAAAAATATACACATTTTGACGTTTCTTTAATTAAAAAACTTTAGTTCATTCTACTTTTTGTTTAAGCATTATTTTCACAGTTTTAAGTGCTTAATGTTCATACAGATCCATTCTTATCTCAGAACTGAGATAAAGTCTGAGTTGGAATTAAATTGACATGAAAGAGTTATCTAATTATTTTTTCTACATAATTATAAGTTAAATATGAAAATTATAATAGCTATTTCCTTATTGTTATTTTCTTCTCATTGATTTTTACTTTAAAATGCACAACTTTATCTTATTGAATTACTTTCTTTCAAGATCATGTTTAACCTGACTAAAATATACAATTAGGTGCTTATTTGATAAGCTAACAGTTATAAATTTTAGTTTTTGCATAGGATTTTTTCTCTGTGATACCAGAGGCATTCTTATAGAATTTTATAAAGCCTTTCACTTTGACTTAGGGTATAAAAGTTGCAATAGAAACTTGTTCCCACCTTACTCTGAGAACAAGGTTTTGTGATCTACAAAATTACAACTGTATTAAGCCCATAGAGATCTGAGGTCTTAAATTGACATTACCATAACAGCAGTGTGCTAAAATCCAAAAAAGTGACAAGCAACTAACTTTTTGAAACTCAACAATCTCAGAAAACTCCAAGAAGAATATATAAAAAGGAGAACATAGCTAAGTACCTAGTAGTCAAACTACTGAAAACTTACGGAGAACATTTGATGTTATTTTATTTTATTTAAAGTGAGAAGATCTTTATTTATCAGTATTCTTGTTTACCTGAAGACTATACTGGAAGAAGCTGAAATTATAAGTAAAGCAGACCTATATATGTATTTCTTAGCAATGTAATATTGGGGAGTTTTTTCTTGTTTCTGTGTCCACAAGTTGGAGATTATAATATCTTCTTCATGAAGAGGATGGAAAATATACAGTGATAAAGTATATGAAAGCAACTGACAAAATTTATTCATTTATTGATTCGTTTTGCAAAAGTTACCATACTGTATTCAGAGAACATACTGAAGAAAACGAATGCAGTCCTGTCCTCATGAAGATCATAGTTTGGCAAGGAGAGACATTCATTAAATGATTGTACTTAAAATAATTTAACTATAATGATGATGATCCTGCTTCATGAACATATGTGTCAATTAAGCTAACCCTAGAAGAATCAGGAAACATTTGGGTACTCAATAACACTTGTGTTTTCTTTCTCTATTCCATCTTTCTCTCCTGTAGCTGTAGCTTTTCTCTAAAGCAGCTGAAGGCTGCACTGCCCTTAAGCAGGCAGACAAGAAGTGATGGAGATAACACTCCTGGGATTATCTTCACCCACCATGGGAAATGATTCTGTGGCATTCCTTGTCTGTCAGTGTGTCCTCAGTAGAATTAAGCTCCAGGTGTCCAGGGCTTACCAGCATGTCCTTTTAAGAAAATTTTAGAAGTGGGTAGACAGTAAAGGCCTGTTATATACAGATTAAAAACATTAAAAATGACTCCTTACGTCTTATTAGAAACAATGGAGGCCAGAAGACAATAGAATAACACTTTTATGTGCTGAGGAAAATCAGCACATAACATAGAATTAACATAGAATTCTCTAGTCAGCAAAGTGTTCATCAAAAATGTTGGCCAATAAATACATAAAGACAGAACTTTTCTCCAGTAGAAATTTACTGCAAGATATTCTGATAGAAGTTATTTAGGCTGAAAGGAAATTATAACAGATAGAATCTTGGTTTTTCAGAAAGTAATAAAGTATATTAGAAAGTATAAATAGTTGGAAAACAACTGACTATTGAAAAAAATAGTATTCAAGGAGAAAGCTTTAGTGTGTTTTAGTCTTTTGGCTGTTAGCTTCTTTCCTCTTTATTTTCCAGTTAACTTTTTGTTTGTTCGTTTTCTGTTTTTGGACAGAATCTTACTCTGTCGCCCAGGCTGGAGTGCAGTGATGCGATCTCAACTCATTGCAACCTTCGCCTCCCAGGTTCAAGCAATTCTTCTGCCTCAGTCTCCCCAGTAGCTGGAATTACAGGCGCCCACCACCACGCCCAGCTAATTATTTTGTATTTTTAGTAGAGATGGGTTTCACCATGTTGGTCAGGCTGGTCTAGAATTTCTGACCTCAGGTGATCTGCCTGCCTTGGCCTCCCAAAATGCTGGGATTACAGGTGTGAGCCACTGCACTTGGCCTTAGTTAAATTTAGCATTAAAAAATATGTGGCACTTAACAAAGTAAAGGAGTTTTGATTAAGATCAAAATTCAGCTTTTAAATGAAATTTCAGTAATTTATTCAGAAAATATTTATGAAGTCCCTCATCTGTCCTACACTCCAGCCAGCCCTTAGTCCTACATATGTGAGGAAATTGTCTCTGTGAGCAACTAGAGTGAGTTTGGAAGTGTGTTCTTTCCCAGATGAGCCTGTGGATGAAAACACAGATGGTCAACACTTTTGTTGCAGCTTTTTGAGACCATAATTCAAGTATTTAACTAAGCCATACCCAGATTATTGACCCACAAAAACTGCAACAAATATCTGTTGTTTTAGGCTGTTACATTTGTGGTGATTTCTTATATACATAGAAAATTAATATAGACAGATACAGACACATTATGCATAGCTATAGTGTAGTCTGATTAATCACTATAAGAGATACATACCTGCCATAAAAACTTTTTAGAAATTCATCCAAAAACATCTCCAGTGCATAAAAATGCTAGTTAATATAAGAGCCAATAATCTTGATTTTAGCATTCCTGTTCAGCGTTTCTTTTCTGAGCATGCCTCTTATAAGAAAATTAAGAGAAGAATGGGGGGAAGAAAGTATGGCTTGTCGTTCTTGTGTAATTAACTCTTAGCTTGCAGAGGTATGACTGTTTTAGGGACATCAGCTATATTTCACCAGTCTCAGCCATGTTGAGTCCTTTTAATGAATATCCTAATAACTCCTTGCATTGACTTACCTGTCCTTCTCTCTTAGAGATACCCTTTGTACAGTGGTAACATCTGGCACTTAATTTTTGTTATATGTTGGGCTATATGCTGAGAAAACAAAAGAGACGTGATAGTTGTCATGGTCTAGCTGGGAAAAGGCTAAGTGCCATGGTATGGAGTATCCTGTAGGGATCCCCTTAGAAAACTTAATGATGAAAGAAGAGAAATGGGAATGTCAAGAGGAATGTTACTTATTGAAAGGATGCCTAGGGCACGTACTTCCTGGTTCGTGATGAATTTAGATATTATCGTAGGTAAGTATTTATTGCTTTGTAGAAGATCTAGTTGACATCATTGTGTGGTTTAGAATATGATAGCTACCAATATTATTTAGTTGTTTAATGTTTACTATAGATCTAAATGTTATTTCATGATAATAGAAGTAGTTATATTAAAAATAACCTCATTCACTCTTATCTATTTTATTAATGATTGAATAATGTGGTATAATTATCTTTTTATTGATATCATTTTGAGTAGTTCTGTAATAGGGAACATGAAAGATAGCATTCGATTACATGATTATTTGACAGCTCTGGGAAAATATTCCAATTTAAGATTCCAAGTAATATCAGAAATCTTTACACTATCTATAAACAAGTAGGTACATCAGTATTCCACAATATAGGATATACTGGAGAATGTCTTTCTCTGGCCAGGATTAAATAACAGGAACCAGATTTATTTCACTGCCTGAAATAACCAAAAAATTATTGAAATATACAACACAAAGGTTTCAAACCACTAGGCAATAAGCCAAGTGGACAGTGATTCCTGAGAGACTTAAGATAAAATCAGCAGGACTTAGTAATTAATTGATTTGGGGAATCAGGGAACAGAGTCTAAGAGATCTTCTAGATTCTTGTTTTGGTGTTTGGGTGGTAGTGACGCTATTAAATGAAGTAGCTTTTCCAGGTTAGGGGCAAATAGGGATTTTGAATTTACACATGTATTTGAAATGTATGTGAGACATCCAGATATGTATTAGATATTTATATCTGGAGTTTAAAAAACAGATTAAGAGAAGAGATATAATTTTAGGAGTTATCTGCAGATGGTTTTCAAACCAGGAGAATGGGTCATTCAAGAAAGTATGTACAGTTGAAAGAGCAATGGGCCAAGGGAATACCGTTTTAAAAGTTGTTAGTAGAAGAGAGAATGTCCTTGAAGGAAATTATGTTAGTGATCAGAAGTGGAGGAGGAGAAACCAGAGAGTTCATGAAAGCAAAAAATACTTAGAATTTTAAGGAGCTACTGGTCAGCAATGTCAAATTCTAGATGTTAACTATGTGCTTTACTTGCTTATTTGTAGTATAAAATGGATAAATTAAATAATATTTAAGGTTACTTCCAACTCTAACATTATTGTATGATTCTTTTGCTTATTTTATAATGTTGCAGTACCTTCTAGCTTCATCACCAACAAACTTAATCTTATATATCACTTTGAATTAATTGTAAGTTATGATAGTGATTTTCCTCATTTTTCCTTTTTTATCTCTAATTATGGTAAAATACATATAACATAAAATTTACCTTCCTTACTATTTGGAATAAACTATATGGTTTATTTTGTGGTTCCTCAATTTGAGTAAGCTTATTGAGTATCAGTTTACATAATCATTGCAGTACCAAATAATACATCTTTATATAGGTTATCTTATATATGACCTAGGTACTTGGCTTGCCTCATCCTAGTCCCGGCCCTGTGTTAAACGTACTATGTATTTAAACATTTCCAGATGTTAATGTATTATGAACACTTTAAAAGATAAAATTAGATTCTCATTAAATGATTACAATTTAGACTCTGAAAATCTGAGTTTTATTTATTTTATTTTATTTTATTTTTTTTGAGATGGAGTCTTACTTTGTCGCCCAGGCTGGAGTGCAGTGGTGCGATCTCGGCTCACTGCAAGCTCCACCTCCCAGGTTCACGCCATTCTCCTGCCTCAGCCTCCCCAGTAGCTGGGACTGCAGGCGCCCGCCAACACGCCCAGCTAATATTTTTGTATTTTTAATAGAGACGGGGTTTCACCGTGTTAGCCAGGGTGGTCTCCATCTCCTGACCTCGTGATCCACCCGCCTCGGCCTCCCAAAGTGCTGGGATTACAGGCGCCACCCGCCTCGGCCTCCCAAAGTGCTGGGATTACAGGCGTGAGCTTTTATTTTTAAAAGCGTTGTCCATTTTTTAAGATGTTTTATGAGCCGAAATATAAAACAGAAAACCCTGCAAGTTGTCATCAGATAAAACAGGACATCATAACTTAAAGGTTTTGAAGGATTATTCTTTTAGTGGAAGTTTGAGCAAGTAATTATGTTTGGAACCACAGTTTCTGCAAAGTTGATGTTGGAGCCAAAGTTGGTATTTGCTAAACCCATATTATTTTTTACTTAGAATAGAAACATGTATATTATATAAAATCATTAACAATATTTGCTGTAACCTATTTGTTTTTCAGTGTAGAAGAAGGAGTTTCCATACTTAATTATAATGGATTATTTTATAATACTCCATGTAGTCTTGGACAGTCTTTTTTTTTTTTTTTTTTTTTTAAATATATGAACTTTGGGGCCGGGCACGGTGGCTCACATCTGTAATCCCAGCACTTTGGAAGGCCTCGGCAGGCAGACGACTTGAGGTTAGGAGTTCAAGACCAGCATGGCTAACATGGTGAAAGCTGGTGTCTACTAAAAATGCAAAAATTAGCTGGGCTTGGTGGTGCCCACCTGTAGTCCTACCTAGTCTGGAGGCTGAGGCAGGAGAATCGCTTGAACCTGGGTGGTGGAGGTTGCAGGGAGCCGAGATTGCGTCACTGCACTCCAGCCTGGGTGACAGAGCGAAACTCTGTCTCAAAAATCAGAATTAAAAAAATAAAAATATATGAACTTTGGGGGCCTTTTAACAATAGATTAGCATAAGTTCACCTGTTCTTTCCAAGTTTTCTATACCTGCTCATTAACAAAGATTCTATTAAAGCTATGTTTTTATTCCAGAAGCACATAATTGGCAATAGTATGTAGCTGATAAAATAGAAATGTGCTGGCTAGAATTTACTCCTTTCTAGGAAAACATTTCTCTGCTTATTGCCAGACTTAGCTTTTTTTTTGGTCATTTACATCGAAGTTCATCTTGCTGTCCTATGACATTTACTAGCATTTTCTTTTCTTCCTTTTTTTTTTTTTTTTTGTACTCTCTGAGTTCTTCCGAGTGGACTGAAGTCTTCTGAGTTTAATGGCATTTTTAATTTCAATACCAAGCATTCTGGTCTCTTTCTTTTGGTAATAATGCTGTTATTCCTTTGGGGAACTACTTCCCACATTCTGTGTTATTTTGATGAGAGTGTCAGTCAAGGTGTCTCAAGCAGCATAAGCCAGTTAAGCTGGGCCAGTTGAATTCTCTCTTCTAGGAAGTTACATCTAGAGCATGACTAGTGATGAAAAAAATCATACTGCTTGATGTCCTGATGTCCAGTAAACTCCTTGGCCTTTATTTTCAGGATTAAATAGGAGTAGAAATTTTAGGCCAGAGAGATCAACTATCAATCATGCTAATTATAAAAGTAAGATTTTATATTTAATCCTTATAAATTTTGCACACAGGCCCACATTCTTATTTATAGGCATTGAACAAGTGACAGCCAGTGCATGGCAGTTTGTTAGGAGGAAGTCTGGAATTCAAATCTAGGAATTTTTAATGTCTTCCCTTGACAAGATTTTTATGGAAAAAGTGTGAAGATTTATAACACTTACTCTGGAAAGGATGACAACCAAGACAACCAACTCTAGGCTTTTAATCTATGGCCCCAAATGGGGTATATTTAAATTTCTACTACATATGATGATATCCAAAATATTTTCATGATGCACTGAAAATTTATCAATAGGAAAACTGTGGTTTGGGTGATAGTTTATGTATTTGTTGTAGTGCAAATGGAATACTACTTATTTTAATGGCCCCTATATACATAGATAGTGAAACCGTAAGCAACAGCATTTGAAAATAAATGTACTGTGAACAGGTTTTATAAATCTATGGAGGCTAATAATATATGGGATCTCACCTATAGGAGAGACTTGGTGTTATTTGTTGACTTTCTTTCTTTAGCAAACGTTTGGGTAACACTTACTGTGTTAAATATATATGTCAATGCTATGATTTCCCCCATTAACAGATGAGGAAACTGAAGTCATGGAGAGATGAAATAGCTTGTCAAATATCCCACAGCTGTGTCGAATTCATCTTGTTAACAAATCAGTTTTATTAATCACCTTAGAGGTTGCCTCTGGAATGAAATGATGAACAACATGCATGAAGCAATTATTTTCATTACCATATCTGATGAAAATAATTGTTTAATTGTTTCTACTTGTTTAACAATTATTTATTGAGTACATAGTACGTGCACCACTGCACAATGTACAGAAACTATATAGTGTAGAAAATATGCAAATGTTTGACTTCATAAAGCTTATGTTCTAGTGAGAATTCTGTAAGGATATTAATACTTGAAAGTGATCTTGTTTTAAGCTTTTTTAGGGCTGGCACTATGTCTTTTGTCTCTGTATTCCTGACTTCCAGGTCAGTTCATGATAGATGTTAGAGAATACATGAATAAAAGAGAGAAAAAGTAATGAAATGCAACATACAATGTTCCTTTATTTTTGTTTTTTATTTGAAACCGTTTAAGAGTAACATACACTTATATAGAAAACATTTGGTACTGTAGAAATTATGCAAAATATAAATAGCATTACATTTTCAAGTTGTAAATAAAAATAAATATATTATTTGGGAATAGGAAATAGTTATGTTACTGAAAAGGGAAGAAAATGTGGCACAACATTTCAAAGCTTTTATCTATAAAGTGGTTTATATGATGGGCAGTGACTAATTAAGATTTTCAGATTAGTGGGTAAATAAAATCTATCTTAGTCTCTTCTTTTTAGCTGAATTGGGATCACAATTATAGAGCACTAAAAGAAAAATCTAAGTTTCTCAAACCTCACATATAGGGGCAAGGACTTACAAAGGCATATATCTTTCAAATGGCACATAAACTAGAAACTTCAGGGAAAAAATGCATTGCAATCACTTCATTTATTAAAATAAGAATAACAAATAATTTTTACTTTATTGGTTTATCTTCAGTATATGATACTTAGATATGTAGCCCTTGACCTAGTAGGAATCAAAATAGAGGTGGTTCCACTTCAAGAATTTGTAATAATCCCTTCACTTTAACACATGAATGTGTTCAGTATTGGCAAAAGAACACGTTGCTACCAAAACTGAAACAAGATCCTTGAAACAGAAAGGATGTTGCCATGGAAAAATGAAGTAACACTCAGTGCAGCTGTGATGCATTCATGAATAGGATATTTTTTTAAAAGATCATTTGTGTTTGGTGTGGCTCAGAGGGTCCCAACCAGATGGTTTCCATGAACATGATCTGACCCCCAGCTTGAGGACTTCTTACTGGCAGATTACTTCATTTTCTTTCCCTTGGATTGTCAGATCCTTACATTAATTCAGAATTTACTGCTGCAGATTTATATTCAGTAATATAAATCACTCAACATTTTACATTAAAACCACAATTTTATACATACAGTTTAACAGTTATTTTAAAAGTGTAAAAAGATTTATGTGATAGTTTTAGTGTATATAATAGATAAAACATTATAATAATTTTGAGTAATTTTAATTATATGATTCTTATCATTAAAGGAATTCTCACAACATATATTTTAGAAGTTTATTTTAGAGTTGTTATATATCTGATGCTACTATACTGTTGATTCTGTTTACATTGCTCACATTGTTTACACTTGATGAAATAATTGATTTTTAAATTAGTGAAATTTAATGTTTTATGATTTTGGAAATTTTGGCATGATTTGAATTTTTTCCTAAGGATATGTATGCATGTGGTTGTGTATGGTAGGATACTACACTAATTACCTCACATTATTGAAAGCATTTTTCAACGTAGTATCAATACCTACGTGAAGTGTTAAATACTGACACTTCATATTTTGACCTTTTAACCTGAATTAATAAAGGCTGTGCTCTTAATGTGCCATTTTAAATTGTGCAACTGAAAATTACTAATGAATTACGTTAAATATTTTAAAGCATAATTGTAAGTTACCTGAGACAATATAGACTTCTATTTCAGAATAAACAAACTACATCATGATCTTAAATCAATAAACTACTTAACACACACGTACTTTATCTAATCTGCAGTATAAGATTTTAGAACTAAAATGAGCTCATGCTTCATAAACCAATGCACTTATTTTTGCAAAATTTTATCTGTATTTTTTGTCACTGAATTCATCAGTTTGGCCATGCCCCAAAATGTGAAGCAAAGACAAACAGATTTGTTTATTTATAGGTTGACAAATTGTTTATCATATCAAGGAATTCCAAACCTGTTACATATCATCATGCTCTCACCAGAATAGTATATTAGGCCCAAGAGAAGAGATGTTGCTATTATCTTTTAAAAATGTAGTCTTTTTGCTAACATAGTTTCGTTGAATATCCAAGAATTTATGAATTAAAAAAATTATTTTGTATCACACCTCCAGATAACATCTTTTTATGTGACATGTTTTGTAGGAAATCAACCAATCATAGTTTGTATTTTCTCAATAACTTAAGTATCTTAGGCTGTTGGAGCAATTTGATGATGAGATACACAGTATTACTTTATAAGCACCACTAAGACAAATAGATTTTACATTGCTTCCGAATTAAGAAGTCATGATGAATTCAGTTTTGGGGTTGGGCTTACTTTGTCTCCTTATCTTAATCTCTGAGGTCCTGGCAACTTAATGTAACTCTACTGGGGATAGGAGAACATTAAGATAATACATGAAATTACAATTTAGGTAATTTGAAGAATGAAAAAAGCAAGAAATAATGCTCTGATTTTTAAGTCTTCTGATTTTTCCTATTACCATGTATTTATGTATAATAAATCTGATACATGTATGTATACTTGAATCATTGTATATAAAAAGTGAAAGTATGTGATATAAACATTTTCTTTAATGGTTGTCTACTGTTATAAATCGAATGTTTTAAACAATGTTTTCTTATATTCTAGTCTGTAAAGCAAAAATGGAAGGACTAAATTCACATAAAAATAGCCCTTTTTATAAAAAGTAATAGCAATAAAATGCTAGGTAGTTCTAGGCCTTATCTGGTGTTAACAAAATTTTCTAATAAACCACAAAAGAAAGAGTGTTTTCTGATCTTCTTTTGCCAGCACACTTTCTAACTCAATCTTGTTTCTTGGAAAAGACTATGGAAGGGCAGATCATCTCTTGTCACTGGGCATTTTGTATCATGTTTATAACAAGAGTAAACAATACCTTTTCAAGTTTTTTTAATATTCATTAGTGAAAATAAGTCATAAAGACATAAATATGGAACATTTACTTTTTTTGGTTTTGTATTCTGGCGAAGATATTAGGTGTTTGAAGGTATATTTAGTCTAATCCAAATATTTAAATTCCGCTTTTCTTTTCTAGCTTGAAGTACAGTCTTGTTGTGTGTTTATTCCAAATGATAGCCTGCCTTCCCCAAGTACAATTGTATCTGGTGACATTCCTGGAACAGTAAGAAGTTGGTACAATGGACAAACCAGCATGCCGGGAACACTTGTCCTCTGTTTGCCTCAAATAAAGATTATTAGTGCTGGGCACAAGTATATGGAACCTCTGCAGGAGATTCCATTTGTTATCCCACGACCCATCCTTGAAGAAGGTATATGTTAAAATTTTTTTCCTATGGTTAATGTTTTATATGGACATTTTTAGATTTGTTGGTGTTTTTAAATGTGTCAGTGTATAAGCCAATCAGTCTTCTCATTGAAAGATTTTTCCTGGCCAAAGTAAATGAACTAAGTGATGCCATTTTTTTCCTTCCATACCTTTTAATCTTAGTCATATATTCACATATATGTTATCTATAAAAGATCATATGCAATATAATCATTAAAATATAAACATAGGAAAAATTAACTTGGGAAGAAAGTTGGTTTTGGATATTATCATTAGGCTGACCTAAGAATGATAAGTAGATTGATCTTAATTTAAGCTACTTGATTTATGTATGAATGTATTTTAAATATATAAATAATTGTGTGAATATATTATTTAGCGAGTGTAATGTATTTTTAGATTTCTCATTTGTTTATACAAAGTAATTATATGATGATTAGAGTCATGATCCTTTCTCCTATATATATACTTAATTTCTCATATTGCTGTGTTTTCAGTTATGAATTCATAACCTTTTGAACTTTGGCGTATTCATTTCAAACAAAATGTGAATCTGGAAAGATTTTGAGTCGTAAAGTAATCTGAATATATATTATAATAACAAGTCTCAAATTTTTGACAGTGCTAAATAGGTCAACACCTTGTTCATATTATTAGGATGTAAGTGTATGAATCCTGGTATCATTGAAATTTCTACATACTGTCACTGAAAAGCAGACATAGCCTGTATAATTTTTGATCTCTACTTTGATATTGGTTTCTCTCTCGTTTTCTCTATACTGAAATTTCTATTGAAATCTACTTTTCTTATATTCATTAAGAGAAATCATGATTTCACTGAGAGACATTTTTGGTCCTTAATAATATGAATACTATTATCGTGCAATCATAGAATTTTAAGGTTAAAGAGAACGTTTTTAGAGTATATGGTCTTTTGTGACTGGTTTCTTTCATTTAATATTTTTAAGATTGAATCATGTTGTAGCAGTCTTTGTTGTTTTTATGGCTGAATAGTATTCCATCTTATGGATATATCAAATTTTTTTGATTCATTCATCAGTTGATGGACAGTTGAGGTTGTTTTCACTTTTTGGCTTTTATGAGAAATCCTGGTATAAACATTCTTTTACAGGATTTTTGTGTGGATTTGTTTTAATTTCTTTTAGCTATATGCCCAGGACTAAAATTGTTGTATCGTATAGTAACTATGTTTGAGCTTTTCAGGAATTGCCAGACTGTCATCCAAACTGTCTGCACCATTTTACAATACCACATTAATGTACAAAGGTTCTAATTTTTTCACATCTTTGTCACTATTTGTTATTACCTGCTTTGTTTCTTTTTCTTTTCTTTTTTTTTTAATTTTGTTCTAGCCATCCTAGACAATAACCTCTTAAACTGGAGAGAGCAACTATCTCTTTTTTTTTTTTTTTGAGATGGAACTTCTCTGTTGCCTGGCTGGATACATGGCAAAACTGACATCACTGCACCTCTGCTTCGGCTCTCCTGACCTCGTGATCCACCCGCCTTGGCCTCCCAAAGTGTTGGGATTACAGGTGTGAGCCACTGCACCTGGCCAAATTAAAGAACTGTTTTTAAGAACTGTGTTGGTCAGGCAGAGAGTAAATAGATTGATTTACTACATCATTTAATATACTAAATACACATCTTAATATTTATAAAACTGAAGCTTACATTATGAAAATGGTGTTTATTTTTACTATAAAAATAGTAAAAGTGGTATGAAGTGGAATCTCATGGTGGTTTTGGTTTGCATTTCCCTAATGACTAATAATGTCGAACTTATTTTCGTGTGCTTGTTCGTCATTTGTATATCTTCTTTAACATTTTACTTCTTTTTATTTATTTTTTTGGATCAGGTTTTGTTCTTGCTGAGGCTGAAGTGCAGTGGTGCAATCACGGCTCACTGCTGCCTTGAGCTCCAGAGCTCAATTGATCCTCCCACCTCCTGAGTAGCTGGGACTACAGGCACAGGCCACCATGTCTGTCTAATTTTTTAATTTTTGTAGAGGTGGGGTTTCACCATGTTTCACAGGTTGGTATTGAACTCCTGGGCTCAAGTGACCCGCCTGCCTCAGCCTCCAAAAGCACTGGGATTATAGATATGAGTCACCCTGCCCAGCCTAATATTTTCTTCTATTCAAATCTTTTGCCTACTTTTTAGTTGTATTTTTAGTAGAGTCAGGGTTTCACCTTATTGGCCAGGCTGGTCTCAAACTCCTGACCTCGGACTTCTTATAGTTGAATTGTAAGAGTTCTTTATTATATTCTAGATACTAGACCCTTATACATGATTTGCAAGTATTTTCTCCTATACATTGTCTTTTCACTTCATTGATGGCTTTCTGTCATATAAACATTTGTAATATAAAATTTTTATAATATGAATATTTATATTATAAATTTTGTAGTATAAACATTTGGCAAGACTTCATCTCTACAAAAAATTTAAAAGTTATCCAGATATTGTAGCTCGAGCCTATAGTCCTAGCTACACGGGAGGTTGAGGTGGGAGGATTGCTGGAGTCCAGGAGTTCCAGGATGCAGCAAGCTATGATCGCACCACTGCACTCCAGCCTAGGCAACAGAGCAAGACCCTGTCTCTGTACATTAATTAACTAAATATATGTAATACATGATACATAATATGTAATATATACTATTTTTATTATAATTATAAATTGTATAAATATATGTAAATATAAACATAATGTAAAAAGTTTTCCTGTGCTATGTTGGAAATTGTTTTCTCGCTGTTCTTTTTTTAATATTAGAAATTAACACCATTTCCACAAAGTATGATTTAGTTTTAGAAATATTAAGATGCATACTTCATTTATTAAATGATGTAGTAAATCAGTCTATTTGCTCTCCATCTGAACAACACAGTTCTTAAAACACTTGAATCCTCTCCAGATTAAGAGGTTATTGTCATAAATTTTCTTTGATTTTTAAAACTTGGTATCATTATTTTGTAATATAATTGCTTAGATTTGGCGTATACAGAACTAAGGCAGAGGTTGGAAAACTTTCTCAACAAAGTGCCAGACTTAATGACTGGATTAGTTATGGATAGGGAAGGAGAGAAAAAAATCTGTGGAATAACTCCATGGTTCTTAGCTTAGATGTCGTATGTACATATTTATATAGTTAATATTATGGTTAGGAACAAAGAAAGAGGGCCAGTTTTTGGTGTGCACGGTGGGATGGATGAATTTAGTTTGGTCCATATGGTGAAGTATCCATGGGACATTTAAGTAAATAAATCTGATGAGCTGCTGCATATATGGATCTAGAGCTCTAAAGAGGGATCGTAGTTAGAGACACAAAATGACCACAGGGAAAACATGAAAAAAGATGGGATCATTCAAAGTCATTTATAGAGTGACAAATGAAGTGGCATCTGCATATAACAAGGCAGGGAACAGTAATGTTATGGGATGAGAAAGGAAGGAATAATTTGTGATGGAAGCTACCAATAGAAGGTCAGGTAAGTGAGGAAACACTGTGGGGAAAAACTGTGAGGCACTAGTCTTACGGAAGACATGAGATTGGATCATGTATAAATGATTAGATCATTTATAAATGTAGCCAATAAGATAAGGACTAAAAACTATAAGATTTCACAATTTTAGGTAACTGGTTTCTTTTATCACAGTATTTTCAGAAGAATGATTTTTTTTTTTTTTATTTGAGATGGAGTTCAATTAAAAATTTCTTTTCTGCCGTGTGTGGTGGCTCACTCCTGTAATCCCAGCATTTGGGAGGCCAAGGTGGGCAGATCACAAGGTTAGGAGATCAAGACCATCCTAGCCAACATGATGAAACCCTGTCTCTACTAAAATACAAAAAATTAGCCAGGCATGGTGGTGTGCGCCTGTAGTCCCAGCTACTCAGGAGGCTGATGCAGGAGAATCACTTGAACCTGGGAGGCAGAGGTTGCAGTGAGCCAAGATTGTGCCACCACACTCCAGCCTGGTGACAGAGCAAGACTGTGTCTTAAAAAGGAAAATAAATTCTTTTATCTTTTTTTTACTTGTCCTCATAACTCCTGAGAAATTATTTTTCTCTATCTTTAGCATTGCTTGTTTATCATTCTGGGATTCCAAATTTCTATTAAATTTGCAATTCTTTGAAACCAATTATTTAGATTCATGATGGAATAGACCACAAAGAACATATTCGTATGTAACTAAGATTATATACTCAAACCTTTTATTTTTTATGAAAATATTTTGGTATATTGTATCTGTTAATATTTATCTGACTTTATAAGCAGAAAATATGGTACAAAATTTAATAATTTAAAAAACTACTCAGGATTATCATTGTGAATGCAACCAGAATAAATATAATAAAATGAGACCTTTTTATTTATATCTTAAAACTTTTTCAGTATACTGAGAAATGTAAAAATGACATAAATTTGATTCCAGTACACCTTGAAACATAATCTACAACTTTATAGGTAAGGGAGTTAGTTGGCACAGCATTCTAAGGGTGTCTGGTTTTTTTTTAATTCCTAAAACCTAGGCTGATACTTCCCTCAACCATCTGTCCTCTCTATCCCACTCAATCCTCCAGCCTTTTTTTGGATTTCTTTATTTTCCTAAATTTCCTGTATTTGTCCCATTCATTCAACAAATACATATTGAGCACCTACCATGTGGCAGTCACATAGAGAATACAGATTTGAACAAGACAGATATGGTGCTTGCTCATTGATATTTTATAAGCTACTGGGAAGAGTAGTGCAATAAATAGTCCTTGGTTGAATCTTATGTATTGCTGGCTATTGATATCTTTTCCTAAGGGTTATAAAGATTAAATGAGATACACATTACTTTAAACAGTGTCTGGTAAGTGCTCAGTAAAAACCATTATGGTTCTCAACATCCATGTAGGATTTCCAAATTCCATGTCCTGGTTTTCAATCTTTGCTGTTTCCTGGATACATTTTCTTTCCTTTGTCTCTTCTGCTGCCATGTGGAACCCTGTATGGAACTCTATCTCTGTAATAGGCTTAGAACTCTTCACTTCTTTTGATTCACTTATAGAATCCACTCACAAAGAAGTATTAAAGAATGAAGTAGAGTTTGCTGAAGACGTCCTACCATAGGGAAGAGGTGGTACTGGTGTACCCTGTATCAAACAGTCTTTAAAGTGGCTGTTAGTCTCTTAGACATGTTTGTACAACACAATGCTTATTTGGCTCTTTTCTCTTCCTCTTTAATCTCTTGACCAAAGTAATTTGAAATTCCTCTCCTTTTGTCATGCAGAGTAATTTATTTTTGTGTGCAATCCTTTTCATGGCTTCCTTTCAATCTTAGGGTACATTTAAAAGTGCTTAACATGACCAACAAGACCCCATATTAATTGGCCCTGCCCACCTCTCCAGTTGTATTTTCTGCTACACTCCCTGCTGCTTGCTTTGCCCAACTCTAGCCCTAGTAGCCTTTCTGTGTTCTTGGAATAAGTACAGCACTGTCCTATCACAGTGCCTTAGCATATGCTACAAACATGACTTCATCCTTCCCAATCTGTCCTCTAGGCATCTTTCTCCTTCTCCTCTTTCAGGCTTCAGGGTATTTCATTTATCAGGTCCCTCCAACTCTGTGCTGTCTTTGTACTCCAGTCATCACTTTTACAAACTTTATCCTAATTTTAACTATTTTTGTTCAGTATCTGATTCCCCTACTAGGGTGAAAAGAGCAGGAGCCATACCTCTCTTGTTCGTTGCTCTATTACCGTTATTTAGCACAACACATGCCACAAAAGAGGAGCTCACTGTACATTCTCGGGCCACATGAAATTTTCAAGTTATTCACAGTAAATAGTTGTTGGTTACTCTAAGGCAGGAAGAACTTAAGAAATTAAAAAGTTACCTTCTAACTTATCTTAAGATCCATAAGCAATTGAAAAATAATTCCTGGTCTTTACGAAATGAAAAAAGGGGGAAAAAAGCATTACATAGATGATTAATAGGATGAACAAAAAGTTCTCTATAGATTTGAGGCTCTGTCTATGCTGAACTTGGACTTCTAAAGTTCAAAATGAGGAACTGTTTGCTGAAATGTGTCATCTGATTTCAATTGCTGTGGAAAGGGAGAGATGATCTCTAATATAGCCAGCTCCAATCTGTGTAGGGTGTTTGGGTCAAAATCAACATCTTGAGTTTCGTTAGGGAGCACTTGCAGTGAGCCTTGTGGATGTAATTTGCTACATCCAGCCAACACCTCTGAGCAGATGGATTTCTACACTATGCCTAACAGAGGTTTGTTTTTTCTTCTTTGAATGGGTTGCCTGTGACTTTTATAAAATATTTTGACAGAAATGGAATATTGAGATCATTTATAAATTAAAACTTTGCTGTTGTTGGATTTAGTGAGTTTTAATAGAAACTGATGTGAAAATTACTTAGCATCTATGAAAAACACAGGGGCTGCTTTTCTCTGTAATTCTTGTTCACCTTAGTGGTTTATATGTATTGTTCTGTTTTCGGTTTTTTAAGTCATAGTTTTATAATCATAATTTCCACTCGTTCTGAAAGATGGTGATGTACTGTTACAATTATTTTCTTTCCAGTTTCACTTCGTGTGTTTGACTTTAATCCTCAAACCGTGTATGCAAATAGGATTCCTTGGGGAGAAACGGAAGCTCAGAAACTAACTTCCAATTTGTTTTTGATGATGTTGTTTTTAAATAAATTTCTTGGGAACAATCACAGATGTATTACTAGTAAAATTAAGCTGTTGCACTACCTAAATGTACTTAATATAATTGCTGTAGACATTATTTTTCTCTAAGTAGCTCACATTCAGCCTTCTTTATCATTTATTTAGTTAAGGGTTCTATGGCTTTTAAAGGCTGAAAAGGAAACTTACCCTATTTATTCCTTGCTTATCAATTTTGCATTTCCCAATCTCCTCCCTCTCCCCACCACACTTATTTTAAAAACCAAACCAATATGGCAGACCTAATAGGCTGTCATATTTTTCCTGATCACATTTTTAGACTTTATTTTTTTAAAGCAGTTTGAGTTTCATAGCAAAATTGAGAGGAGGAGACAGAAATAGTTTATATATCCTCTGCTCCTAAACCTGCACAGCCTCTCCAATTCAGTACATTTGTTATAACTGATGAACCTACAGGGATACATAATTGTCACCCCAAATCTGCAGTTTACTAGAGGACTCACTCTGGGTGTTGTACGTTCTGTGGACTTGGAGAAATATATAATGACATGTATCTGTCATCATAGTATCATGCATAATATTTTTACTGTCCCCAAAACCTTCTGTGCTCAACATACTCATTTCTCAGCCCCTGCAAACACTGATATATTCCCTGTCTCCATAGCTTTGCCTTTTTAAGAATGTCATATAATTGGCATCAAACAGTATATAACTTTTTCATATAGGATTCTTTGACATAGTAATATGCATTTTTGCTTCTTCCATGTCTTTCCATGGCTTGATAGCTTTTATTTTTTTGAGACAGGGTCTCACTCTGTCATCCAGGCTAGAGTGTAGTGGCACAATCATAGCTCACTGCAGCCTCAAACTCCTGTACTCAAGTAATCCTCCTGAGGAGGACTATTTGCCACCTCACCTGGCTAAATTTTTTTGTTTTTAAATTTTTATAGAGACAGGGTCTTGCTATGTTGCATAGGGTGGTCTCTAACTCCTGGTCTCAGGTGATCCTCCCACCTTGGCCTCCTAAAACACTGGGATTACAAGTGTGAGCAGCTGCACCTGGCCAATAGCTTATTTCTGTTGTGCTAATATTTAATTGTCTGGATGTACTACAGTTTATCCATTAATGTGTGAATAGGCATCTTGGTTGCTTCCAAGTGTTGGCAATTTTAAATAAAGCTGCTATATACCTCCATCTGCAGGGTTTTGTGTGAACCTATGTTTCTGGCTTCTTTCGATAAATACTAAGGTACATGCATGATTGCCAGATCGTATGGTAAAAATGTTTAGTTTGGTAGTATACCACCAAACTGTCTTCAAAGTGGCCATACAATTTTGCATTCCCACCAACAATGAGTGGGAATCCCTGTTGTTCCACATACTCACTAGCATTTGGTGTTCTGAATTTTGGCCATTCTGATAGGTACGTAGTGGTATCTAAATGCTGTTAAAATTTAGTTTCCTGATGACATGTTCTGTGAAGCATCTTTTCATATGCTTATTTGCCATCTATGTCTTTGGTTGAGAGGTCTCTTAAGGTCTTTGGCCCATTTTTAAAAATAGCTTTTTTTATTGTTGAGTTTTAAGAGTTCTTTGTATATTTTGGATAACAGTCCCCTATCAGATGTTTTGGCAGTTATTTTCTCCTGGTTTTGCTTTTCTTTTTGTTCCCTTGAGTGTTTTTGTTTGCAGAAATTTTTAATTTCAGTAAAGTCCAGCTTATCAGTTCTTTCTTTAATGAATCAAGCATTTGTTGTTAGATGTAAAAAGTCATCAAAAAGTCAGGGTTATCTAGATTTCTTCCTGTTATCTTCTAGGAGTTTTATAGTTTTGTGTTTTACATTAGGTCTTGTATTAGTTTGTTCTTGCATTGCTATAAAGAAATACCTGAGACTGGGTAATTTGTAAAGAAAAGAGGTTTAATTGGCTCACAGTTCTGCAGGCCTCACAGGAAGCGTGGTGGTATCTGCTTGGCTTCTGGGGAGGCCTCAGGAAACTTACAATTATGGCAGAAGACAAAGGGAGAGCCAGCACTTCACATGGCTGGAGCAGGAGGAAGAGGGAGGCTTGGGGGAGGTTTCACACACTTAAACAGCCAGCTCTTACTGAGGTATAATTTATATAATGCAACATTAACACTTGTAAGTATAGAATTCTGTTATTTTTATTAAATTTCTTAAGTTGTATAACGATCACCATAATACAGTTTTAGAACATTTCCATTGTCCCAAAAGTTTTCTCGTGTCCATTTGTTGTTGATCCCTGCTCCTACCTACAGCCCTAGGCAACCCTGATCTGCTTTCTGTCCCTATAAATTTGCCTTTTCTGGACATCTTAATACACTGAAATCATACAATATATAGTCTTTTGCATCTGGCTTCTTTCACTTAGTGTAACATTTTGGTGTTCTTCCATGATGTAGCATGTATCAGTAGTGTTCCTTTTTATTGCTGAGGAGCATTCCATTGTATGATTATGCTACATTTTATCAATTCACCAGTTGAAATGTACTTCTACTTTTTGCCTACAGTGAATAATGCTGTTATGTACATTTAGTTACATGTATTTGTATGGACCAATGTTGTAACTGATCATTGATAGAGTCTTTAGAGTGGAATTATTGGGTTGAATGGTAAATTTATGTTGAACAGTTCAAGAAACTCCCAAATCACTTTCTAAGTGGTTTTACATTCTTATGATCGATTTGTTAGGGTTAGGGTAGCTGTGGGTTTTTCAGAGATGCCCATCATCATTTTGAGAATGATCCATTTTATTCCTAGTTTATTGAGACCCTTCATTCATTTATTTTTTTGAGACAGAGTCTCACTCTGTCTCCCAGACTGGAGTGCAGTGGCACGATCTCTGCTCATTGCAACCTCTGCCTCCTGGGTCCAAGTGATTCTCGTGCCTCAGCCTCCTGAGTAGCTGGGATTACAGGAGTGCATCACCATGCCCAGCTAATTTTTGTATTTTTAGTAGAGACAGGGTTTCACCATCTTGGCCAGGTTTGTTTTGAACTCCTGACCTCAAGTGATCTACCCACCTTGGCCTCCTGAAGTGCTGGGATTACAGGTGTGAGCCACCACACCAGCCATTTTATTGAAACCTTTTAAAAAATCATGAATTGCTTGTTGATTTTATGAAATTTTTTTTGAATATATTGACATTATGTGGTTTCTATACTTTGTGCTGTTACTATTGTGTATTAACCAATTCTACATAATTTTTATGTATAATTAATAATCATATGAACCTAGTATTTCTCAAATATATCCCATTTGGTCATAGGGTGTTATCCTCTTTATATGGTGCTGGATACAATTTGCTAAATTTTTAAAGGATTTCTGTATCCATGCTAATTGAGGGGTTTTAGTCTGTAGATTTCTTGTAGTGACTTTGTCTGCTTTTCATATCAAGTTAATGCTAGCCTCAAAGAATGAGTTGGGAGGTCTTTCATTCTGTCCTATTTTTGTAAGTGTGTATTAGGGATTGACATTCTTTCCTTAAATGTTTGATACAGTTTACCAGTGAAGCCATGTGGAATTGGTAGAACTTTTTTGATGGAAAGTTTTTAAATTAATAATTTAATTTCTTTGTTATAGGTCTATACAGATTTTCTTCCTTCTTTAGTCAGTTATGGCAAGTTGTATGTTTCTTTTTTTTTTTCCTTTTGAGACAGAATCTCGCTCTGTCGCCCAGGCTGGAGTGCAGTGCTGTGATCTCAGCTCACTGCAATCTCTGCCTCCTGGGTTCAAGCCATTCTCCCGCCTCAGCCTCCTGAGTAGCCAGGATTACAGGCACCCACCAACATGCCCGGCTAACATTTTTATTTTTAGTAGAGTTGGGGTTTCACCGTATTGGCCAGGCTGGTCTTGAACTCCTGACTTCAGGTGATCCGCCCTCTTTGGCCTCCCTAAGTGCTGTGATTACAGGCATGAGCCACTGCGCCCAGCTGGTAATTTGTATCTTTCTAGAAAGTTATGTATTCATCTTGAGTTATCTAATTTGTTGGCATAAAGCTGTTCTTAACAGCTTTCCCTTTTAATCTCTTTTATTTTTGGTGAGTTAATAGTGATATTCTCTCATTCCTCATTCTGGTAATTGTGACTTATCCCTTTCTTCTGGGTTAAGCTAAAGGATTGTCAGTTTGATAATCTATTAGAAATAATTTTTAATTTCACTGATTCTTTCCTATCATTTTTCTTTTTCATTTCATTGATTTCAGCTCCAATCTTTACTATTTTCTTTTTTTAATAGCTTTGTGTTTAGTTTTATCTTATTATTTCTCATCTTAAGGCTAAAACTTAGATTATTGATTCGAGAAATTTATTCCTGTATGATGTGGGTATTTAGTGCTATAAATATCTTTTTAACCACTACTGAAGCTGCATCCCAGAAATTGTGATATGTTTACATTTTTTATTTTCTTTAAAGTATTTTGTTATTTTCCTTATGATTTCTTCTTTGGGCCCTGGGTTATTTAGAAATATGTTGTTTAACTTCCAAATATTTTACAATTTCATAGATTTCTTTTTGTTGCTGATTTCTTTTTTTAATATATACTTTAAGTTTTAGGGTACATATGCACAACATGCAGGTTTGTTACGTATGTATACATGTGCCATGTTGGTGTACTGCACTCATTAACTCATCATTTAACATTAGGTATATCTCCTAATGCTATCCCTCCCCCCCACCCCACCCCACAACAGGCCCTGGTGTGTGATGTTCCCCTTCCTGTGTCCATATGTTCTCATTGTTCAATTCCCACCTATGAGTGAGAACATGCAGTGTTTGGTTTTTCGTCCTTGCGATAGTTTACTGAGAATGATGGTTTCCAGCTTCATCCATGTCCCTACAAAGGACATGAACTCATCATTTTTTATGGCTGCATAGTATTCCACGGTGTTTATGTGCCATATTTTCTTAATCCAGTCTATCATTGATGGACATTTCGGTTGGTTCCAAGTCTTTGCTATTGTGAATAGTGCCTCAGTAAACATACGTGTGCATGTGTCTTTATAGCAGCATGATTTATAATCCTTTGGGTATATCCCCAGTAACGGGATGGCTGGATTAAATGGTTATTTCTAGTTCTAGATCCCTGAGGAATCGCCACACTGACTTCCACAAAGGTTGAACTAGTTTACAGTCCCACCAACGGTGTAAAAGTGTTCCTATTTCTCCACATCCTCTCCAGCACCTGTTGTTTCCTGACTTTTTAATGATTGCCATTCTAACTGGTGTGAGATGGTATCTCATTGAGGTTTTGATTTGCATTTCCCTGATGGCCAGTGATGATGAGCATGTTTTCATGTGTCTGTTGGCTGCATAGATGTCTTCTTTTGAGAAGTGTCTGTTTATATCCTTCGCCCACTTTTTGACAGGGTTGTTTTTTTCTTGTAAATTTGTTTGAGTTCATTGTAGATTCTGGATATTAGCCCTTTGTCAGATGAGTAGATTGCAAAATTTTTGTCCCATTCTGTAGGTTGCCTGTTCACTCTGATGGTAGTTTCTTTTGCTGTGCAGAAGCTCTTTAGTTTAATTAGGTCCCATTTGTCAATTTTGGCTTTTGTTGCCATTGCTTTTGGTGTTTTAGACGTGAAGTCCTTGCCCATGCCCATGTCCTGAATGGTATTGCCTAGGTTTTCTTCTAGGGTTTTTATGGTTTTAGGTCTAACATTTAAGTCCATTCTGGTCAGATAATATACTTTGTATGATGGCCATTCTTTTAAATTTATTAAGACTTGTTTTAAGGTCTGGCATATGGTCTGTTTGGGAGATTGTTGCATAGGCACTTGAATGTGTATTCTGCAATTCTTGGCTGCAGCATTCTATTAATATATATGCCAGTTAGGTTGAGTTGGTTGATAATCCTGTTTCTATCACCTTATTGAGTTTCTTCTATCACTTTATTGAGTTTCTGTCTAATTATTCTATCAATTATGGAGAGCAGGGTATTGAAATCTTCAAGTGTTATTTTTTAGTTGTCTATTTTAGCATTTAAATTATGTCAGTTTTTGTTTCATGTACAGTCATGAGTCACTTAACAATATGTTCTGAGAAATGCATCATTATGCAATTTCATTGTTGTGCAAACATCATAGAATATACATATACAAAACTAGATAACATAGCCTACTCTACATTTAGGCTATAGCCCATCTATGGTATAACATATTGCTCTTAGGCTACAAACCTGTACAGAATGGAACTGTACTGAATACTGTAGGCAATTGTAAGTTTTGGTAAGTATTAATTGTTACTCAAACATACTAAACATAGAAAAGGTACAGTATGGTTTAGAACCATAGGACCACCGGTGGCTCATCAAGTAAAAAAAAAGAATCATATGGGACCACCATTGTATATGCAGTCTGTCATTAAGTAAAACATTGTTATGTAGCTCATGATGTATTTTTAGATTCTGTTGTTAGATGTATATGTACCTATAGTTGTTAGGTTTTACTAAAAGGTTGACCGTTTATTATTATGAAATATCTGTCTCTGTAATACTTCTTATCTTAAATCAGTTTTTATCTGTTATTAATTATAGCTACTTCAGCTTTCTTATGGTTGTGGTTTAATAGTATACCTTTTTCCATCTTTTTACTTTAAACCTACTTTTGGTTTTGAATGAAAGTGTTTCTAGTTTAAACAGTATTTTGTTAATCTTGCTATTTAATGCAGTCTGACAATCTCTGATTTTTAAATGGGGCTTTTAACATTTCCATTTAGTGTAATAATAATATATTTGAACTCACTTGGTAATTTGCCATTTGTTGTCTGTTGTTCCTGTCTTTTTTGTTACTCTGTTCCCCTTTTACTACTTTATGTGCTTTATATGTGTATTTTAGTGTACCATTTAATTTTCTCTATTCATTTTTGTACTATGTATATTTGTAATGGTGGTTCTGGGAGCTGTATTATGATTTGAATTTACATCCTACCTCAGTTAACTCCTAAATTAATTCTGGTAAATTATGGAAAATTTGTTCTAATTCATATCTAATCTTTATCCTCCTGTATTGACACGTATATTATATCTACATGTAATATAACCCATACCCAATGTTACAGTGTTATAATTATTGTTGTATATATTCAGTAACATTTTCAAGTACTTAAGAGAGAAATGACAAATACTATATCTGTGGAGTCTTTCATATAACCCACATATTTGTCATACCCAGTGCTCTTCGTTTCTTTCTGTACATTGGAGTTAACACCTGAAAGATTGCAGGACAAGGTGTTTCTGGTAAGGAAGGTCTGCCACCATTGAATAATATGAGTGCTTGTTTATGAGAGAACATCTTTGTTTCACTTTTAGTTTCGAAGGATAGTTTTGCTGGATATAAAATTATTGGTTGACTGTTTTGTTTTTTTTCTTCCTTGTTAGTGTTATCAGTTTCCACTGATAGTGTTGCTGAGTGTGGACATTGTTCACCACTCCAAATCAAGTGACCTCTCTTTGATCATGGCAGCAATGCCACCAGTCCTCATAGTTGTGCTGGTAGAACCTCCTCTGTGGTAGAGATAGAAATGACCTCATGCAAGAACGTCACAGATTCTCACTCTTCGTATCCAAAGTTCAACAGTTCTTCAAGCATAAATGCTTTTCTCATTCTTTCAATCCCAGATTGCTGAAATGGTTGTGTTTTCTGTTAAATGTTGTATCAACTATATCTAGCTTTGCAGTTTATTTTTGGAAAGAGGATTTTAAAAAACCTCCTTATTTGGCCATAACTGCAAGTCTAACCCGAATCCTCTTATTTTCTCAAGATACTTCATATATTATTAGTTTTTTTTTTTAATATTTAGCCTGGAAATGATTGCATTTCAGTATCTCCTTAGATTGGCCCCATTACGAGTAAGGAAATGTAATGCATTGTGACCTATGCAGAAAGAATTACTGGTGACTGCTTTATAATGAAGACAACTGTGAGTGTGGTAGACAGAGTTTGTGCAATAAATAGCACAAATGTATAATTACATACTCTCTCAGATTTTCATTTTCATGAAATGAAGTCTAGCTTTGAATCATTCCAACTCTTTGACATCTGAGCTTTTCTTCTTACATTCCTGACAATATTTAGGAAAATTAGTTCTGACTTTCATTAATGATCTTGCAAACTTTTCTAACTTATTTAATGTCTTTCCGTTCCTTATAGTAGCTAGATAAATTTTTTTTACTAATTTCTTTAAGGTTATCTAATTGTTTTCCCTACTCAACAGGCAACCTTCATATTACTTTAATGGAAGTCAGTGAAAGCATTGACAATTTCTCATCCAGACCCATCACATTCCTAATAAAGAGCCTTTGCAATTCTCCTAGAATGTTTCTCTTCCAAATAGTTCCACAGCTCACTCTCTGAAGAATTTCACTTTTTCAGAAGGGCCTTACTGGAGTATCCGATCTTAAAGTGACACCACCATCAGCTAGTGTCCCATTACTCTGCTAATTGTTCTCCAGAGCTTTTACCAACATTGACATATACTAAATATCAGTTGATTAATAGGTGGTTATCTTTCTTTCTACCACTAGAATGCAAGCCCTATGAAAACGTGAATATGTATTGCTCAGTGCTCTGTCCCTAGATCCTAGAATGAGGTCACATAATTTTAGCTCAGAATATTGGTTCAACAAAAGAATCTACCTTACTAGAAGCAATCCTTATACTGCTGCCAGTGCTTAAGACCCAGCCATTTTTACTCATTCATTCCCCTTCCTTCCTTTCTTCCTTCCAACTTCCTTCCTTCCTTTCCTAACTCTCCCTTCCTTCCTTCCTCCCTTCCTTCCTCCCTCCCTCCATCTCTTCCTTTTGTGTACTGTATGCTATGCACTGCGTTTTTAGAGAACTTGCTTATAAACTCTTTATTTTCTCCATATTGGCATGTAAGAATATCAAGATATCTTTTCACCTTATCCAATCAAGATAACAAACCTTTTAGTTGTCAAATCGAATAGAACTTTTTTTTTATTCTTGACATAATTGGTTGATTCCTTCTTGAATACCTTCCTAACTTCTGGATGACCACTCTCTTTTGGTTTTCTGTGGATCTTGGCCATTCTTTCTGAACGTTCTTCGTGGGCTCTTTTTCCCTTTCCTCTGCCTTTCTCTTAAATATAGGTATTCTTCCTATGTACAGCTTTCCTAAACTTTAGCTGTCATCTTTCACTGATAGTTTACAAATCTCTAAGATTTTCACATACCTGACTTCTTTGTTCCTTTCTTATATGCCCAGATACCCATTTTAGCTATACCTATATTAATGTTAAGGACTGAGTATTTGTGTTCCCTCAAATTCATGTGTTGAGCCCTTAATATCCAATGTGATGCTTACGTGGTGGGGCACTTAGGAGGTAATTAGGTTTCTGTGACATCATGAAGTTGGAGCCAGTGGGATTAGTGCCTTAAGAAGAAAAGGAAGAAATACCAGAGCCTCCTCTCTCTTTGTCATGTGAGAACACAGCAAGAAGTTTATCTAATTGTTTTCCAGCTTCAAAGAGTGTTCTTACCAGGAACCAGATCTGCCAGCACCTTGATACTGGAACTCCCAGAGCTCTTAGAGATGAATGTCTATTATTGAAGCCACTAGTCTATGGTATTGTGTTATAACAGCCTATGCCGACCAAGACAGCTATCCATCCCATGGCACTGATGTTACCGATAGGATCTTATCTTATACAGTAGTAGGAGTCTTCAATACCAATTTACCCTAAGTCACACATTGTTATAATATTCACATTTTTAGCAAAACTATAGGGTAACTACTAATACCTTTGTTGTCGAAAGGGCAATGCTATTCTTTTCAGTCCCTTCTTTTAAAAGCAGTGATTATTCTAGTTTTGCATTGTTTACAATTGAAATAATGTTTTAGAGAATCTTAAAGAGTATTATATTTCTTTATGAATAATGAAATGTTGACAGACAAGTCATGATTAATCCAGTAATGACTTTCAGAAGTAAGTAATAGTTTTATTAGTAACATAGATTTCTATATGTAAAATGTTTTTCACAAATTTGAAATCATTTGTCTCTTAATATTATTATCATTATTATTATATTTTGTACATGCAGTTCATTTCACATTTCCTAATACAAAACAGTATTCCAAATGTAGAATTTTAGTTACAGAGCAAATAAAACTGAAGGTTGCTCATTTTCATTTCCTTTCTTTCTATGCCTTTCAGCTGTCTTCCTCTTCTATGAAGATGGATTAGATATCATTTATTATGTCTTGATTGTTTTTAAAGTACCTATTACTTAAATTAACATCACTTAGAATTAATAAACACTTAACTATTTTATTTTATTTTATTATTTTATTTTATTTTTTTATTTTATTTTATTTTATTTTATTTTATTTTATTTTAAAATGGAATTTCGTTCTTGTTGCCCAGGCTGGAGTGCAATGGCACGATCTCGGCTCACTAGAGCCTCTGCCCTCCGAGTTTAAGTGATTCTCCTGCCTCAGCCTCCCAAGTAGCTGGGATTACAGGTGTGCGCCACCATGTCTGGCTAATTTTTTTGTATTTTTAGTAGAGACAGGGTTTCTCCATGTTGGTCAGGCTGGTCTTGAACTCTCGACCTCTGGTGATCTGCCCACCTTGGCCTCCCCAAGTGTTGGTATTACAGGAGTGAGCCACCGCTCCAGGCCTTAACTGTCTTTAAATAAGGTAAATGCTAACTAGTTTGGAGTAACACTCTCAGCAATTTTGGCCTATTTACGTTTGTAGTACATCTTTCTCTCGAGTGTTACACTCACAATAGGTGGTAGAATGTTCCTGGTTATACTAGTTCATATTTGAAATACAAACCTGCCTGAGTCATACTGGTTTTTTGAACGTAAGAGAAAAAACTGGGAGAAGAGGAAGGCATTTGTGTTGTTGTTTCTTTTGACAAACATTCAGTGACTAAGGTAATGAAAACAAAGAAAACTGAGGAAAGTATCTCCAACATTGACCAACATTCTTTCCATGTTTGCTAAATAGATATTTGTAAGGTGATTCAAACTGGCCTCAAGTACATACACTTTTTCCTGTAGTATAGTAGAGTGTTTTTTGAAAGGAAAAGACTGATTATCTTTCCAGAATATTGATTCCTACCCAAAAAGATTCAGGGTTATACATTATATTTCTGTGATAAGGATTTGTATAAATAGTCACCGTTCACCAACTGCAACATTGACAAAAACGTTTTTTGTATCTATATTATTAAAATTATTTTTGTGTCATGTAAACCATAATCTTGATTATAGCATGGTATGATATCAGCAACATGTGATACAATATAAAGAAATCCACTGTAATTTTCTTTTTAAGTTTCACTCAATTGTAAGTTAATATGTTCCTTTAGGGACCTCCTCCCTGCTCCACCCCTTGGTGTTGACACACGTAACGCATAGTCTCACTGGTTGTTCTTTATTTATTCATTTTGTCCCAAAGCTTTCTGTCATATTCACTTTCTTTCACATTATTTGGTCTGAATTACATCAGTGTTTGGTCATCATTTTCTTAAGAATTGTTTTGTTTGTATTCTTTTCTCTAATGATAATATAGATAATATAGATAATCACATACAAATGAGATTCTCAATCTTCCTGCCTTGTTCTTTTTTTCTTATTCTTTAGACATTTTGTTTGAAAATTTTTAAATTCTGCTGGCAATATTTTCTCTAAAATGAAAGACTTAGATTATAGCATTGCAACTTTCCAAGTAAAATAAAAATCTTGATCTTGAAGATCAGCCCAGATTGATAGAAAGCTATATGAAGTTATCAGAACAGTATGTGGTTCTGCCCAGTCATGGATGTCTGAACATATTTTATGGAGTGCCCAGAACATTATTTTGCCAGTATTATAAGTAGATAAGGTGTTTTCATTCTGGTGTGTGTGTGTGAAAGGAGTACTTGTGCAGTTAATGTGTTTTGTGAATTTTTCTCACAGTGGGAAATTGTGGAATTTTTGTCGCTGCATGTTAAAATTTCATCTTCTAGGTATAGTGTGCTTTTTAAAACAATCTGTATGCTAAATAAGTCGACATGAAGTAGTACCTTAACAGGTTTTTTTTTTTTTTTTTTAGGAGTTAGGGTATTATATGCCCAATTTCAATTTCCTAATCTGATTCCAAAGAAGACACAGAAATATAACTGTGATAGTACCAATGTGATTTGAGATTTTAAAAAATTTAACAAATTTAAATCTAGTGCTCTTCCATCCAGCATAACCACCATTTAGCATTTCTTGGATAAAATAAGGTTTGAAAAAATATATATAGCTCACTACCAGCTTTAAAATATATAATCTGAACTCAGTCCAAAATATTTTAAGACAAATTTGGCAGAGCCTTTATTTTTTAAATAGCATGGAATTTGATGTAGGTTTTAAAATAATTTTAGAATTAGTTACAGATGATTTAGTTTGTCATTCTTCCTAGGGGGGAAAATATTTTAAATCTTAAGACAGGCAAAGTACCATAGTGCTGACCACATATTATTATGCAGTTATCATTGTTTCCAGTCAAGTTATTGTGAGCTATGTTGCTAGGTTTATTTTATTATGCAAGTCTCAATTTCAAAGTTTCTAATTTTATAATAATTTTATTAACTATATTTGGTCAAGACATTTTTAATGTTCAAACTTACGAGAATGTATCTTCTGGTACCTACTGAGTGTTGAATATATATTTAGACTCCTCTAAAATACTTGTCGTATGATCTACCTAGTAATTCACTTGGTATTTTTTCTTCAGTGAAAAAACAAGGGAAGACTACAAGTGCAGTATGATCTCTGATCTCATCTCTGCCTGGGCACATCCATCACTCATAGGGGGAAAAATATATATGAAGGAAATATAACTAAGTGTTAATATTATTTATTATTAGGGGCGGCAAGATAGAAGGTAAATTATGAATGGTTTTGATAGTTTCTCTTTATATATTTCCCAAATTATCTGCAGTAGGGCATCTGTTACCTCTCTAATTAGAAAATAAATGTCCTCAATTTGTTCTAAAATAATTGAATTACTAAAAATGATGTTCGTGTTATACTCTCTGTACTGACAAGCATTAGTAGAATTGTAAAGTCCAGAATACAAATGATATAAAATTGATATCGCCATAATAAATGTTTAAAAATATTCTAATACTAAATGGACTTTTTAAAAGTTCAAAAATTACTTTCCTATATTTACAAGAAATAAATGGCATTATCTCAAATGTTTATATTAATAAATTAATCTTACCTGAGATAAGTTAGTAAAAGCTCAAAGTATAAAAAGGAAATTTTGCTTTTAATCCTGAAATTTATGAATGCCAATTTTTTATCAAGTGCATTTTATTTAAAAATAACTCAAATGTAAGAATAATCTAGGGAACATATCAAATTCATGCTGGGGCGTACCATCAGAGATTTTGATTAAGAAGGTCTAAAGTCCTAGGAACCTGTATTTTAAACCAGCATCCCACATGATTCTGATGCAGGTGATCCAACAGACCATATTAGATTGTTTATTCTTTTCCTCTCTCATTCCATGGCCAGATCTATGGTCATTTTCAGTACCATAGATAAAATCAAGATTCAAGTTGAATCTGTTCCTCTACATTCTACCAGGCAGAGCTGCCATAAAAAAGTACCATAAACTGGGTGGCTTAAAACAACAGAAACATATTGTCTCAAAGTTCTTGGAGGCTACAGTCCAAAATCAAGGTATCAGATCACATTTTTGTAATGTGATCTGTTTTCTCTGGCCTCCAAGGTATGCGTACATCCCCAACAGTTTCACAATACAACCAACTAGGGTAAGGGAAGAAGAAGTTAGAACTTTTATTTTTATTTTTATCCCATATATTTAATTTCTATTAATGTATGGTTTATAGTGTATATAATTACTGAAAGAATTTTAAGTGGCATGTAAATTGTTTAGCACTTTGGTCTCAGGAATACTATATTCACTTTTTATGATGCAGTATTAGTCATAAATGTTAAATGTTTTACATTTTACTATCAAGTGAAAATTAATTGTATTTTTATTTGTGTGCTTCCCTATTCCCTTTTATCCCCTATATCAGGTGATGCTTTCCCTTGGACGATCAGCTTGCATAATTTCAGCATTTATACCCTTCTTGGAAAACAAGTGACACTTTTCCTAGTGGAACCTATGGGTTGCACCTCCACTCTAGCTGTCACGTCTCAAAAACTACTTGCTACGGGACCTGATACACGACATTCATTTGTTGTTTGTCTCCATGTTGACCTAGAGTCACTAGAGATGAAATGCTCTAATCCCCAGGTTGGTACATTTAATTTATGAAAGGAAATTTAAAGAAATGTGATTTAAAAGCAATTGTTATCCATTTTGTTGAAGGGTTTCTCTTCTCTTAAGTATCCTAAATTATTTTTAACTTGGCCATCAGGATCAGGGTGGTTAGATTAAGAATTGCTTTGAAGCTCTCTCAAGTTGTGAAATTTAAACTCTTCTGAAAATGTAATGGTGGCAGTAGAAATGTATCTTTTGGCCGATGGAATGAAATCAGTTGCAGATGTAATGCTTTTAAACACTGAAGAACTATTTTACTGTCAGACTGGAAGAGTCTGTTGAACTGATTGAGTGTAATTTTCATTCAGATTCTCACTCAGAACTTCTTTGCTTATCATGCAATTTTTTTTATTATTACACTATAATTTCTAGGATACATGTGCACAACGTGCAGGTTTGTCACATATGTATACATGTGCCATGTTGGTGTGCTGCACCCGTTAACTCGTCATTTACATTAGGTATATCTCCTAATGCTATCCCTCCCCCCGCCCCCCAGCCCACGACAGGCCTGAGTGTGTGATGTTCCCCACCCTGTGTCCAAGTGTTCTCATTGTTCAATTCCTACCTATGAGTGAGAACATGCAGTGTTTGGTTTTCTGTCTTTGCAATAGTTTGCTCAGAATGATGGTTAGTCTATTTGAGGGTAAATGAACAAGGGTTAAATTGCATGCAACTAATTATTTCTGCAAACCCAGGTGATCTGAATTCATATTAAACTGTAAAATTACACGATACAGCATGATTGGCCTATGACAACTGAAATCTTTTTCTTTTTAAAAATATTATTTGTTATATTAATTGTTATAAGCCAGTTTTTGAAGAGTACTTTTTTAAGTAGGTTCAAGTTAGTTGAGCTTGATGGCACATGCCTATAGTCCCAGCTACTCAGGAGGCCAAGGCAGGAGGATCACTTGAGCCCAGAAGTTAGAGGCTGTAGTGTGCTATGATTGCACCTGGGAATAGCCACTGCACTCTAGCCTGGGCAATAAAGCAAGACTCTTTCTCTTAAAATTTTTTGTTTTGTTTTAATTCACTTTTTATGAAGCAGTATTAGTCATAAATGTTAAATGTTTTACATTTTACTATCACGTGACAATTAACTATATTTTTGTTTGTGTGCTTCCCTACTCCATTTCCTCCCCTGTATCAAGTGATACTTCTCTTTGGACTATCAGCTTGCATTCCATATTTTATAGAGCCTCTTTTTTGAAACCATCCTCGTCCTTTCTTCTCTTCTTCTTGCCTCCCTCTCCCTACTATATACTATACTATTTGATTTAACTTTTATATGTATTTGTGTACTTTGAAAAGATTAGACCTAATAATATATTGGTAAGAGTCTTATTATAAAAATGCATTTAATTAGAATTATGACAAGGCAGCTGTATTAAAAGAGCACTGTCATTAAATGTAAGAACTCATCTTCCACTATAGTAAACATTATTTCATTTTTTCTTTCTTTTTTTTTTTTCTTGAGACAAGGTCTTGCTTGGTCCCCCAGGCTGAATTGCAGTGGTGCAATCACAGCTCATGCAGCCTCAAACTCCTAGGTTCAAGCAGTCGTCCCATTTGAACCTCCTGAGTAGCTGGGACTATAGGCACATGCCACCGTGACCAGCTAATTTATTTCATTTTTATTTTTTTGTAGAACAGGGTCTCGCTTTGTTGTCTGGGATGATCTTGAACTCCTGGCTTCAAGCGATACTTCTGCTTCAGCCTCTCAAAGTGCCGGGTTACATGGTGTGAGCACCATGCCATAAGGTCATTTATTTTAGAATCAGTAGTGAATACTTTTGAATGATACTAAATATTTCAGTTTAATGGCTATTTGCCTTTCTATTATACCCATAGTGATATAGAAGAAAATAATTATGAAATAACTCTCTTCTTTGAGATTACTCTTTGAGCGCTACTGCTAATGGTTGCTTTAAAGTGTTTTTAAAAGGAAGGGAAACTGTTATGGATTGAATTGTGTCCCCGCAAAAATATATGTTGAAGTTCTAACCTTGTGTATCTCAGATATAACCTTATTTGGTAATAGGTTTGTAACAGAAGTAAGTTAAAATGAAGTCATTAGGGTGACCCAATGTGACTGGTATCCTTATAAAATAGAAAAATGTGGACATAGACACATACAAAGGGAAGATGATGTAAAGATACACAGGGAGATTGTCATGTGAACATGGAAGCAAAGATTGAACTAGTAGAGCTGTAAGCCAAGGAGCACCCAAGATAGATAGTTCCCACTGGAAGAAGCTAGGCAGAGAGCCAAGGAAGGATTGTACTCAGAATCTCAGAGGGTACATGGCCCTACTGGTACCTTGATTTTGGACCGTAGCCTCCAAGAACTTTGAGACAATATGTTTGTTGTTTTAAGCCACCCAGTTTATGGTACTTTGTTATGGCAGCTCTGCCTGGTAGAATGTAGAGGAACAGATTCAACTTCTTTAGACCCTTTATCACAGAAGTCGTTAAAAAGGAAAACATAAAATATCTCTGAGCATGGCAGTATAAGCTCCCTTAGCCTATCTTTCCTATTGATTATTCCTGTATACTCTAGGAAAAATTCAAAAACAAGCAATTGACTACCCCCACATAAATGCATGTTCTCGACTTGTTTTAAAATAATTGAATTGCAAAACGACTTTAAGGCAGCTTTTAGAAATTTTAATGAGGTGTAAAGGAAAGCATACTGAATGAAAAGGTAATAAATCTGAATTGAGGAATGAAAAGTATAAAAAGAATCAAATGGAATTTTAGAAGTAAAAAATACAGTACCTGAAGGAAGAAAACCATATTATGTGGGCTTAAAGGTAGCCTGGAGATGATAGAAGAGTTACTAAACTTGAACACAGATCAGTAGAAATTACTGAATTTGAAAAAGAAAGGTAAAAAGTTTTTAAGTCTCAGGATACAAAAACAATGTACAAAAATCACAAGCATTCTTATACACCAATAACAGACAAACAGAGAGCCAAATCATGAGTGAACTACCATTCACAATTGCTTCAACGAGAATAACATACCTAGGAATCCAACTTACAAGGGATGTGAAGGACCTCTTCAAGGAGAACTACAAACCACTGCTCAATGAAATAAAGAGAATACAAACAAATGGAAGAACATTCCATGCTCATGGATAGGAAGAATCAATATCGTGAAAATGGCCATACTGCCCAAGGTAATTTATAGATTCAATGCCATCCCCATCAAGCTACCAATGACTTTCTTCACAGAATTGGAAAAAACTACTTTAAAGTTCATATGGAACCAAAAAAGAACCCGCATCACGAAGTCAATCCTAAGCCAAAAGAACAAAGCCGGAGGCATCACGCTACCTGACTTCAAACTATACTACAAGGTTACAGTAACCAAAACAGCATGGTACTGGTACCAAAACAGAGATATGGATCAATGGAACAGAACAGAGCCCTCAGAAGTAATGCCGCATATCTACAACCATCTGATCTTTGACAAACCTGACAAAAACAAGCAATGGGGAAAGGATTCCCTATTTAATAAATGGTGCGGGGAAAACTGGCTAGCCATATGTAGAAAGCTGAAACTGGATCCCTTCCTTACACCTTATACAAAAATTAATTCAAGATGGATTAAAGACTTACATGTTAGACCTAAAACCATAAAAACCCTAGAAGAAAACCTAGGCAATACCATTCAGGACATACGCATGGGCAAGGACTTCATGTCTAAAACACCAAAAGCAATGGCAACAAAAGCCAAAATTGACAAATGGGATCTAATTAAACTAAAGAGCTTCTGCACAGCGAAAGAAACAACCATCACAGTGAACAGGCAACCTACAGAATGGGAGAAAATTTTTGCAACCTACTCTTCTGACAAAGGGCTAATATCCAGAATCTACAATGAACTCAAACAAATTTACAAGAAAAAAAACAAACAACCCCATCAAAAAGTGGGCAAAGGATATGAACAGACACTTCTCAAAAGAAGACATTTATGCCACCAAAAAACACATGAAAAAATGCTCATCATCACTGGCCATCAGAGAAATGCAAATCAAAACCTCAATGAGATACCATCTCACACCAGTTAGAATGGCAATCATTAAAAAGTCAGGAAAACAACAGGTGCTGGAGAGGATGTGGAGAAATAGGATCACTTTTACACTGTTGGTGGGACCGTAAACAAGTTCAACCATTGTGGAAGTCAGTGTGGCCATTCCTCAGGGATCTAGAACTAGAAATGCCATTTGACCCAGCCATCCCATTACTGGGGATATACCCAAAGGATTATAAATCATGCTGCTATAAAGACACATGCACACGTATGTTTACTGAGGCACTATTCACAATAGCAAAGACTTGGAACCAACCCAAATGTCCAACAACGATAGACTGGATTAAGAAAATGTGGCACATATACACCATGGAATACTATGCAGCCATAAAAGTGATGAGTTCATGTCCTTTTCAGGGACATGGATGAAGCTGGAAACCATCAGTCTCAGCAAACTATCGCAAGGACAAAAAACCAAACACTGCATGTTCTCACTCATAGGTGGGAATTGAACAATGAGAACACATGGACACAGGAAGGGAAACATCACACTCCAGGGACTGTTGTGGGGTATGGGGAGGGGGGAGGTGGGGGGAGGGGGGAGGGATAGCATTAGGAGATATACCTAATGCTAAATGACGAGTTAATGGGTGCAGCACACCAACATGGCACATGTATACATATGTAACAAACCTGTACATTGTGCACATGTACCCTAAAACTTAAAGTATAATAATAATAAAATTAAAAAAATAAAAAACAAGATAGTGGCATAGTGTTTAACAAACTCCTTGCATGGGTGGCCAAACATACTGCTAAATATACGTAAAAATGCAGATCATTTAAAAAAAAGTGAACAGAGCTTCAATGATTGTAGAACAGAAAAGTCTAATCTTGTGTACTACTTGGAGTTTCAGAAGGAGAGGATAAAAGGATTGGGATAGAAAAAAAGAGAGGAAATAATTACAGAAAACTTTGCAAATTTGGGGAAAGAGATAGTCTTTTATGCATCCAAGAAGTTCACCTAATCCCAAACAGGATAAACCCAAAGTAACAAACATTTGGACACATTGTGATTAAAATATTGAAAACGAAAGGTAAATTTTTTAAAATTTTGACAGCAGATATAGGAAAAGACACATTCCATATAAGCAAATAATGATTTGAATTAGAGTAGCTTTCTCATTAGAAACCACAAGAGACAGAAGACATTGGAACAACATTTTGGAAATGCTAACATGAAAGAACTGTTAACCAGTGAAGATACCCCACAGAAATGAAAGAGAAATAAACCCATTTTTAGATGAAGGAAAGCTAAGAAAGTTTGTCACCAGCTGCTCTATTCTACAAGAAATGCTAAAGGAAATTCTTCAGGGTGAAGGAAAATGATACTGGATGAAAAATTAGATCTTTAGGAATGAAGGAAAACCAACAGAAAGGGTAAATGGCTGGGTAAATATATTTTTTAAAAAACTAAAAAATATGTATGACTCTTGAAATCAAAATCATAACATTGTCTGCTGGTTTTTTCAGTGTATGTAGATGTAGCATACAAGACAACTATAACATTAAGGCTAGCGGAAGATGGAGTAAAAGAATCTATGGTTGCCAAGTTTCTACATATCATATGAAGTGGTACAATATAAACTCTTAAGTAGACTGCAAGTTTTGGTTCGTATGTTTTACTCTCTTAGGACAACTAATAAGAAAATGAGAAAATACGAAAGGATAAAGCCAAAAAGCCAATAGAGGAATTAAAATTAAATACTAAAAAATATTCAAAGAAGCCAAAAAAAAGATGGGAAAAAGTAACAAAGGAACAAAAACTGGAGGATGAAACAGTACAAAAAATAAAATGCTGGAGCTAAGCCAACTATATTAATAATTACATGAAATATTTATGGTCTCAATTAGGAATCTGCAAACTAATGCCCAAATGCCAAATTTGGCTACACTCATTTTTTACATATTGTCTATGGTTTCTGCCATGCTACACCTGCAGAATTGAATAACGGAACAGTACGGCCCACAAAGCCTAGAATATTTACTCTCTGGCCCTTTACAGAGAAAGTTCACAAATTATTGGTCAAACACTCCAAGTAAAAGGCAAAGATCTATAGTGGGAAGTAAAGCAAGATGCTACCATATAATACCTAAGATTGTATTTTACTTAAATATAAAGAAACAGATTATAAATAGATGCATAGTAAAAGATACACCATACAAACAGTCAGCATAAGAAGGCTGGACTTATTTGAATCTTAGATAAAACAAATAAAAAGTGTGTTACCATAGATAGAGTGACATGAAACAAAAATTAACAGAATTAAGGGAAAAAGATAGAGAATTCTAGAATCATAGTAAGAAATTTTGTAATGCCTCTTTCAGCAATGGATAAAACAGCTGGATTAAAAATAAATAATTGAAGATATAGAAGATATGAAAATACTATGCACTCACCTTGATCTAATTGGCATTTATAGAACAGTATATCCAACAGCCATAGAATGTGCTTTTTTACCGATATACATCGTCTCATTTTTAAGAGGATCAAAAATCACATGAAAGTATTATTTGACCACAGTCAAATTAGAAATTAATAATAATAAAATAGCTAGAAAAACTAAATATATGGATGTTAAACAGCATGCTTCTAAATAATTTATGGAACAAAGACATAATTATTTGGGAAATTAGAAAATATTGAATGACACTAAAAAAACTGGATAAGCTAAGGCAGTGTTTAGAGGGAAATATAACTTTAAAGACATATTAGAAAGGAAGACAGATCTTAAATCAGCCATTTAAGGTTCAACTTTAGAAAGCTAAGAAAAGAACAAGAGAAACTCAGAGTAAGTAAAAAGAAGAAAATAATAAAGATATGAGCAGAGATGAATGGAACAGTTAACAAAAAAGTGAGCAGGAGATAGAAAATTAATGAACTGGTTCTTTTAAAAGATCAACAAAATTGACAGTTCCTTAGCTAGACTGAAATAATAGAGAGGGAGAAAAAAATGCAAACTACTAATATCATGAATAAAGGGGGGTTGATAACATTAAAAGCATAATAAGAGAATAATGAACAACTTTATGCCAACAAATGCAACCACTTAGATGAAATGGAAATTTTCATTGGAAAAGAATTCTGTCAAAGTTGACACAAGAAGAAAAGAGCGAATCCAAATAGTTCTATATGTTTTAACAAAATTGAATGTGGTGTCAAAAACTTTCCCATGGAGAAAACTTCCAATCTAGATGAATGAATTCTATCAAATATTCTGGAAAAAATAACATAAATTTTTCACAAATGTTTTCCCAGAAATGAAGGCTGAAGCATCCCTGCCAAATTGGTTTTATGAAGCTAGCATAATTCCAATAACCAAACTTCAAAAAGACTTTACAAAAGAAGGAAATTAGGTATTAATATCCCTCATGAAAATGATATATAAATTCTTAACCAAATGTTAACAAATCAAAGATAACAATATTTAAAAAGCATAATATATATATATTATACATAATGGCCAACTAGTAATTATCTTAAAAGTGCAAGTTTGGTTTAATATTCAAAAATCATTCAATATAATTTACCATAATAACAAAGAAGAAAAATCATGATCATCTCAATAAATTCAGGTGAGACATTTGACAGAATTCAACATGCATTCAGCATGAAAAGTCTCAGCAAATTACAAGTAGGAGGTAACATTCTCAAACTGATAGAGATCATATAAGGGAAAACAATGGTAAATATCATATGTAATGGTAAAATATTGAATGGTTTCCCACTAAGATCAGGGAAAAGTCCAGGATTTCTGCTTTCAATTCTATTCCGTATCATACTAGAGTTCCTAACCATTACAATAAACAAAGAAAAATTAATAAAAGATATAAAGGTAAGAAATGAAGAAGTAAAACTGTTTGCATATAACATATTTTATAGAAAACCCCAAAGGAGTCTAATAATAAACTATTACTAAAACTAACAAAACTCACCAAGCTTTTATAAGGCAAAGTTAATGTATTAAAACCAATTGTATTTTTATGTACTAGCAGCAAACAACTGGAAAATGGAATGAAATCAATTTCACTCTTTACTAACATCCACGAAACATAAATGAATAAATCTAACAAAAGATATCTAAGACGTCTATCCTGAAAACCATAAAGCGTTGCTGAGAAAACTTAACACCTAAAAGAAGTAAAGAGATATATCTCCTCATAGTTTGGAAGACTCAAATTGTTGATGGCTTATTGATCTTGATATTGGGCATAATCAAGTTTAAAAACAATACTTTTTGAATGACACATTGAGATAGCAGAAAGCCCGACATTTGGAGAAGGTATTTACAAGACATTCTTCAAACAATGGACTGTTATCCAATTTTTTTTTTTTTTTTTTTTTTTTTTTTTTGTGGAGACAGAGTGTCCATCTGTTGCCCAGGGTGGAGTGCAGTGATGTGATCTCGGCTCACTGCAATCTCCCCCTCCCAGGTTCAAGCGATTCTCCTGCCTTAGCCTCCTGAGTAGCTGGGATCACAGGTGTGTGCCACCACGCCTGGCTAATTTTTGTATTTTTGTAGAGACAGGGTTTCACCTGTTGACCAGGCTGGTCTCAAACTCCCAATTTCAAGCAAACCACCTGCCTCGGCCTCTCAAAGTGCTGGGATTACAGGCATGAGCCACTGCACCCGGCCTAAAAATTCTTTCTACTCAATAACATGAAGATGAACAATAAATGATAAACATAAAGACAAATAATGGGGGAAAGACTTGAAGAGATACTTCACAAAATATTTATTTGAAGTCAATAAGCATATGAAAATATGCCCAATATCATTATCAGGGGAAAAACATCATGAAGAAATAGAAATACACACCCATTAGATTGGCTGAAATAAATGATAGACTCAATGTGTGGACCAACTGGAACTCATCATACACTGCTTGTGAGAATGTAAAAATGATGTAACAACATTGGAAACCCCTTGGCAATTTCTGAAAAAGTTCAGCACACTTATCATACAACCTAGCGATTTCTCCCTATGTATTTCCTCTGAGAAACAAAAATATATATCCACAAAAGGTCTTTTACACAGATGTATATAGCAGCTTTATTTGTATAGCCCCAAACTGGACAAACTCACATGTTTATCATCAGGTGAATTAGTAAAAAAAATTATGGCCTACTCATACCAAGGTAATACTAGTCAGCCATTAAAGGGCTGAATTATTGATAAAATGCAAAATCATTGATGAATCTTGAAATCATTATGCTGACAGAAGTCAAGTGGGAAAAGAGTGCTTACTCTATAATTCCATTTACATAAAATGTTAAAATATGCAGATTACTATTAATATATAGTGATAGAAAGTAGGTTACTCGTACTTGTTGCCTGGAAGCAGGACAGGAAGAGAGAATAAAGAGGGGGTGATAGGAAGAGGACGTATTACAAAGGGATATGAAGATATTTTTGGAAGATATAGAAGTGTTGTTTTTCTAAAGTCATAATTTATAGTTAGTGGTAGCTCAGTCTCTCTCTAAAGCTACATATAATAGACAGCCCCCTGCTACTTGGAGTTATCTACCAAGGTCCTTATAATTTAGGAAAGATAATTGTAGCTGTGAGAGGATAGTCCTACTCCACATGTTCTAGTTATCCATAGCTGTCCTAGCTAACACAAAAAATATTTTAGACTCCACTATTATTCATATTTTTAAATTTTTCTTTACTTTGAGATACTTAATAGTTTTGTGATTTTTATGGTGTTACTAAATGTAATACTTTGGCTCAAAACTAGAGTGCTGGGTATATTCTCTAGCTATCCACATTGTTTGGAGCTAAGCTCAGATTTTGTTGTTGTTTAAATGTAAACCAGCTCTAAGCAAAGTCATCAGCTAGATGGGGCTTGTGTTTGGCCTTGTATTTCCTTCCTATGTCTGTTCCTTCCCTGTTGTCCTTTCTTCAGTTATCTGGCTTCCAGGGCCACCTGGCTCCCAGTGCCTCCTTTCTCCTGTTCTCCTGATACCAAGAACCTTTTTTTCTAGAATTACTCCAAGGCTGAATGAACCTTGGGCACTGAGAGTTCTACTACATCTTTACTCAAAATGTGGTAACTCTTATCTCTTTATGTAATTCTGCTTTATAAATCTCATAAAATCCTTGGAGTTACTCAATAAATCCTCATAAACAAAATTGTGTTAAATTGTCACCACCTGGTGTAACCAACGTTGATCAAAAGGTTTTTGGGAAGTCTGAAATATTTATGAAAGTATTTTGTAAACACTGAAATGTTATATGAATATCATTTTGTTAGTGTAGACTGACTCTGATTAAAATGTGAGACCCTCTTTGCAAATTGGTATGAACGTCCCTGGTGAAATGTAGCAACATTCCTGAAGAGATGTGAAACCACAAAATAACAGCACTGAAGAATCTATATAAACTAAAAGATTTGGTGAGGGATTAATACTCTTTGATATCTTCAAGTGACAGATTAACCTAAATTTTAATGCCAAAACATGAGACTCTAAACAAACCTCTTTGTTGTGAGTGATTGCTTTAGCTTATGCTTCCAGACTCTCTTTGGATGCTTTCAAAATTCCAAGGGATGGCTTGGTTTTTTCTTTTGTTTTCTTTTTTGGCCATATGCAGTAAGCAAATTCTTATTGAGCACTACATGTAAGGCAGACATGAAGGTGAATAAAACAAACACGCAAAGAACGCCGTATCTACATACCTCATAATCCAACTATTGAAAGCCACAAGTAAGGAACAAATATTGAATATATCACAAGAAAATACATGTATGATACCTTACGTTCAGGGGAACCAAGATTTGATAAACAGCTTACTTCTCATAAGAAACCACGAAGGCCAGAAGAACATCTTTAAATTAGGAAAATAAAAACTAAAACGTCTCAATCAATTTAGAAGTTCTTAATTAAGCAAAAATAACTTTTATAAATGAAAACTAAAGAGAAATATTTTCAGAGAAAAGACTCTATCACCAGGAGGAACAGCATACAGGAAGTACTAAGGAACATTTTTCATGCTGAGAGGAAATGACACCAGATGGCTGAGCATCTCTTCAAATGTTTATTGGCCATTGAGTTTGCTCATTCGTGAATTGACAGTTTACATTAATTTATATTTTTCTAATTACTAATAAAATTGAGCTTTTTTTCACATGTTTATTGTCCAGTGAATTTGCTCTTTTGTGATTTGTTAATTCATATCATTTAGCCAGTCTTCTATTAAATTCATTTTTCTTAGCAATTTGTAAAAGCTTTCTTTAGACTCTATAAATACAAACCCCATAACTGTAATGCAGTTAATTTGCTTTTAAACTCTTTGACATCTTTTGCCAGAAATGTTTAATCTTTCATAGTCAAAGATACCTATATATTCCTTTTTATTTTCTGGGTATCCTGCCTTAAAAGGAGTATCATGGACCCCTAAAATGCACGCAGATATACACCTGACCATAGAATCTTAAAACGTCTTTTACTGTTTTTTCTTTTAAAATTAATGTCTCAAAATTTCTTTCTTGTGCTTTCTCATTTATCCATCTGTTTTTGTTGTTTGCTTTTTGTTTTTAAAATATATTTGTTGTAAGGAAGAGGTGCAAATCAATACTTCTTGTCCTTTATATACCATTGGCTTAAAGCTGTGAGCCTATTCTCAGAATATTGTATAGACCCATTAAGATTGCATACTGAGGTATACTGTCAGAAGATTTGTGGGCTTTTGACTGTAGCCAGTGTGTACGTTTCTTGAGTACATTTTATGGAAATAATTCCTACTTAAATACCTTTCTTTGGCTTATCCATTAGGATGACATCAGAATTGTGACCCTTGTACACTATTGAATTTATTTCATTGTTGCCTAGATACAGAACCCTTATGTAGTTAATGTACTTTAAATATAGAGAAGGCTATGTATGTAAGGTAGGCTGAGAGCAAATTTATTACTGTATCAGACATTACTGTCTGTCTATGTTAGTCCTGGAACTTTCATTGCCATTCAGTGTTCTTAGACACTGTGCATATTTATCTTGGTTGAATATTTGGTGCTTTCGTGACTGGAAGAGATTTCTGTTATCCGTTCCCTTCATCTTAACTATGTGACCAAAGTTACTCTGTTTCCTTTAATGTCTTTAGACACCAGTATCTCAGACCCTAAATACTATGTTTATTCCAAAGTTAAATGAGCCTATCCTGTAATCCCAGTGACTTGGTAGGCTAAGGTGGGAGGATCACTTGAGCTCAGGAGTTTGAGACCACTTGAGCAACATAACAACATGCTGTCTTTATTAAAAAAAAAAAAAAAAAAAAAAAAGCCCATAGAATCTTTTTTTTTTTTTTTTATGTGATAAAACTTCTGTTTACCTTTGGCCAGCAAACTGATACATTGTTTTCTTATAGGCATTCACAGGAACATAACACTGTCTTAGCATTTTGGGGTTTATATATGTGGAACTGAGAAAGAACAGATTTATGCCAGTTTTCTATTCATTCATTCATCATTTTTATTGCTGTTATGTTGATCAGTTTTTACCAAGGGAATGGAATTTGGCATTGCTGTATAAGAACACAGGCTTTGAGTTCAGACAAAACTTGATTTGTATCCTTGCACCACTCACCCATTTTTTATTTCTCTGAGCTCTTGATTTTTTTTTTTTTTGAGACATTTTTTTTGTTGTTGTTGCCAAGGCAGGTGTGCAATGGTGTGGTCTCAGCTCACTGCAGCCTCCGCATCCTGGGTTCAAGCAATTCTCCTGCCTCAGCCTCCCAAGTAGCTGGGATTACAGGCACCCACCACCACACCTGGCTAATTTTTTGTATTTTTAGTACAGACAGGGTTTCACTGTGTTGGCCAGGCTGGTCTTGAACTCCTGACCTCAGGTCATCCACCCGCTTTGGCCTCCCAAAATGCTGGGATTACAGGCATGAGCCACCACACCTGGCCCAAGCTCTTGATTTTTGTTTTAACTTTTAAACAAAATTAAACTGGACAAGTGTAATCTTTTATGTGAAAAGTTGTTTTTGTGTAAAAAAAAAAAAAAAAAGCTTTCTGAAACTGAGTTTTAATGATTAGTAACAACCTACATGCCGAATGAAATAATTTTTCTAAGACCGTATTAACTTAGAGCTCTCTGCATTGTTCAACCCAGATCACTAAATTGATTGGTGAAATTCCGTTTCTCCTTGATTTCCATTGACATTGTATATCCATGTTTTTTCTTCCTCTCTACCTTTAGTGATTCTATTCTGACACTATCTCCTGATACTCTGCAAAATGGGCCCTTCCTCTCTAGCCACCTAGGGACTCTTCATCAGCCCTGTTTCTTGTCTTGATCATCCCCTGCATTTGGCTTTTGTTCATTCTGTATTTCTGAGTAGAATGACTTTGTACTCATCTAAATCCTGTCTCTCCTTCAGGAATATGCCTTGAGGCTTTTCTCAGCCTCTCCAGTGAAATTGAATCTTTTTTCTGAACAGCTATAGATTAAATGAAAAAAGTGTGTGAATAAATTTTTTAAAAATAATGTTACATATTTATATTCAGTCAGCATTCAATACACAAGACATTGTTGATATTCAGAGACCTTCATACAGAACTCATGTAAAGCCACCTCACATGGTATTTATTTTTTAGGGATTTTTATAAAATGTTTTATTGAGGTATACTTAACATACAATAAACTGCATGTTTAAATTAGCTAATTTGTTAAGATTTGTCATACATACACACATGAAACTATGCCCACAATCTAACATCTTCAACTTTCTTTATGTTCTTAGGCAGTCCTCCCTCCCATTCCTCCCCATCACAGGTACCATTGTTTCTGTCATTATAGACTAATTTTTGTTTTTCTTAGCCTAGCTTCTTTCATTCTGCATAATTATTTTCAGATTAATTCACATTGTTGCATGCATCAATAGTTTATTTCTTTTTATGGCTAAACAGCATCCTGTCATGTGAATGTGCTTCAATTTGTTCACTACCTGTCAATGTATATTTAGGATTTTTTCTAATTTTTGCCTATTACAAATAGTGCTGCCATGAACACTTGTGTACACATCTTTGTATGGACATAGGCTTCATTTTTCTTAGGAAACTACTTAGGAGTGGAATAGCTGGATCATATACGGTAGGTATATGCTCTTTTTAAAAACTGTCAAATCGTATTCTAAATTTTACATTCCTACCAGCAGAAAATGAGAGCATTAGTTACTCTACATCCTTACTGATACTTGATATAGTTAGGCTTTTTTTTTTTTTTTTGAGACGGAGTCTCGCTGTGTCCCCCAGGCTGGAGTTCAGTGGCACGATCTTGTCTCACTGCAAGCTCCGCCTCCCAGGTTCACACCATTCTCTTGCCTCAGCCTCCCGAGTAGCTGGGACTACAGGCGCCCGCCACCATGCCCAGCTAATTTTGTAGTTAGGCTTTTTAATTTTAGACATTCTAAACATGGGAAGTGGTAGTTCATTGTGGATTTACTTGGCATAGTGTTTTAGCACAACTTGAAGGATAAAAGTTGAACATTTATCCTACATATTTTTGCCTTATTTCTTTAAACCTCTGAATTTGGAAAGTCTGAGTTCTGTTAGCAACTTTCTTCTTTGAAAATAAAAATACATTTAAAGTGTGTGTCATGGTTTGCATGGCACTTTAAACACACAGTGTACTCGTTGCCATTCAGGCACAGTATTTTCTAACACTTAAAGGAATCAGAAGTAGTGACAATAAAAGCAGCATCATTTCTCTTTAATAAATACCCTTAGAAATACTTAGAACCTGTTTTGGCTTTTTGTTATTGTTGTTTGTGCTCTCTTTATTTATCAGTTCTAATTATTTAAGAAAACGCAAAATAATCTTTTTAAAAACTGGTTTGCAACAAAATTGTTTCTCTAGTTGTTTCTCTGTAGAGAGAAACATTCATAATTATGAAGGACAAAAGAATCTGAACAAATATTTTTCTAAGACCTTTTTAATAAGATTTTTAGCTACTAGATTACTTTTAAACAAAAATAGCTATAACCTCAGATTTGAAACTTCATTACACAAAAAACAGGAGAAATTTGTACACCCATGTGCTGTTTTATATCAAATGAGGATTGACCATAGTGTTTTTATGCATCTGTTCTGCCCACATAAGAAGCCAGCTTCATCATCTGGATGTGTCTTGAGGCCGAAACTTTTTATAAATATGAGAATTTCACTTTTTTTAAATGGCAAGCAGAATATGGTGTCCAGCTGTGGATTTGCTTATATATTGTGTTTGCATTTTTTCTTCCTGAGCTTGTTTTATACAGTATATGGCACTACGTTGTCATACAAATTTCATGATTAATGCTTATTTATGAAATCTTGTGTAAATATCTTAGGACTCAGTCAAACAATGTGCAAGTTAAACAGTTTTTCTCCGAATATTGGAATGACATCTCCTTTGGGAATAGTAGGTTGGATATGTTCTTTATCTATAAAAAAAAAAGTCTCATATGTAACATTTGCCTTTTACTATTCGATGTTATATCATTCTTTTTCAATTTGTTTTGTGGGACAAAAAATCCAGTTTCAGATTTATTCCTGGGAATCACAGAGAAAATTAGATGTGGAAATTAAGATGGTAGTTATTTCATATTATGCTAAATAATTACATTTACTAGAACGCCTTTGTTTTTTAATTTTGATTCTGTCCTCTGGTTGAGAGGCATTTGTATGTGTTCTGTTGTTCACATATTGAAATCAATCTACTGTTTGCTAATAAGCTGTGCTTACATTACTGTGGGTTTTAATTCACAGGAATGCTAGGTTGATTATTAAATATCACAGTGTGAGTATGAAGCAAATTTCAAGTGTAAGTTACAGTGATCGGTGATGCATTGGTAGAGTTTTGTTTTATAAATTTTATTTCTCTGGAATAGTTAATTTTCTCATATTATTATTTTAGTGGATTGAAACTGGAAGTTGAAAGACTTGTTTTCTCTTTTTTTTTCTTATGCTCTCAGGTCCAGCTCTTCTGTGAACTAACTGATACCATGAATAAGGTCTGGAATAAGATTCAGAAGAGAGGCAATCTCAACCTATCTTCAACCTCTCCAGAGACCTTGGCAGGGCCTATTCCTACTTCTCCAGTTAGAAGCAGTATAGGCACAGCTCCTCCAGATACCAGCACATGCAGCCCATCTGCTGACATTGGGACTACTACTGAGGTAAGTGTTTTTGAAAATCCTGTTACAAAATGAAGGTTAATATATAACACAGATTTCCAGATCATGGTTTAAAATGAAGTTAACCTCACTACTGTGAAAACTGATAGATTCTGAAGGTTCAAGAGGAGCTGTGGCAGCAGTGACTGTATATTCCTTTTAGCTACAAGAATTTCTTTTTTTATTCACTTTTAGCAGCTTTTGGGGTAGTTCAGGATAGTGCAGCCTCTGTGAAATGGTGAAAACTGAGACACAGTAAAGGTATGTTTCCTCAGAAGTGTGGAAATGTAGAAACTGAGTGAAAAAGAGACTCATGCTTCCCCTTTCCCTACCTCTGTTCCTCTACACCTTTTTGGAACCAGGTGACTATTATTATCTAGTCACCTGGTTTAGATTAGTGGTTTTCAACTCTATCAGACCCAATGCCCTCTCCTCTTCCTCCCAATTATAAAAGCTTTTCTTTTTATTTTTAACATCCTAACCTAGAATGCCAGTACCTCTTTTGTATAAGAAATATTTTATAATGCCTCCTTTACTATCCTGAAATGAAAATAAAAATATAACTAGAAATGAAAATGAAAAATAATATAACTTACATATACATATAATTTCAAAAATATATAATGTCTTAAATAAAAGGAAAGTAATTTAAGATACAGAATTATGTACTTCAATATATAAATGCCTGGGCATGACTACATTAGAAGACATAACAGAATAGTCACATGCAATTACTGTGAATATGATGGCTGCAAATAGACTTGTACAGGTCTATATTTAATACCACAAGTGGTATTGCTGTTGGTGACATGATTTTCTAAACTAGTGACAAACTCTTGGTAAAGTTTCAAACACAACATAGTTCAATCTTTCATTATAATAATTGAATTTTGGAACTTCTAGTGTATATTAAAATCATGGAAAAATGAAGAAAAAAGTGTTTAGATTTAAAACATTTTATAAACAGGATTTTTACCTATGTGAATATATATGAGACAGTCTTCATTTTTCAGGACTGCCCTATTCTACACAGGATCTCTTGAACCCCTGACTCCTAACCTTTAAATCCCAATAATGATACACAAACATAGAGTCAACAAAAAATACCGCCATTCATTTCCAAAACATTGCTTAGAGGACAGAAATTTCCCCAACGAGAACTACTGTTCTATAGTAGATGGAGGTAGAAGTTAACATTTTTTTGTTTCTGCATAAAGACACCATTTCCTCTGGAAATAAAGCTATTGGAAAAATACAGAATGGGATAAGAATCAAGTAAACGGGATGTTAATTTCTTTCATCTTACAAATCAGTAAAAGCAAACAAACTCAGTTAAAAGGGCAAATTTCAGCTGCTTTAAGGCATTTAACACTTTAGAGTACATCTGTTTAACCCCCTATACAGGCAACTTTTCTATCTTGCCCATTCCAAATCTTAAGAATCACAGTAGCCTAGGTGATAAGATTATTCTTTCTCTTTTTTCTTTTTTCTTCCCAAATGAGGAGGCGATAAGAAGTCTGGAAATGAGCCCGTATGAAGTTAATGGGACGTATCCTTTCTAGAGTAAAAGCAGTGAATTCTTTCTTGAAGAGTTCCAATATTATTAGCATACAAAATCTTTTAGAATTCCTGCAGTAAAAAAGCTGTTTAACTTTATTGAATAAGCAGTTTCCACACTTACTTAACCAAAAGCTCATCTTTCTCAATCTGCCTATTAACACTTTACAAAATATATTTTGTGAAATCCTTTGGTAGAGTAATCAAAGTTTAAGGTAATCAGTTGCTAGACAAAGATAATACAAGTGAAAATGATAAATACTGTTAAATCTTAGAGACATTTTAGTGGCTGAAAGGAGAGTGTTCCATTAAACAGTTGTTTTCTAAGTACTGTGTTTACAGAAATGTCTAGAGGAACATGACATCCATTTTGGAGTGCTCACTCAACTCTTTTGGAAATGTGTTTTTTTGAAAGAAACATTTAAAAGACATTTCAAGTCCAGGAAAGACAGGGCTCACATGAAATGGTGACAGCTTTTGGTCATACATCTAGAGACTACCGTTCATACAAGGTATAGTGTGAATCATACACTCTAGGATTGTACAGTGTACAAACAACACAAAAGGACATGGTGGCCCTGATGTGAAATGTAATAAAAATAAACATGCCCTACATTTATAGAGGAAGGATTAATAAATTCATTCTAAGAGGTCTGTGGCTATTTTGTAGAGAAAATAATATTTGAGATGGATATTTAAAAATGAGTAAGACATGAGTAACAATTTTGTTTTACTAGATGTATAATAATACATACTAGAAGAATAGTATCTTCATCAGCCAAAGTGAAGAAGTTAAGAAAGGGGAAAATTTTGCTAAATTGCTTAAAAAAAAGTAAATTCTGATTTTAATAATACCCTTATATGACTGAAATTCATTTCAAATTAGAAAGTTGAGGATTTTTTCTGATTGGGTTATAAAGACAAGTAATGAAAATGCTGGTAGTAGATTTGTTTGTTTTGTACTATCTACAGATTTAATCTGATCTGTATCAGATTTGAAAGATCTGAAAATGACAAAATTTTCAAAATGCACCCTCTTCTCTTATTTATATAGTGTGGTCAAGAAAAGAGGTGATTACTACTAGTCCAATATCAATTTGAAATCCACTTGGGAAGATTATTTGCTGAGAAGTACCTTAAAATAATTTAGCTGATTTGTTTTTCATAAAGGGCAGGAAGATTTTTATGAAGATGGTTATTCACTATTGAAGCTACTGAATGAAAACAATGACTATGTTTTCTTATGTCATCATTTACTGGCTAATTTTGAAAGAGGTAAATTTAAACCCAGATGCACACATAGTTAATCTACCTGTAAATATTTTTTGAGAGCAAGAATAGAAATTAAACATGAAATATTCGGTAGACAAACAGCTCCTTATAGGTTGCAAGGTAAAGTTAGATCAATGCCTTAAAATTGATCATCATATCATAACCATCTGGGTGACAGAGTGAGTCTGTGTCCTGTCTCAAAAAAAAAAGAGAGCGATAATGCTTGTAAAATACTTAGTTTAGTGAGTACTCCAAAAGGGAAAGCTAATGCAAGTCTCCTTCATAAAATTTTTGCATTAGGCCTTGAGTATAGGCAAATTTCTATATACACAGGGTACCATTTAAACATTTTCAATTTAGTGAGTCTTCATTTTATGTTCCCAGCTCTTGTAAGTCAGGAACAACACTAGGATTTACTCACAACAGATCAGGCAAGTTGTCAGTCAGTGATATGCTTCATGTAACTTGTTAACAGATTTTTGAAACCCTACTAGGGTTAACTAATTATGTCATTTCAATTTAACTTTTAATTTTCTCCTTAGCCCTGGGCAGAAGATTCTGCCACACTAATCAAATGCTGTACCATTGTAGCCCTATGCTGTTATTTGTTATATCATTTTGTTATAACAAGGGAGGAAGGAGCTATAATTATAAAATTATTTCAGTGTAACAATGTTATTTAAATTCATTAACACCTTATTAATAAGGCAATAAAAATATTAAGAACATATTTATGAAAGATGAATTATAACTCAGAGCTTGCTAACGAGTGCACTGAAATACCATGAGATGTGTCACAGCTATGCTGAGACATGGATTACCTTGGCCTTTAGAGTCTTTGGGTGGGTCTAGGGTGAATGAAGCTTTCAATGCTGTGGAAATTTTTCTGCTTACCACAGATACAAATAACATTTCCTACATATGCAATGATATGAAAAAGGTTGGGAAGTACTACTATAACTATCCGCAACACATATATTCTATATTTAAATCTGTATACAGATGTGTTGTTGACATGATAGTGCGGCTAATAGAAAATATTCTTATAATCAAAAGATTATCAGGACAATGATTACTAGGAGGAGAGAAGGACTTCTAGAGCTTTCCAGGAATGCTATGTTCAAAGAAGCATAAAGGCTTTTGAATAGATGAAAACAAACAAAAAAGTATTTATATAGTCTCCCCTTCATATTGTTCATTCTTTTATTTCTTAACATTTTAAAATAATTGGTTTATAGTCCTTTTAGATTTTCTTAACTCCATTTATTGGAGATGCTAAATTTTTGTTATGTCTGTTGACTCTCCCTTTTTCTGGTTCATTTTCTCATGTGGTTTGTAATGTCTTATTGTGAACTCATCTTCAACAGTTTAACTTTTCTGTGTGATTCCTATGAGCCCTCTGTTGTAGAATTGTCCCTACAGAGCATTTTGACATTCACTTTTGCCAGGGTGCTAGAGATTTCAGGGAACCTTGGGCAGTTTTTAGGTTTCTTTATCAACAAGAGTTTGTCTTATCATGTAAGTAGTATGCATGACACCCCACACAAGCAAATAATAGCATTTAGTTTTTCATGTTTGTTTTATTTTGTTTTTGTTTTTTTGTTTTTTTGTTTTGAGATGGAGTTTCACTCTTGTTGTCCAGGCTGGAGTGCAGTGGCGCGATCTCGGCTCAGTGCAACTTCTGCCTTCCAATTTCAAGCGATTCTCCTGCCTCAGCCTCCTGAGTAGCTGGGATTACAGGCGCCTGCCACCACGCCTGGCTGATTTTTGTATTTTTACTAGAGATGGGGTTTCACCATGTTGGCCAGGCTGGTCTCGAACTCCTGACCTCAGGTGTTCTGCCTCCCAAAGTGCTGGGATTACAGGCGTGAGCCATCCTGCCCAGCTGTGAATGACTTTATCATGCCGCCACTTTCACTTCTTCTCTGTCCTAGGAATCTGAAAAACATCCATGGCATTTCTTAGCCTGCTGAAGCCTGGTGTCTAGTGTATCTTTTGCTTAAAAAGCAGCTTGTTTGCCTCCAGACTTTATGCAAAGAACTCCCCAGTTCAGACTCTAGACTATATCTGCAGTCCCTGAATGAGTGTTAAAACACCATTGCTCAACCCCTCGACCCTTATCTGAGTTTGATACTTCTACATACTCCCAAGGACTGTTTCCACTTGTTACCCTGACTTTGTGTTTCCTCTTCGTTTCTGACACCATAGTATTTGTCTTTATTTCAAGTTTTGCTATCGTATTAGAAAAAGATGGTAGTCTGAAATTGGACAGTTTAAGACAATTTAGTAAAAGGACAAAGATGTTAACTGGGAAGGGAAATCTCAGTTAACAGGAGATGATTGAGTACCCTGGAGCAGTTGTTGACACCAGTAGGCTTAAAGGGCAGGAGAGAGAGTTTATCAGAACAGGGAATAAATACCCAGACTTCATTCTCCACTTCCTCTGTTTCCTGCCACTGTTTCTCATTGACTGAAACCAAGAAAAAAAAAAAAACAGAGGACCCGGAAATCCATTCATATTGTTCATATAGATTAACTTCTCAAGCACAGAGGGTAGTGAAGGGTAGAGAGTAGATCTAGAGGGCCAAAGAAAAGATATGTAGCACTTTTCGGTATTAAATTCACCTGGCATTTTATCCAGAATATCTGTGCTGTGGTAGTATAAATGGTAAATGTTCATTTCAGCTTAGTCTCCATATTGCTGGTATTAAAATTTCTTACTAAGAACTAGTCTTTTTAATCTCACTCTCCTTGTACATATTAACTTCTCAATCCTATCAATTAACTTCTTTGGTGATTTTTTTAAATTGTGGTAAAAAATATACATGGTAAAATTTACTATTTTAACCATTTTAAAATGTACAATTTAGTGGCATTAGGCACACTCACAGTGTGTAGCATAACCACTATCTATTTCTAGAACTTTTTCATCGTCCCAGACAGAATCTCTATCCCCATCTAACAACTCTGTCTTCTCCTCTCCCTCCATCCCTGGTAACCTCTATTCTACTTTCTGTCTCTATTGATTTGCCTATTCTAGGTACTTCATGTAAGAAGAATCGTATGGTATTTGTCCTTTTGTGTCTGGCTTATTCCACTTTGTGTAATATATTTAAGGCTTATTCCTTTCTTTGTATGTATCAGAATTCCACTCCTTTTTATGGCTGAGTAATATTTCATTGTATGTGTATAACACATTTAATTTATCTGTTTCTTTGTTGCTGGACATCTGGGTTATTTCTACCTTTTTGTCTGTTGTGGATAATGCTGCTTTGAACATTGGTGCACAAGGGTTGATGAATTTTTAATGTAATAGTTTTGCCTTGAAGAAATTGTATGCATGTTATATGACTTGCACCTGAAACACCATTTTAAAACTCATGTAGTACCAGAAATAGTATTTAATTTTTTTAACTGTTGAATATGTTGATAATTGATGTATTTGGTTTAAAATGTAGAGGGAGGGGAAAGAAAGTAAATCGAAATGTTTTTAAAGATACTTTATTCGGTACTGATTTTCTGATTTAGAAGAGCACATTTCTGTCATCTTAATATCATTTGCTTAGTACTAGCCTGAATGGTCTAGAATTATAGTAGCACTTAATATTATCCCTTACTGTGTTCAAGCATATTTCAAAATTTTGGCAGAAAATATGGGTCCCAAAGGGGAAAAAAGGGAAAATTCGAGTAGTATGTTTAGTTTCTATAGTAACCCTTCAAACAAAAAAAGAATGTTAGTAATTGATTTTCTCTAAGGTGTTTTTTTTTTTTTTTTTCCTCCTGGGGAAAACTAGCTAAACTGTCTGCTACTTTCCTACTCTTTGTTGTTATGAACTCTCTCTTTTCTCCTTTTCTCAGTCTTAACAATTGGCTTCCTCTGACTTTGGTGTAATAGTTTTGTGGAACTTGAAAAGTGAGCAAAGATCTTTGTCTTAATTCTGTCAACTTACAGTTGTATTTTCGAAAAAGATTGTCAGACAGATCCTTTAGATCAGCATTTTTATTTTATATACTAGAAAATTGAAACCCAGAGAATTAAAATTTGTGTTACTATGTAGGGTCTGGGCTGACTGATATTAGCTTGATTCTAAGTTAGTGGAACCTCTGGAAGAGACTTTGTAAATTTGTTTAAGTTCTTTGTAGATTCTGAATATAAGCCCTTTGTCAGATTGGTAGATTGCAAAAATTTTCTCCCATTCTATAGGTTACCTGTTCACTCTGATGAGAGTTTCTTTTGCTGTGCAGAAGATCTTTAGTTTAATTAGATCCCACTTGTCTATTTTGGCTTTTGTTGCCATTGCTTTTGGTGTTTTAGTCATGAAGTCTTTGCCCATTCCTATGTCCTGAATGGTATTGCCTAGGTTTTCCTCTAGGATTTTTATGGTTTTAGGTCTTAAATTTAAGTCTTTAATCCATCTTGAGTTACTTTCTGTATAAGGTTTAAGGAAGGGATCAAGTTTCAGCTTTCTACATATGGCTAGCCACTTTTCCCAGCACTATTTATTAAATAGGGAGTCCTTTCCCCATTGCTTGTTTTTGTCAGGTTTGTCAAAGATCAGATGGTTGTAGATGTGAGGTGTTATTTCTAAGGCCTCTGTGCTGTTGCATTGATCTATGTCTCTGTTTTGGCACCAGTGCCATGCTGTTTTGTTTACTGTAGCCTTGTAGCATAGTTTGAAGTCAGGTAGCGTGATGCCATCTCCTTTGGTTTTTTTTTTTTTTATTTTTTTTTCTGCTTAGGATTGACTTGGCAATGCGGGCTCTTTTTTGGTTCCATATGAACTTTAAAGTAGTTTTTTCCAATTCTGTGAAGAAAGTCATTGGTAGCTTGATGGGAATGGCATTGAGTCTACAAATTACCTTGGGCAGTATGGCCATTTTCACAATATTGATTCTTCCTACCCATGAATATGGAACGTTTTTCCATTTGTTTGTGTCCTCTTTTACTTCGTTGAGCAGTGGTTTGTAGTTCTCCTTGAAGAGGTCCTTCAGATCCCTTGTAAGTTGGATTCTTAGGTATTTTATTCTCTTTGAAGCAATTGTGAATGGGAGTTCACTCATGATTTGGCTCTCTGTCTGTTATTGGTGGATAAGAATGCTTGTGATTTTTGCACATTGATTTTGTATCCTGAGACTTTGCTGAAGTTGCTTATCAGCTTAAGGAGATTTTGGGCTGAGACGATGGGGTTTTCTAGATATACAATCATGTCATCTGCAAACAGGGACAATTTGACTTCCTCTTTTCCTACTTGAATACCCTTTATTTCTTTCTCCTGCCTGATTGCCCTGGTCAGAACTTCCAACACTATATTGATTAGGAGTGGTGAGAGAGGGCATCCCTGTCTTGTGCCAGTTTTCAAAGGGAATGCTTCCAGTTTTTGCCTATTCAGTATGATATTGGCTGTGGGTTTGTCATAAATAGCTCTTATTTTAAGATAGCTTCCATCAATATGTAATTTATTGATAGTTTTTAGCGTGAAGGGCTGTTGAATTTTGTGGAAGGCCTTTTCTGCATCTTTTGAAATACTCATGTGGTGTTTGTCATTGGTTCTGTTTATGTGATGGAGTATGTTTATTGATTTGCATATGTTGAACCAGCCTTGCATCCCAGGGGTGAACCCAAGTTGATCGTGATGGATAAGCTTTTTGATGTGCTGCTAGATTCGGTTTGCCAGTATTTTATTGAGTATTTTTGCATCGATGTTCATCAGGGATATTGGTCTAAAATTCTCTTTTTTTGTTGTGTCTCTGCCAGGCTTTGGTATCAGGATGTTGCTGGCCTCATAAAATGAGTTAGGGAGGATTCCCTCTTTTTCTATTGATTGGAATAGTTTCGGAAGGAATGGTACCAGCTCCTCTTTGTACCTCTGGTAGAATTCGGCTGTGAATCCATCTGGTCCTGGACTTTTTTTGGTTGGTAGGCTATTAATTATTGCCTCAATTTCAGAGCCTGTTATTGGTCTATTCAGAGATTCAACTTCTTCCTGGTTTAGTCTTGGGAGGGTGTATATGTCCAGGAATTTATCCATTCCTTCTAGATTTTCTAGTTTATTTGCATAGAGGTGTTTATAGTATTCTTTGATGGTAGTTTGTATTTCTGTGGGATCGGTGGTGATATCCCTTTTATTATTTTTTATTGTGTCTGTCTGATTTTCTCTCTTTTCTTCTTTATTAGTCTGGCTAGTGGTCTGTCTACTTTGTTGATCTTTTCAAAAAACCAGCTCCTGGATTCGCTGATTTTTTTGAAGGGTTTTTCGTGTCTCTATTTCCTTCAGTTCTGCTCTGATTTTAGTTATTTCTTGTCTTCTGCTAGATTTTGAATTTGTTTGCTGTTGCTTCTCTAGTTCTTTTCATTTTGATTTTAGGGTGTCGATTTTAGATCTTTCCTGCTTTCTCTTGTGGCCATTTAGTGCTGTAAATTTCCCTCTACACACTGCTTTAAATGTTTCCCAGAGATTCTGGTACTTTGTGTTTTCGTTCTTACTGGTTTCAAAGAACATCTTTATTTCTGCCTTCATTTCGTTATTTACCCAGTAGTCATTCAGGAGCAGGTTGTTCAGTTTCCATGTAGTTGTGTGGTTTTGAGCCAAGATATCTGCTGTTAGTCTGATGGGCTTCCCTTTGTAGGTAACCTGATCTTTCTGTCTGGCTGCCCTTAACATTTTCTCCTTCATTTCAACCTTGGTGAATCCGACAATTACGTGTCTTGGGGTTGTTCTTCTCAAGGAGTATCTTTGTGGTATTCTCTCTATTTCCTGGATTTGAATATTGGCCTGCTTTGCTGGGTTGGGGAAATTCTCCTGGATAATATCCTGAAGAGTATTTTCTAACTTGGTTCCATTTTCCCCGTCACTTTCAGGTACACCAATCAAACGTAGATTTGATCTTTTCACATAGTCCTATATTTCTTGGAGGCTTTGTTCCTTTCTTTTCACTCTTTTTTCTCTTATCTTGTCTTCTCACTTTATTTCATTGATTTGATCTTCAATCACTGATATCCTTTCTTCGACTTGATTGAAACGACTATTGAAGCTTGTGCATGCGTCACGTAGTTCTCATGCTGTGGTTTTCAGCTCCATCAGGTCATTTAAGGTCTTGTCTATACTGTTTATTCTAGTTAGCCATTCATCTAACCTTTTTTCAAGGTTTTTAGCTTCCTTGCGATGGATTTGAACATGCTCCTTTTGCTCAGAGAAGTTTGTTATTACCGACCTTCTGAAGCCTACTTCTGTCAATTCGTCAAAGTCATTCTCCATCCAGTTTTGTTCCATTGCGGTGAGGACCTGCCATTCTTGGAGGAGAAGAGGTGCTCAGGTTTTTGGAATTTTCAGCTTTTCTGCTCTGGTTTCTCCCCTCTTTGTGGTTTTATCTACCTTTGTTCTTTGATGTTGGTGACCTACAGATGGGGTTTTGGTGTGGATGTCCTTCTTGTTGATGTTGATGCTATTCCATTCTGTTTGTTAGTTTTCCTTCTAACAGTCAGGCTCCTCAGCTGCAGGTCTGTTGGAGTTTACAGGAGTTCTACTCCAGACCCTGTTTGCCTGGGTATCAACTGCAAATATTGCAGAACAGCAAATATTGCTGCCTGATTCTTCCTCTGGAAGCTTCATCCCAGAGGGGCATCTGCCTGTATGAGGTGTCTGTCAGCCCCTACTGGGAGGTGTCTCTTGGTCAGGCTACACGGGCATCAGGGACCCACTTGAAGAGGCAGTCTTTCTGTTCGCAGAGCTTGGATGACATGCTGAGAGAACCACCGCTCTCTTTAGAGCTGTCAGACAGGGATGTTTAAGCCTGCAGAAGTTGTCTGCTGTCTTTTGTTCAGTATACCCTGCCCACAGAGGTGGAGTCTAGAGAGGCAGTAGGCCTAGCTGAGTTGTGGTGGGCTCTGCCCAGTTCAAGCTTCCCTGTCACTTTGTTTACTTACTGAAGCTTCAGCAATGGTGGACACCCCTCTCCCTGCCAGGCTCCTGCCTCGCAGGTTGATGTGAGACTGCTGCGCTAGCAGTGAGCAAGGCTCCCTGGGAGTGGGACCTGTAGAGCCAGGCACGGGGTGGAATCCCCTTGTCTGCTGGTTGCTAAGACTGTGGGAGAAGCGCACTATTTGGTCAAGAGTGTACCGGTCCTCCAGGTACAGTCTGTCATGGCTTCCTTTGGCAGGAAAGGGAAATCCCCCGACCCCTTGCACTTACCAGGTGAGGAGACATCCCAGCATGCTTTGGCTCACCCTCCATGGGCTGTACCCACTCTCCAACCAGTCCCAGTGAGAAGAACCAGGTACCTCAGTTGGAAATAACAGAAATCACCCATCTTCTGCGTCAATCTCACTGGGAGCTGTAGGCTAGAGCTGTTCCTATTCGGTCATCTTGGAAGTGACTTTGAAATTATTATATACGTAATTTATCTCCTTTATTCTCTTAATGTGACTAATTATATCAATTGATCTTCACATGTGCAACTGACCATGCATTTCTAGAAAAATCCCAATTTGGTTGTGATAGATATTGCTAGATTGAGCTTGCTAATTGTTTAGGATTTTGGTATCTATAGTCATGAGTGATACTGACCATTTTTACCATTTTAAGTATATAATTCTGTTGAATTCTATATTTTTTTTCTTATAATAGCCTTGTCATCTTTTGGTATTAGATTAGAAGATTTTACTATCTTTATAAATGAGTTAGCAAGTGTTCCCTCTTGTCCTACTCTCTAGAAAACTGTTTTCATTTGAAATTTCTCCTAATCACTATATTTTCCATGTTAAAAAAGTAATCTTAATTGAAAAGGTACTTGGCTATAACACATATCTGATCTAAATTTGAAAGTCTTAGTTTAGATGTCATTTAGAAAATTATTTGAAGAGAGAGAGAATGGGTTGGGCATGGTGGCTCACACCTGTCGTCTGAGCACTTTGGGAGGCCGAAGCAGGCAAATCAGCTGAGATCAGGAGTTCAAGATCAGCCTGGCCAACATGGCAAAACCCCATCTCTACTCCAAATACAAAACTTAGCTGGGTGTGGTGGCATGTGCCTGAAATCCCTATTCGGGAGGCTGCAACAGGAGAATCACTTGAACCTGGGAGGCGGAGGTTGCAGTGAGCTGAGATCGTGCCACTGTACTCCAGCCTGGGCGACAGAGCAAGGCTCTATCTGAAAAAAAAAAAAAAAGAAAAGAAAAAGAAAGAAAGAGAATGAAATGGTAAGGACCATATGGACAAAGGACCCTAATTTAATAATGTTAGAGACAACATACAGAAGCATCTTCATCCTTTTTCCATCTCCAACACTGATATAGCTTTGTTCCTAGAAATTAAACTTTATACGGCCGGGCGCGGTGGCTCACGCTTGTAATCCCAGCACTTTGGGAGGCCGAGGCGGGCAGATCACGAGGTCAGGAGATCGAGACCACGGTGAAACCCCGTCTCTATTAAAAATACAAAAAATTAGCCGGGCGTGGTGGCGGGCGCCTGTAGTCCCAGCTACTCGGAGAGGCTGAGGCAGGAGAATGGCGTGAACCCGGGAGGCGGAGGTTGCAGTGAGCCGAGATCGCGCCACTGCACTCCAGCCTGGGCGACAGAGCAAGACTCCGTCTCAAAAAAAAAAAAAAAAAAAAAAAAAAAAAGAAATTAAACTTTATACTATGTATTGATAAAATAATACTTAATGATAAGATAAATATTTCCATCCCACTCCAGTGGCCCAATTTATGTCAAGTAAAACTAATGAACGTATAGTAATGTGTTTTTGTTAGTGTATACTCATGATTTTATATTACTGTAACTTTTTTGGCTTAATTTTTTTGTTGTGGTACAATATACACAACATAAAATATACTGTTTTTACCATTTTATGTATACAATTCTGTGATGTTAAGTACATTCACATTGTTGTACAACCTTCACAACAGTCTCCAGTATTTTTTCATCTTCCCCAACTGAAATTCTGTATCCGTTAAAAAATAACTCACCATCTTAATATTAAATCTTCCAGTGTATGAACACTGGATGTCTTTCCATTTATTTGTGTCATCTTAATTTCTTTTAAAGATATTTCGTAGTTTTCATTATGTCTTTTACTTCCTCAGTTATGTTTATTCTTAAGCATTTTATTATTTTAGATGCAATTGTAAATGGAATTATTCTGTTAATTTTCTTTCTTTATTGTTTGCTTTTAATGCATAGAAACACAACTGATTTGCGTATGTTGGTGTTGTATCCCACAACTTTGTGGAATTCATCGATTAGTTCTAAAAGTTTTCTTGGAATCTTTAGCTTTATACTTATATGATCATGTCATGTGCTAAACGACATAATTTTACTTTTTCCTTTCCAATTTGGTTGCCTTTTATTTCATTTTGTCTCCTAATTTCTCTGGTGAGGACTTTAGTAGTTTTTTAATAAATATTCCAATTTATTTTGAAAATATTAGACAATATTTTAAAGTTTACCATAATTATCTCTTTCTATAATTTTCTTCTCAAGGGAAACCTCTAATATTCTTTTGGCTGTAATTAAACTCTGTACAGATGGCCAAAGACATATTGACAAACTGGCCCTTTATGGCTTTTACTTTTTCCATGTTAGCTATACTTTTTATACTGTTTTTTTTTCTGTCTTAAATATTTGTTAAGTCAAACACTATAGATTACAAGTAAAATGATTCAGACTGGGAGACTTCTACTGACTCAGAAGTAAAGATGTCAAATAGTGATTATATTGTTTCAGTGCTATACTGGATGTGAAATATAAACTTTCCATCACCATTCATCACTTATTATCTTTATGAAAGGATAACCCCAATTTATTTTAAGTGTGGTTCAAAGTGGGTTCTAAATGTACTCTTCTTCATAATATCGATGTTGAATAATTTTGGAATACTAACTCACATTATGATTAATTTAAATCACATTTATTGTGGTACATGGCATAGAGATGCATATGTTCATTAAGTCACTACACATATTTTTATGTAAATATGTAAAACTATATATACAATATGAGTTTGTATTTTCAGTTTGTTTTTTGCCCTTAATCATTTTAAACATAATTATTTTCTTTTGTTTTTTTATCAGATCTGGTATTTGAACTTCTTTAGAGTTGAATCTGACCACTTGTTGTTTTCTTAAATCTTGCCCATGCTAGATTGTTTTCTTTGGCACTGTGTAATTTAGTGTTGGGTGTTGCTCATCAGTGGAACTTCTTCTGTGAAGCCCTTACATAGTGGTTGAGGGCCTGTCCCCCGACAAAGACATTTTATGTGTTTGCTTCTCTAAGGGACTTAGCAGCTGCCACTAGCCTGGGACCCCTATACTGTTAATCTTACAGCTAGAAGTTTTTTGAAACATTTAGGCAGTATGAAATCAAGCCCTTAAACCTACATGCACTTTAGAGTTGTTTTTAAAAATTATCTGGGGTAACTTTGTTGCCCTACTTAGGTTGAGATAGATATTGCTTTTTTATTGGATTTATTCTGTTGTTTTTTGAATTTCTTAAATTTTATTCTTAGCTTATTAATATTCAGTATTTTCTTTAAAACCTAAGTTATTAAGACATAGTCCTTTATCATTTGAGGAATTTATAATGTTAGTGATGTGGCATGGATGTGCGTATAAACATAATTCCAAAGTGGGCTGGGAAATTTAGCCCGTAGTTGGATTACCGTTACTCACAGACAACTTTGTATTATAGAAGGGAGAGCAAAATTTGGGAATACAGCCACCTGTTTCTGCCACACTCACTGTTGCATTGGTTTTAAAGATAAATAAAACTTTATATTTTATGAAGAATATACTGCATTGTATTTCAGCTAGATGAAGTTGTCAAATTTTTGTTCAGGTCGGTGGTCTAGAAAGTGGAACATTATATAATTATACTCATTAAAATTTTTATGCTATTTTGCTTATAGGACAGTACAACAATAAAAACTGCCATTAAAAGCACTAACATTAGGCTGGGTGCGGTGGCTCACGCCTGTAATCCCAGCACTTTGGGAGGCCGAGGCGGGTGGATCATGAGGTCAGGAGATCGAGACCATCCTGGCTAACATGGTGAAACCCTGTTTCTACTAAAAATATAAAAACTTAACCAGGCGTGGTGGTGGGCACCTGTAGTCCCAGCTACTCAGGAGGCTGAGGCAGGAGAATGGCATGAACCCAGGAGGTGGAGCTTGCAGTGAGCCAAGATCTCGCCACTGCACTCCACCCTGAGAGACAGAGCGAGACTCCATCTCAGAAAAAAAAAAAAAAAGGCACTAACATTTTGATGATTCCTCTTCATGACAAGTAAACAAAGCAAACACATACATACGTACACAACTACACACACTCACATCCTTCCCTTACAGGATACTTTCATAACCTGTGTGTCTTTGGGAAACTGTTATAACAACATAAAATCATATTTTGGATCTCTGGGTTTTCAGTAGTTTCAATAAATGTGATTTTAAAGGATTATATTTTGTTGACAAAATTAAATTCCTCTGAGTTGTGATTTTAAGCAAATTATTTAGTGTTTTTTTCATTTTAACTTTTTCTGTGTATATAAAATGTTTTTGGTAATGTCTTCCTTAATCACAGCAGTAGTACAGGAAGTAATTTCAAAGCTGTGGAATAATCTAAAATGCTGAGTGAATACTAGAATATTTATTTACAACTCTACCTAAAGTAAAAATTGATATATTAACTACTCAATGTTTGGAAGCTTAGGGTCATGGCAAAATTTGACAAGCATTGTTTATTCATTCAAGAATTAAAATTGCTTTATTATCAGCGTAGTTAAAAAAATTAAGCATGAAGTGGTTCTTTTTTTAATGTCCAGTAGCTGTTGAACATACATTGATAATTGAAAACTGAATATTGGACTGAGAGGTTGTTTCGCATCAACTTCGGGGTTGTTGACAGAGTTTGCTATAGTAGCAAAACTCTTGTCAGTTTTTCAGTTATTCAAGTGCAGTTAACCTATGCAGTAATCTACCTCAAATTATTATTCAAACAACCGTTTAGATAGTATATTTAGTTTGAATTTACTCAATTGCTATTTTTAAAATTTCTCGTAATTGTTTTAAAACTCCTGAAAATACTTATGTCATTTCATATTTTTCTTTAAATGGTTTTATCCTTAACATTTAGAGAGAAACTTTTATTCAGAATGTAGAAATTATAACATTTAGACTATCATCTTATTTGAATTTCTATGGAAAAAATAAAGATATCAAAACAGGTTAGAAAAATGAAGGTTATTGCTTAGCCATCACATACCATTCAACACAATCTTTGTGTATAAAGCCTTTCCTATTTCAAAATATTCATCTAAAAATGTCTTTAAATTATTGGCTACTTGATTTTTAAAAACTCAGTTTTATCATGTAAATATAAGCTAATAATCTGAGGTTACCTTACATTTCTTGTGTTACTTATATTAATTATGTATATGGGGAACACTTTGAAATTGCAGGTTTGATTTTTTTAAATCACAATTTGCATTCAAAAACAATGATTAAAATTTTTAAACATTTTACTATTAAAACATTGTTTTTCTTGCTTAGTTGGGTCAAAACTATTGAATATAGAGAACTTATTGTAAATGAATCTAGTTTAAGAAAACACATTCTAGGGAGGGAGCCAAGATGGCCGAATAGGAACAGTTCCAGTCTACAGCTCCCAGTGCGAGCGACACAGAAGATGGGTGATTTCTGCATTTCCATCTGAGGTACCGGGTTCATCTCACTAGGGAGTGCCAGACAGTGGGCGCAGGACAGTGGGTGCAGCGCACCGTGCGCAAGCCGAAGCAGAGTGAGGCATTGCCTCACTCGGGAAGCGCAAGGGGTCAGGGAGTTCCCTTTCCTAGTCAAAGAAAGGGGTGACAGACGGCACCTGGAAAATTGGGTCACTCCCACCTTAATGCTGCACTTTTCCAAAAGGCTTAAAAAACGGCACACCAGGAGATTATATCCTGCACCTGGCTCGGAGGGTCCTACGCCCATGGAGTCTCACTGATTGCTAGCACAGCAGTCTGAGATCAAACTGCAAGGCAGCAGCGAGGCTGGCGGAGGGGTGCCCGCCATTGCCCAGGCTTGCTTAGGTAAACAAAGCAGCCAGGAAGCTCGAACTGGGTGGAGCCCACCACAGCTCAAGGAGGCCTGCCTGCCTCTGTAGGTTCCACCTCTGGGGGCAGGGCACAGACAAACAAAAATACAGCAGGAACCTCTGCAGACTTAAATGTCCCTGTCTGACAGCTTTGAAGAGAGTAGTGGTTCTCCCAGCACGCAGCTGGAGATCTGAGAAAGGGCAGACTGCCTCCTCAAGTGGGTCCCTGACCCCTGACCCCGGAACAGCCTAACTGGGAGGCATCCCCAAGTAGGGGAAGACTGACACACGGCCGGGTACTCCTCTGAGACAAAACTTCCAGAGGAACGATCAGGCAGCAGCATTTGTGGCTCACGAAAATCTGCTGTTCTGCAGCCTCCACTGCTGATACCCAGGCAAACAGGGTCTGGAGTGGACCTCTAGCAAACTCCAACAGACCTGCAGCTGAGGGACCTGTCTGTTAGAAGGAAAACTAACAAACAGAAAGGACATCCACACCAAAAACTCATCTGTACATCACTATCATCAAAGACCAAAAGTAGATAAAACCACAAAGATGGGGAAAAAATAGAGCAGAAAAACTGGAAATTCTAAAAAGCAGAGCGCCTCTCCTCCTCCAAAGGAACGCAGTTCCTCACTAGCAATGGAACAAAGCTGGACGGAGAATGACTTTGACGAGTTGACAGAAGAAGGTTTCAGACAATAAGCATTCTTAAAGAAAAGAATTTTCAACTAAGAATTTCATATCCAGCCAACCTAAGCTTCTTAAGTGAAGGACAACTAAAATCTTTTACAGACAAGCAAATGCTGAGAGATTTTGTCACCACAAGGCCTGCCTGACAAGAGCTCCTGAAGGAAGCACTAAACATGGAAAGGAACAACTGGTACCAGCCACCATGAAAACATGCCAAATAGTAAAGACCATCGATGCTATGAAGAAACTGCATCAATTAACAGGCAAAATAACCAGCGAACATTGTAATGACAGGATCAGATTCACACATAACAATATTAACTTTAAATGTAATTGGACTAAATGCTTCAGTTAAAAGACACAGACTGGCAAATTCTGTAAAGAGTCAAGACCCATCAGTGTGCTGTATTCAGGAAACCCATCTCACGTGCAGAGACACAGATAGGCTCAAAATAAAAGGAAGGAGGAAGATCTACCAAGCAAATGGAAAACAAAAAAAGGCAGGGGTTGCAATGCCAGTCTCTCGTAAAACAGACTTTAAACCAACAAAGATCAAAAGAGACAAAGAAGGCCATTACATAATGGTAAAGGGATCAATTCAACAAGAAGAGCTAAGTATCCTAAATATATATGCACCCAATACAGGAGCACTCAGATTCATAAAGCAAGTCCTGAGTGACCTACAAAGAGACTTAGACTCCCACACAATAATAATGAGAGACTTTAACACCCCACTGTCAATATTAGACAGATCAACGAGACAGAATGTTAACAAGGATACCCAGGAATTGAACTCAGCTCTGCACCAAGCAGACCTAATGGACATCTACAGAACTCTCCACCCCAAATCAACAGAATATACATTTTTTTCAGCACCACACCACACCTATTCCAAAATTGACCACATAGTTGGAAGTAAAGCTCTCCTCAGCAAATGTAAAAGAACAGAAATTATAACGAACTCTCTCTCAGACCACAGTGCAATCAAACGAGAACTCAGGATTAAGAAACTCACTCAAAACCACTCAACTACATGGAAACTGAACAACCTGCTCCTGAATGACTACTGGGTACGTAACGAAATGAAGGCAGAAATAAAGATGTTCTTTGAAACCAACGAGAACAAAGACACAACATACCAGAATCTCTGGGACACATTCAAAGCTGTGTGTAGAGGGAAATCTATAGCACTAAATGCCCACAAGAGAAAGCAGGAAAGATCCAAAATTGACACCCTAACATCACAATTAAAAGAACTAGAAAAGCAAGAGCAAACACATTCAAAAGCTAGCAGAAGGCAAGAAATAACTAAAATCAGAGCAGAACTGAAGTAAATAGAGACACAAAAAACCCTTCAAAAAATTAATGAATCCAGGAGCTGGTTTTTTGAAAAGATCAACAAAATTGATAGACCACTAGCCAGACTAATAAAGAAGAAAAGAGAGAAGAATCAAATAGACACAATAAAAAATGATAAAGGGGATATCACCACCGATCCCACAGAAATACAAACTACCATCAGAGAATACTACAAACACCTCTATGCAAATAAACTAGAAAATCTAGAAGAAATGGATAAATTCCTTGTCCCATACGCCCTCCCAAGACTAAACCAGGAAGAAGTTGAATCTCTGAATAGACCAACAACAGGCTCTGAAATTGTGGCAATAATCAATAGCTTACCAACCAAAAAGAGTCCAGGACCAGATGGATTCACAGCCAAATTCTACCAGAGGTACAAGGAGGAACTGGTACCATTCCTTCTGAAACTTTTCCAATCAATAGAAAAAGAGAGAATCCTCCCTAACTCATTTTATGAGGCCAGCATCATCCTGATACCAAAGCCTGGCAGAGACACAACCAAAAAAGAGAATTTCAGACCACTATCCTTGATGAACATTGATGCAAAAATCGTCAATAAAATACTGGCAAACCGAATCCAGCAGCACATCAAAAAGCTTATCCACCATGATCAAGTGGGCTTCATCCCTGGGATGCAAGGCTGGTTCAACATATGCAAATCAATAAGTGTAATCCAGCATATAAACAGAACCAAAGACAAAAACCACATGATTATCTCAATAGATGCAGAAAAGGCCTTTGACAAAATTCAACAATGCTTCATGCTAAAAACTCTCAATAAATTAGGTATTGATGGGACATATCTCAAAATAATAAGAGCTATCTATGACAAACCCACAGCCAATATCATACTGAATGGGCAAAAACCGGAAGCATTCCCTTTGAAAACTAGCACAAGACAGGGATGCCCTCTCTCACCACTCCTGTTCAACATAATGTTGGAAGTTCTGGCCAGGGTAATTAGGCAGGAGAAGGAAATAAAGGGTATTCAATTAGGAAAAGAGGAAGTCAAATTGCCTCTGTTTGCAGATGACATGATTGTATATCTAGAAAACCCCATTGTCTCAGCCCCAAATCTCCTTAAGCTGATAAGCAACTTCAGCAAAGTCTCAGGATACAAAATCAATGTACAAAAATCACAAGCATTCTTATCCACCAATAACAGACAGAGAGCCAAATCATGAGTGAACTTCCATTCACAATTGCTTCAAAGAGAATAAAATACCTAGGAATCCAACTCACAAGGGATGTGAAGGACCTCTTCAAGGAGAACTACAAACCGCTGCTCAATGAAATAAAAGAGGATACAAACAAATGGAAGAACATTCCATGCTCATGGGTTGGAAGAATCAATATCGTGAAAATGACCATACTGCCCAAGGTAATTTATAGATTCAGTGCCATCCCCATCAAGCTACCAATGACTTTCTTCACAGAATTGGAAAAAACTACTTTAAAGTTCATATGGAACCAAAAAAGAGCCCGCATCGCCAAGTCAATCCTAAGCCAAAAGAACAAAGCTGGAGGCATCACGCTACCTGACTTCAAACTATACTGCAAGGCGACAGTAACCAAAACAGCATGGTACTGGTACCAAAACAGAGATATAGATCAATGGAACAGAACAGAGCCCTCAGAAATAATGCCACATATCTACAACTATCTGATCTTTGACAAACCTGACAAAAACAAGAAATGGGGAAAGGATTCCCTATTTAATAAATGGTGCTGGGAAAACTGGCTAGCCATATGTAGAAAGCTGAAACTGGATCCCTTCCTTACACCGTATACAAAAATTAATTCAAGATGGATTAAAGACTTACATATTAGACCTAAAACCATAAAAACCCTAGAAGAAAACCTAGGAATTACCATTCAGGACATAGGCATGGGCAAGGACTGCATGTCTAAAACACCAAAAGCAATGGCAACAAAAGTGAAAATTGACAAATGGGATCTAATTAAACTAAAGAGCTTCTGCAGAGCAAAAGAAACTACCATCAGAGTGAACAGGCAACCTACAAAATGGGAGAAAATTTTTGCAACCTACTCATCTGACAAAGGGCTAATATCCAGAATCTACAATGAACTCAAACAAATTTACAAGAAAAAAACACACCACCCCATCAAAAAGTGGGCAAAGGAAATGAACAGACACTTCTCAAAAGAAGACATTTATGCAGCCAAAAAACACATGTAAAAATGCTCATCATCACTGGCCGTCAGAGAAATGCAAATCAAAACCACAATGAGATACCATCTCACACCAGTTAGAATGGCCATCATTCAAAAGTCAGGAAACAACAGGTGCTGGAGAGGATGTGGAGAAATAGGAATGCTTTTACACTGTTGGTGGGATTGTAAACTAGTTCAACCATTGTGGAAGACAGTGTGACGCTTCCTCAGGGATCTAGAACTAGAAATACCATTTGACCCAGCCATCCCATTACTGGGTATATACCCAAAGGACTATAAATAATGCTGCTATAAAGACACATGCACACGTATGTTTATTGCAGCACTATTCACAATAGCAAAGACTTCGAACCAACCCAAATGTCCAACAGTGGTAGACTGGATTAAGAACATGTGTCACCTATACACCGTGGAATACTATGCAGCTGTAAAAAATGATGAGTTCATGTCATTTGTAGGGACATGGATGAAACTGGAAATCATCATTCTCAGTAAACTATCGTAAGGACAGAAAACCAAACACCACATGTTGTCACTCATAGATGGGAATTGAACAATGAAAACACACGGACACAGGAAGGGGAACATCACACTCTGGGGACTGCTGGGGGGTTGGGAGAGGTGGGAGGGATAGCATTAGGAGGTACACCTAATGCTAAGTGAAGAGTTAATGGGTGCAGCACACCAACATGGCACATGTATACATATGTAACACACCTGCTCATTGTGCTCATGTACCCTAAAACTGTAAGTATAATAATAATAAAATAAAATAAAATAAAATAAAACACATTCTAGGGAAAGCATTAGGAGATATACCTAATGTAAATGACGAGTTAATGGGTGCAGCACACCAGCATGGCACATGTATACATACGTAACAAACCTGCATGTTGTGCACATGTATCCCAGAACTTAAAGTATAATAATAAAAAAATCAATAAAAAAAAGAATAAGTTCATGAAAATAAAAAGAAAATAAGCTCATGAAAATAAAAAAAAACACATTCTAACAATTGTTTGTATTAAGTGGAAATATTTGTTTATCTGATCCTTAGATGATTTATACTTTAAACTATGAGTAATTCTTTTCATGCTGACATGTTGATAGGGAGCACTGTGCTTTTGTGCACATATAACTCCAGCTTCCTGTGTTTCAGTCTGAGTCATGGTAAAGGGGGAAATAAGAGTTTGAAGCTTAGGTACTGAGCTTAAAACAATCATTTTTTCCCACTCTTGCATTGAAATAGTGGGAGCAAAGGTAGTTGAGACCACAGCAGGCCACTTGTTACTGTTGACTTAAGTACAAACAATGGTCGAAGTGTTTAGCCCTTTGGGAAGTTTTGTAATTGAACAAGAACGCAGGAGTTATTTTGATAAGATAGAGTAGCAATGGGGCCAAAACTGTGATCATCCTTAAGCTCTGAAGCAGGCCAAGGATGAAGCGCTATAAAGTGTTTGCTCTTCCAAATAAACAAAGATAAGTTCACCTAGGAAAATAAACTTAGTATTTGGTCAATTTGCAACAAAATGGTAAAAGAATTGAACTGTTTATTTTAGAACTTGGCCTAAGGATGTATGGGAAAATAGTTCAGCATCTCCATTTCTGGCCTGATTTTCACAACAGATTTGGAAACGGAGCAGAAAATTAATGCACAAACATGTTTAACAATACCAAACAAAATGCTGTAAATCCAAAATGAAAACTGAAACTGCATAAGGAAGTACAGCAGAGCTTTTACTGAGGAGTGCTTACTAAATTTGCAGCTACAGTTTTCTTAGCATTCTTACCAAGTATACCAAGTAGTGTTAAAAATTGAAGTCTTACTGATTTGAGATGCTATTTTCTCTCAGTTCTCCATCCTTGGAATATGATGTTCTTCTGTCTGTTGGAGGGAGGATTTAATTTAAGGATACTTCTACGCTATAAACCTATCCATAAAGAAAGGCTATATATATTGCCTTTTATTTAATAAGCATCCTTATCTGGAATTAGTTTGTGCTTTTTATTAGATGTTGTGTTACGTTAGACAGCTAACCAAAAAACTGATTTTTTTTATAGCTTCTCAAGTTGTGGGAATTTCTATTGTAGCAGATTTAGAACTACTTATTTTGTAAAAGCATTTGTATGAAAACCCCACAAACAGTGAGCTATTCGCTTTGCTTGGTGTATTTGGGACAAAGAATAACTATACTGTCTTCAGGTTTAACTCTATAATTTTCTCTAACAGTAAATCCCAGAACACTGTTAGTTTGCTATGCTTGGTGCCTAAGTGTTCTTACAATAAACACTTGCCTGTCATTCTATGAAAATCTTCCCCATTGGACCTCCTTCTGAGGTTGCAGGGAAATTGAATTTTCTTTTGACTGAACGATTTTATAAAACAATGAGGTTAAAATAAAAGCCTCATGTAGGAGCTGAATATACCTTTGTCTAGATGGCATGTCTGTGGTAATGAGAGCCGGGACTTTGGTTTGTTTTGTACAGGATTTTAATTATTATTCCTGCTTTTAAGTGTTTAGAGATTAGTGGCTTCTGCTCTGACAACCTGTCTATAGAAAATGGAATACTGACCATATTATATTGTCTTTGTTTAAATTTTAAGGGGTGTTTTGTTCTGACAGTTGACTACTGGTTATGACTCGTTAGCATAGGAAATTAATATTTTTGTTTGAGACATTCAAAGCAACAATAAACTATTGGAGGTTAAGGATACACAGCAAAACAAAACGTGTCTGAAGTTAGAAAGATGAGAAAATGGGAATTCTATAAGAATGTGAGTGAAAAATTTAAGCATTAGTTCAACTTGATAATGATAATTATACCTACAATTTATGAACTATTTTCTATGTGTATATTCTTCATTCACATTCATATTGCTATTTAATCTTAACTTTAAGAGATAAATATCACTATAATACCCATTTTACAGAGGAGTAAACAGACTCTGAAAAGTTAAACTACTTGCCTCAAATCACATGACTGGCATCTGACCTCCTTAACCCCGTACACCATACTGCCTGCCAGACTAAGCTTAACTAAGTATCTGTAACTGATACGTAAATATATATACATCTTTTAAACAAATAAGAATGTTATATTGTGTTTGATCAGTTTTCAGAGTATATGGGTTTAAGCTCTCAAGTTTTGTTTGCAAGTTTTAAACGGACAGCAAAGTTTGGGATTTTAGGAACCCAGTACTTCATAGCTAATCCTAAAAGAACTCAACATATCAATGATTGCAGCATGTCTTCTGCGTTTGAGACTGAAGCTATTCATTTCCAGTTCAACTTTAAGTAAAAGGGTTTATTTTATTCTGGCTTGCTAAAAGCTGCTGAAAAGACCAAAAACAAAAAAAACAAGCCTTTGACAGCAAGTTCGTTAGCACTGAATTTAGGACCTTATACATATTCAGAGTTCAGTATGTATTTGCTTATGCTCTATTCCACTAAGAAACTTTAACCATATAAAACATTTTTAAAAATCTATTGTCAAATCTACTAATTTTTAATGTCTCCTTAATTAACATGCAAGGCATGATTAATATTTTGCTGTTTCTTAAACTGATAATCACTTTGCTATAGTTATTCTAGATTCCATGATAATACTCTATAGAAGAGGTAGACAAATATTTTTCTGTAAAGGGCTAGTTAGTAAATACCTTTAGACTTTGTGGATTGTAGTTTCTCTGTAGCAACTACTCAACTCTGCTGAAAAGAAGTCATATGCAATCAGTACATGAATGGATTTGGCTGTGATCTAGTAAAAATTTATTCCCCAGTACAGACAGATTAGCCCTTTCACTGTAGCTTGCAGACTCTACTCTATAAGAACATACTCACTGGTTTAATCTTAGCCTTTTCTAGATCTTAACTACTTTTAGAGGAAGTTGGAAACATGCATATGCTTTCTAACAATAAAAATCATTTGAGAAGTATATGTTTATATATTAGCATTATGTATTGGTATTAACATATGATTATCATTTGCATATAAGATGTGAAAAAGTTACAAATAATAATTGTTGATTTTAAATTATAATTTGTATTTTCTGTTATTTTTGTTTATGTTACAAAATAAGATTTTTTTTTTTTTCTCCTCATCCCAGGGAGATTCTATACAAGCAGGTGAGGACTCACCATTCTCAGATTCTGTGACCTTGGAACAAACTACAAGTAATATTGGCGGAACCAGTGGACGTGTTAGTTTATGGATGCAGTGGGTGCTTCCCAAAATTACTATAAAGCTCTTTGCTCCAGATCCTGAAAATAAAGGCACAGGTACAGGATTCCTTTTCTTTCTTCCCTCCCTCCCTCCTTTCTTTCTTTCTTTCTTTCCTTCTTTCTTTCTCTTTCTTTCTTTCTTTCTTTCTCTTTCTTTCGCTCTCTTTCTCTCTCTCTCTCTTTCTTTTCTGTCTGTCTGTCTGTCTTTCCTTTTTGACGGAGTTTTGCTCTTGTTGCCCAGGCTGAAGTGCACTGACGTGACCTTGCCTCACTGCAACCTCTGCCTTCTGGGTTCAAGCAATTCTCCTGCCTCAGCCTCCCAAGTAGCTGAGATTACAGGCGTGTGCCACCACACCTGGCTAATTTTGTATTTTTAGTAGAGATGGAGTTTCTCCATGTTGGTCAGGCTGGTCTTGAACTCCTGACCTCAGGTGGTCCGCCCACCTTGGCCTCCCAAAGTGCTGGGATTACAGGCGTGAGCCACCATGCCCGGCCTGGATTGCTTTTCTTCTTTACTAAAAAGTGCAAATATTAAATGCTATTTTGGAAAAAATATTAAATGTAATTTATTATTGTCATTTATAATTAAATAAGTATTATTAGCTCTAATTCAAGTAATTTCTAGTTGCAGTGCTAAAATATTGAATCTTATTAACATTAAAGGTTTATGTGTACATATTTTCCTTGACTTTGTAATACATAAATTTTGTCCTGTTTGTATTAAAATTCATCTAAAAGACCATGAGGAATTTTCCTCAGTGATCATATTGATACATTATAGTATTGTCACTAAAAGTATTGGGAAAATCCTTGACTGATATCAAATATAACACTCCAGACATTAACTGGGCTTTCCCCTTTCTTGAAATAAATGTCTTATCTTAATCAACAGGCCTATGCTGATTTGCTTATTATTCTAGAAGCTTTTGTGATCTCAGTGCCTCTGTACATATCCAGCATGCATTTATCAATGTGAAATGTAAAATAGAAAGTTTTAATATTGGCCGGGCGCGGTGGCTCACGCCTGTAATCCCAGCACTTTGGGAGGCCGAGGTGGGCGGATCACGAGGTCAGGAGATCGAGACCATCCTGGCTAACATGGTGAAACCCCGTCTCTACTAAAAATACAAAAAAATTTAGCCGGGCGAGGTGGCGGGTGCCTGTAGTCCCAGCTACTTGGGAGGGTGAGGCAGGACGATGGCGTGAACCCCGGCAGGTGGAGCCCGCAGTGAGCTGAGATTGCACCACTGCACTCCAGCCTAGGTGACAGCGAGACTCTGTCTCAAAAAAAAAAAGAAAGTTTTAATATTAATTGTGAAGATTGTGTTGATATTACTGCTTGTTTCTTATTGCAGAGGTTTGTATGGTCAGTGAACTAGAAGATCTCAGTGCTTCCATAGATGTCCAGGATGTATATACCAAAGTGAAATGTAAAATAGAGAGTTTCAATATTGATCACTATAGAAGCAGGTAAATAATGAATAATGAATATAAGAAAATCTGTCTTTTTCTTTGAACAAAGTTACCATAAGACTTTTTCTATTTTAATTTGGCTGGTTATTAAAATAAATACTATACAGGCATACCTCGGACATATTGAGAGTTTAGTTCCAGACTACTCCAATAAAGTGAATATTTCAATAAAGGAAGTGACAGAAATTGTTTGGTTTCTCAGTGTATATAAAGTTGTGTTTACACTATAGTCTGTGAAGTGTACAATAGCATTATGTATTTTAAAATGTACATACCTTAATTTAAAAATACTTTATTGCTAAAATGTGCTAATTATCATCTGAGCATTCAGTGAGTCATAATCTTGTTGCTGATGGAAGGTTTTGTCTTGTTGATGGCTGCTGACTGATCGGGGTGGTGGTTGCTGAAGGTTAGGGTAGCTGTGGCAATTTTTTAAAATAAGTCAATGATGTCGTTTGCCACATGGATTGAATCTTTCTTTATGAAAGATTTCTCTGTAGCATGTGATGCTGTTTAGTGGCATTTTACCCACAACAGAACTTCTTTCAAAATTAGAATCAGTCCTCTCACACTTTGCTGCTGGAATATTCTGAATCCTTTGTTGTCATTTCAACAATGTTCCCAGCATCTTCCCCAGGAGTAGTTTCCATCTCCAGAAACCACTTTCTTTGTTCATTCATAAGAAGCAACTCCTCATCCATTCAAGTTTCATCATGAGATTATAGCAATTCAGCCCCATCTTTAGGCTCCACTCCTAATTCTTGGTCTCACATTGTTTTCACCACATCTACCATTACTTCCTCCAGTGAGGTCTTGAAACCCTCAAAGTCACCCATGAGGGCTGGAATCAACTTCTTACAAACATCTGTTAATGTTGATATTTTTACTTCCTCCCATGAATCATGAATGTTCTTAATGGTGACTACAGTGGTGAATCTTTTACGGAAGGTGTTTCGATTTACTTTGCCTAGAACCTTTGGAAGAATCACTATCTGATACAGTTTGGGTATATGTCCCTTCCAAATCTCATGTGGGAATGTGATCCCCAGTGTTGGAGGTTGGGCCTAGTGGGAGATATTTGGGTCATAGGGGAGGATCTCTCATGAATGGCTTGGTGCCTCCCCACGGTAACAAGTGAAGCTCTCGATTTCTTAGTTCATGCAGGAGCTGGTTGTTTAAAAAGAGCATAGCATCTCCCTGCTCTCTCTTGCTTACTCTCTTAGATGTGACACACCTGTTCTGCTTTGCCTTCTTCCGTGAGTAAAAGCTTCCTGAGGCCTCACCAGAAGCCAAGTAGATGATAGTGCCATGCTTGTACAGCCCGCAGAACCATGAGCCAAATAAACCTCTTTCCTTTATAAATTACCCAGTCTCAGGTATTCGTTTATAGCAATACAAAATGGACTAACACACTGTAGACTTACAGAATGTATTTCTTAAGTAATAAGACTTGAAAGACAGAATTACTGCTTGATCCATGAGCTGAAGAATGGATGTTAGCAGGCGTGAAGGCAACATTCATCTCCTTGTATTTCTCCATTAGAACTCTTTGGTGACCAGGTGCATTGTCAATGAGCAGTAATATTTTCAAAGGATTTTTTTTTTCTCAACAAGCAGTCGTTCTCAACAAAGGGCTTAAAATATTCAGGAGACCATGCTGTAAACAGATGTGCTCTCATCCAAGCTTAGTTGTTCCCATGTATAGAGCACAGGAGAAGAGTGGATTTAACATAATTCTTAAGGGTCCTAGGATTTTCAGAAAGGTAAATGAGGATTGTCTTCAACTTCACCAGCTGCATTCACCTCTAACAAGCGAGTAGCCTGTCCTTTGAGGCTTTAAACCCAGGCATTGACTTCTCCTCTCTAGCTATCAGTCTTAGATGGCATCTTCTTCCAAGAGAAGGCTGCTTTGTCTACACTGAAAATCTATTAGTGTAGCCACCTTCATCAGTGAACTGAGCTACATTTTTTGTATAACTTACTGCCACTTATCCATCAGCACTTGTTGCTTCACGTTGCACATTAATGTTATAGAGATGGCTTCTTTTCTTAAGCCTTATGAGCTAACTTCTGCTAGCTTCAAACTTAACTTCTGCAGCTGTCTTCTCTCAATTTATAGAATTGAAGAGTTAAGGTCTTGCTCTGGATTTAACAGAATGGTGTGTCTGGTTTGATCCTCTACCCAGACCTGAGACTCAGACTTTCTGCCTATCAGCAATAAGGCTGTTTCACTTTCTTATCATTTGCAAGTTCTCTGGAGTAGCACTTTTAATTTTCTTCAAGAACTTTCCTTTGCATTCACAACTTGGCACAAGAAGCTTTCTTTTCTGCCTATCTCAGCTTTTGACATGCCTTCCTCACTAAGCTTAATCATTTTTAGATTTTTATTTAAAGTAAGAGATTTGCAACTCTTCTTTCACTGGAACACTTAGGGGCCATTGTAGGGTTATTAATTGGCTTCATTTCAATATTGTTATGTTTTAGGGAATAGGAAGACCTGAGGTGAGGGAGAAAGATGGAAATAGTGGGGTCAGTGGAGCAATCAGAAAACACACAGCATTGATCAATTAAGTTTGTGTCTTATTTGGGCACTGTTCATGATGTCCTGAAATAATTATGATAACGTCAAAAATCACTGATCACAGATCACCATAACAGATATAATAATAATGAAAATGTTTGAAATATTATAAGAGTTACCAATATGTGACACAGAGAGTGGAAGTCAGCATATATTGTTGGAAAAAATGGTGCTGATGGACTTACTCAATGTAAGGCTGCCACAGACCTTCAATTTGGGTAAAACATAATATCTGCACTGTGCAATAAAGCAAAGCCCATAAAACCGAGGTATGCCTGTACTTGTTCTCAAAGAGGGTTCTTAACAGATACATTGATTAATTTTACTTAGTATTTGTTCATGTATGGAGTATAATAAAATTTTGTTTTATAAGATGACAAATCTGTTCATAAATATATACATTGCCATATTAAATGAAATAAGCTACTTTTACTAATAATCTTACGTAATTTATTTTCTATATTTTATATTTGCTAAGATGCCTGCAACACAGTTAATGGCTCTGATTTTTGCTGTATACTTCCCATCCATTCTCTGTACCAATATAATCATGCACTGAGATGGAGCAATAGCTCATTTCCTAAGCACTTTGATGACTCTTTCTCATCTCACAGATGATATGTGTATGGATATGATAGTTATTTTTGTCATATTAAACAGTGAATTATTAATTGGCTTTTGATAATAGAATGTGCAACTCTTTAGTTCCTTTGAAATGGTATGTGTCTGTATCAAAATGATCTTTGCAAGTGATATATCAATACAATATTTTAGCTGAAATAATTTTTAATGTCATGAATATTACATATTATGTTGTACTTTATCCCTGACTGTACTGCTAAATTTATATAAATTATAAATATTCAGATAATTTATTACTTTATTAAAAACATACGTTTGTTGTGTATGTGGTATGCACCAAGTGCTATGCTAAATGAGTACTGGGGATGTAGTGTTTAAGAAAAATAGCCTGGCATAGTGGCTCACACCTGTGATCCCAGCACTTTGGGAGGCCAAGGCAGGGGCATTGCTTGAGCCCAGGAGTTTGAGACCAGCTGGGACAAGATGGCAAGACCCCATCACCACATACACACAAAAAGTAGCTGGGCATGGTGGTGTATGCCTGTAGTTCCAGCTGCTAGGGAGGCTGAAGTGGGTGGATTGCTTTAGCCCAGGAGTTCAAGGTTACAGTGAGCTATGATCGTGCCATTCCACTCCATCCTGGGCAACAGAGCAAGGCTCCATCTTTAAAAAAGAAAAATAGACATAGATGTTACTCTTATGGAGGAGATGGAAGTAAATAATCAGCCAAATAAATATATAATTTACCATGAAGACAAATGTTCTTATGCAGAACTATCAGAGTGTGGTGCTAATGTAAATTGTTCTATTGATTGCATTGTCAGATTTATGTTTTAGTTCAGTGCAGTGTTGTGAACTTTAGACTTATTTGAAATAGTTATGTATGTTCAATTTCTTAACTCAGAAAAATTGAAGAGAACAGATAAGGTGAACTTATGTTTTCCAGGCCAGGGGAAGGTTGGCAGTCAGGACATTTTGAAGGAGTATTTCTACAATGCAAAGAAAAATCTGTGGTGAGACCCATTTAGTTACTATGATTTTTGAAAATATACTTTAAACTGTTTATCTTTGTTATTTCATAAAATAGGACTAATGGTTACAAGAATTTGAGTTCAGAATAAATTCTTATTAGCCTGTTTCTTCAAAATTACATGTAAATTTAAAGCTATTTATTCTTTGAAACTGCTCTTGTTTTGTAACCATCTTCCTGTTATAACAATTAAGTAAATTTATCAAAAAGGCAAAGGTAGGCTTGCTTTTGTTAATATACTTTATCTTTAATGTACTATTATGTTGACTTTTTGGAATTGTTTCCCAATTCTTATGTGAGTTCATGCTGGATTGTTCTTTACCATAAACTAGAAGTAGTAATTTTATACTAAAAGCAATTATTTTTTGTTTACTTTAATTAACATTGCTTTTGCAGAAGATGGTCCAGGCAGAGGCCATACCTAGCAGTTGCTCAAACCTAAATTTATGCAAACTTGAGGAGAATTTAAAACTATCCAGATTTTTTTTTGCTTATGGCTTTTATTGCTTTTTGTCTTTTCACCTTCTTTGCTCCTGTCCATCACCTCAAGCCTTGGGGAAGAGTGTTGGTCTTTGGGGCAATGTGGAGGTGTCTTCCTTTCCTGTACTGACAAGCTGAACAGACGCACCTTGTTGGTTCGACCCATCAGCAAGCAGGACCCTTTCAGTAATTGCTCTGGCTTCTTTCCTTCTGTAAGAAATTACTTTTAAATTATGCTACACAGCTCCCATTAACAGGAACCCAGAGGAGGAATTGAGTGATTCATAGAGTCAACTCTTGATTTGTGTTTTCCTCCATATCATAAACTTTATAAATGAAGTATAATGTAATTTAAAACCATAAAACTGCTTTTCCACGATAACCTGTTTCTGGGTCACTTGCATGAGTAAAGACTGATTTTACCATCAACATAAGGAAATCAAAGTAGGACATTCATTAAATTTTTTTAAATTGTGCATGTATCGAATGATCAAGAGTTGACCAATACTGCTTTTGTCATTCCTCTTACAATTCTTAATAAGATTGCTTTTTAAAATTTTTTTTCTATTATTATGCCATTATTTTCTTACAACTAATTCAAAGTAACTTGTGTGGTACCTTCTTGAATCTAAACAAGATTGATTTCTGTCATTGATTAGGTAGATGAACACAAGGCTGTATCAGTGACTTTTAGAAGTTTAGACCTTGCCTTTTTTAATGGTACAACATATCTGGATATGTTCTTAAGCTAATTCTTTTAACTGATATTCTTAAAGTTAACTTTGTTCTTAAATTTAATTTTTAATAGTGTATTTGCATAGCAAATGATATGTTCTGATTTTATTTTGAGCTTTTACTAGCAATAGTCTCTAATCTTTAGTGCAGGAAAAAATGTGACTTTTGTGTTAGAGGAAGTGTTTAGATTTATTTTCCTCTCTTTGAATGTTCATTAGTGTCTATGAAAAACATTCTTAATAATTTTAACAAATATTCATAAAGAAACCCTAAATTTATCATTAATGTTCTTCAGAAATTTTTTCCAAATTTGTAAATTAAATGCCATTTAAAAAGTTTCTTTACTTAGTGTTTTTTAACATTTCATTTTAAAAAGTATAAAGTATTATTACTGTATGAAAAGTGATATTTATATTACCTCAACTAGTATTCACTTTTTACCTTATGTTAAGGGAGTTAGGGATGCAGCAGTTAAAAAAAAAAAACAACACCCTTTCTTCATGTAGCTTATCTTTCAAGTATGCTTACGTTCCACATGTTTAAAATATTTTTCCAAATTAAAACATTTATACATTGAAATACCTTTTATACTCTTTCCAGGATTCAAATGTTGCTAATTAATAAAGATTTATTATGAGTTAGATTTTTTAGATTAGTGGCCAGTAGTAACCCTCTCCCCAGTTTAGACACTTAGAACAGACAACATCACTGTGATCACTGTGGCCCCTTCCACTGGGGGTATACCTTAACAATCCTTCTCCATCCATTATGGCTCATTGTCCAGCAACATGCTAATAAAACTGGTAGCACTTTTCTTACTTTGCTATACATCTTTTTGTTTTTGAGTACAGAAATAAAAAAGAAGGGGAATCAGAAGAGAAGGAGTGAAAATGTTGGGAACAGTGAAAAATGCTTTGAGAGCAGGCCATTATGGGGAAAGATGATTATATTGCACAACCATTTAATGCTTACTTTCCAGGGTTTTTTAATGGTCAATTAAAAAATATAAAAATAATTTATTTTCTTACCTTCCTTCATTATAAAGTCTAAATTAAAAGCAAAATTAGCAGTGATAACTGAATTGCATATTTTTTCCTCTTACCACGTCAGTGGGTGATAGGCAAAAAAATGAGAGGAAGAATATGGAAGCAAAAGAAATGTAGGAGTGATGGGATAATATAGCTCAGACTCATTACTGCTTTCCTATTTCTCTTTTTTTTCTGTTTATTGAATATATTTTCTTCCTTTTGCTTTGTTCCAGTTCACTTCTCCTCTTAAAAATCTCCTCTTTGGACCCTACTAACTTTTTCAGGTGTTGGAAAGAGGGGCAGGGAATGTGGAATATAACAGTTCTCCTCTAATTCTATGCTGAGCAATTTCCAGAACAATATTTTATGTCTATTAATTGGTTGAGGAAGATTTTTTTCAAGTGACATTCTTTTTGTATGTTGAGGAATACAAAAGTATACGTTTTACTTTACTCTCTTAAAAGCATGCTGTTTTACTATAACTTGTTTATAGTGTGCAATTTGAATAGGAGAGCTAATTGAGATAGTTTTAGCAAAAATATTGAAGTTATGATGATTTTTTTACTCTCACTTAAATGTGATATGTGTACTAATATAGTAGTATACCCAAAGATTATGAGTTACAGGATAGTGATAATTTTATAAACAATGTGTTAGCTATTGATAATAGGCAAGTTCTGAAAGACAAATGTTATATTGTTGCATCACATTACTGTTTAAATATGCAGTAACTGTTTATTTAGTTCAGTTATCAAAGCATGGCATCAATGAGGCTTCTTTTGTAGGCTCTGTCTTTGTACAAATTAGCCAAATTATTGAAGGAAAAACTCCATTTTCACAAATGTTATATCCTGTCTAGTGAAGGTAATCATCTGGCCTATTCAGATTTGGTCTCAAATAAAAATATATAATGTGGTTATTTCAATTTCACCTGAGTAAACAACCCTTCTGTGACCTGTGATACTTTTTATGACAGCCTCTTAGCACTCATAATGAAAAATTATCACGAAATGAAAAGATAAAATCAAGATAGTCTTTTCCAACGTATGTTTTTTTGTTTGAGACAAGAGCCTCACTTTGTTGCCCAGGCTGGAGTGCAGTGGCTCAATCTCAGCTCACTGCAGCCTCTGCCTCCCGGGTTGAAGCGATTCTTGTGCCTCAGCCTCCCAAGCAGCTGGGATTATAGGCATGTACTACCATGCCACCACATCTGGCTAATTTTTTGTATTTTTAGTAGAGACGGAGTTTCACCATGTAGGCCAGGCTGGTCTCGAACTCCTGGCCTCAAGTTATCTGCCCACCTTAGCCTCCCAAAGTGTTGGGATTACAGGCATGAGCTACCCCAGCCTCAAATTCTTAATGTTACAGAAAATGCAGAAGTCACAGAAATAGCCACAAAAAGATTAATAACCTCCCTCAAGATCTAGAACTGGAACTCAGGATTCCCATCTTTAGTTCAGTCATTCTAACCATCTTAGAAGCTTTTTGCCCCCATCTGCAGAATTTATCAGTCACGTGTTTATTAAGAAGTGTAGGGTAAGACCAAGAGGTAAAAATACTCACTGAGATCATTTTCTTCTTTCCAATTTTTTAAAAAATGTTTTTAATGAACTGTGTATTGTGATTTCCTTTTTTTGGAACAGACAACTACAAAACTTCTAGATGGCACTCATCAGCAGCATGGATTCCTCTCTCTGACATACACAAAAGCTGTAACAAAAAATGTCCGCCACAAGTTAACATCAAGAAATGAGCGAAGAAGTTTTCATAAGTTATCTGAAGGCTTAATGGATGGTTCGCCTCATTTTCTTCATGAAATTCTTCTTTCAGCACAAGCTTTTGATATTGTTCTTTATTTTCCTTTACTTAATGCCATTGCAAGTATATTTCAAGCAAAACTACCAAAGACCCAAAAAGAGAAAAGAAAATCTCCTGGTCAGCCCATGAGGACCCATACACTGACATCCCGCAATTTACCTTTGATTTATATCAACACAAGTGTAATCAGAATTTTTATTCCAAAAACAGAAGAAATGCAGCCAACTGTTGAAGGTATTGTCTTCTGATTTTTTTTTTGTCTGATTTTAAATAATTTTCTTCTAGAGACCTTAGTTTTCTGGTTTTTTTTCTGGGTTTTTTTTTTGTTTCTTTTAAAAAATATGAGCGGTTGGTTGTGCTTTGTTGTTTGGTATATTTTATAGAGAGGAAATATAGATATTCTATAAATCATTAGGAAATACATCAGAATACTATGTAAGTATCTGACTTCATTAGTAGGATAAGAAATATGAGGAATTTTTTTCTTCAGGGCTTTTGCCAGTAAAGCATGTATATACTTTGTGTCAATTGTTTTACTAAACTCAAATGTTGTGTTCTATATATCTAAGAAAACTAAAATTTTGTTTAAAAACAAGGTCAGGCACAGTGGCTCACACCTGTAATCCTAACACTTTGGGAAGTCAAGATAGGAGGATCACTGGAGCCCAGGAGTTTCAGATCAGCCTGGGCAACATAGTGAAACCCCATCTGTACAAAAATAAGATATTAGCCCAACATAGTGGTGCACACCTGTAGCCCCAGCTTCTTGGTATATCATTTTTGTAATAAAATATTTGTAAACAAACCTTATAGTCCTTAATTACCAAGGTGTCTAGAACTAAATTCAATGTATTATACTTAACAGATTCTTAATACAAGCCAGTTTCTTTTTATGTCTAACTTTTCTTAGAAGCTATCTTAAAATTAATTACTTTGAGATGTCAAATTACTATTCTCTGAATATCCTGTATTCTGACAGTAGTATACAATTGCTTTCAGCTGTTCAGATAGTTTGTAGAAACACATGAATGGTTAAGAATAAAGGATTAGTCTTTATTTACCAATTACAAGTGATAACTCGCTAACCAGAAAAGTAAGAAGCAGTATATTCATTGCAAAGGTAGTGACCTTTATGCTTTTTCCTTATTATATAGGAGCACCTAATGAAATTTTAGAGAATGTAATTTACATTAAGGTTACATAGGTTAGAAAACAGAAATCTACATTTTTATACAGATAATTCCCTGAGGACTGTAGTTTCAGTTATAATAACATTTTTCCACAACCTTGGAAGAGACACAGACATAAAAGATTGGGGAGATTATCAAACTGTTTTTGGTATTACAACTGAGAATGGGAGGAAAACACCATGGAAACAAAAGTAGATTGTCTTTATTGCACAAAATTTATCAGTGTTTTGGGACAAGAATTTGGGGTAGTTCATTACATTTAATAAAGACCATGTGCTGGGCACAGTGGCTCACGCCTGTAATCCCAACACTTTGGGAGGCTGAGGCGGGCAGATCACGAGGTCAGGAGTTCGAGACCAGCCTGGCCAACATGGTGAAACCCCATTTCTACTAAAAATACAAAAAGTTATCCAGGCATGGTGGCATGTGCCTGTAATCCCAGCTACTTGGGAGGCTGAGGTGGGACAATTGCTTGAACCCAGGAGGTGTAGGTTGCAGTGAGCCAAGATAGTGCCATTGCACTCCAGCCTGGGCGACAGAGCAAGACTCCATCTCAAGGAAAAAAAAATAATAATAATGTTGCAGTATCTGTAACTATTTTATTAAAATAAAATTACAGAAGTTTTATATCTAGATAAAAATAAGAATAAAGTTTTATACTATATAATATAAAAAATTCTAGGTATAGTTTTTATACAAGGATATTGTTTTCTACAAATACCTCTCTGATTGTTATAAAACAGTTTTCTTTTTATTTATTTATTTTTTAATTTTTTTATTATTATACTTTAGGTTTTAGGGTACATGTGCACAATGTGCAGGTTTGTTACATATGTATCCATGTGCCATGTTGTTTTGCTGCACCCATTAACTTGTCATTTAGCATTAGGTATATCTCCTAATGCTGTCCCTCCCTCCTCCCCTCACCCCACAACAGTCCCTGGAGTGTGATGTTTCCCTTCCTGTGTCCATGAGTTCTCGTTGTTCACTTCCTACCTATGAGTGAGAACATGCGGTGTTTGGTTTTTTGTCCTTGAGGTAGTTTACTGAGAATGATGGTTTCCAGCTTCATCCATGTCCCTACAAAGGACATGAACTCATCATTTTTTATGGCTGCATAGTATTCCATGGTGTATATGTGCCACATTTTCTTAATCCAGTCGATCGTTGTTGGACATTTGGGTTGGTTCCAAGTCTTTGCTATTGTGAATAGTGCCGCAATAAACATACGTGTGCATGTGTCTTTATAGCAGCATGATTTATAGTCCTTTGGGTATATACCCAGTAATGGGATGGCTGGGTCAAATGGTATTTCTAGTTCTAGATCCCTGAGGAATCACCACACTGACTTCCACAATAGTTGAACTAGTTTACAGTCCCACCAACAGTGTAAAAGTGTTCCTATTTCTCCACATTCTCTCCAGCACCTGTTGTTTCCTGACATTTTAATGATGGCCATTCTAACTGGTGTGAGATGGTATCTCATTGTGGTTTTGATTTGCATTTCTCTGATGGCCAGCGATAATGAGCATTTTTTCATGTGTTTTTTGGCTGCATAAACATCTTCTTTTGAGAAGTGTCTGTTCATGTCCTTTGCCCACTTTTTGATGGGGTTGTTTGTTTTTTTCTTGTAAATTTGTTTGAGTTCATTGTAGATTCTGGATATTAGCCCTTTGTCAGATGAGTAGGTTGCAAAAATTTTCTCCCATTCTGTAGGTTGCGTGTTCACTCTGATGGTAGTTTCTTTTGCTGTGCAGAAGCTCTTTAGTTTAATTAGATCCCATTTGTCAATTTTGGCTTTTGTTGCCATTGCTTTTGGTGTTTTAGACATGAAGTCCTTGCCCATGCCTATGTCCTGAATGGTATTGCCTAGGTTTTCTTGTAGGATTTTAATGGTTTTAGGTCTAACATGTAAGTCTTTAATCCATCTTGAATTAATTTTTGTATAAGGTGTAAGGAAGTGATCCAGTTTCAGCTTTCTACATATGGCTAGCCAGTTTTCCCAGCACCATTTATTAAACAGGGAATCCTTTCCCCATTTCTTGTTTTTGTCAGGTTTGTCAAAGATCAGATAGTTGTAGATATGCGGCATCATTTCTGAGGGCTCTGTTCTGTTCCATTGATCTATGTCTCTGTTGTGGTACCAGTACCATGCTGTTTTGGTTACTGTAGCCTTGTAGTATAGTTTGAAGTCAGGTAGCGTGATGCCTCCAGCTTTGTTCTTTTGGCTTAGGATTGACTTGGCGATGCGGGCTCTTTTTTGGTTCCGTATGAACTTTAACGTCGTTTTTTCCAATTCTGTGAAGAAAGTCATTGGTAGCTTGATGGGGATGGCATTGAATCTATAAATTACCTTGGGCAGTATGGTCATTTTCACGATATTGATTCTTCTAACCCATGAGCATGGAATGTTCTTCCATTTGTTTGTATCCTCTTTTATTTCATGGAGCAGTGGTTTGTAGTTCCCCTTGAAGAGGTCCTTCACATCCCTTGTAAGTTGGATTCCTGGGTATTTTATTCTCTTTGAAGCAATTGTGAATGGGAGTTCACTCATGATTTGGCTCTCTGGTAAAACATTCATTTTTCTAACTTAAGTGAGTTCATGTATTTCATTTAAAATATGTTAGTAGGCTTTTATGATTTCCTGAATATTTCTTGAAGTGTTTGTTTTATGTTCCCCATTCCTTAATTGTAAAATTATTTTCAGTTTAATGCAAACAATTGGGAAGGCCAAAATTTCATTGAAACGTAAGAAAAAATGTGATATTAGAGGTGAGAAGGTGGGATGAGGTATAGAAAAATACAGGGAGAATCTCTATGAAAAAAGCTGAGGAAATAGTGAGAGGCAATAGAGATAGAAAAGGAAGTAAAGCAACTTATCTGATTGGTAGACTTTTTTACTAATAAGGAAATGTTGATGATTTATAAATGATTCTCAAATTTTATGATGTAATCGTGTCTGAATAATAATTGTATAATGGACACTAAATTTAGTCATTTATCCCATATTATTCCCTACACTGTTTTAATTTAGGGTTTCCTTCTTGAAAACCCATTTCACACCACAAAATATCAATTTCAGTAACAAATTTAAATTTTAGAAAACAAGCCAAATGTGTATGATTCATTGCCTATTTATTAAGTTTTAAAACTTGACCAAGGATGTGATACAATATCAGTGTGTTGTTTTTTCTGCATCTTGGCAGCCAGGCCGAGACTTTGAAAATGGGTGTCTAATAATGTATACACTGGTAAATCTTTCTGAGTCAGACATAGCGGCTCCTCAATGTGAGCATTTGATCTGTATTCAAAATTTGCTCATTCGTCTTAAAATATCTTATCTATCTGATGTCCTGAAAGCTTCTGAAAGTCTTTGGTATTTGTTAGTGAGGAAATATTTTCACAGTAAACTGCTTTTTCATTGCAATTAGATCTTCATTGCAGAGCTTCTTTGACTCAAATTTTTGTGGCAGTATCTGTGAGAGAAACCTACATGACTGACTTGTTTTCACCATCCATGTCAGTGTTTGTCATAGCCCTTAGGTGGTCTTCACTGGATGGGTCTTATTTATAGTGATAAATGTTTCCTTCTAAGGCAAAATTTTCCTATAAATGTAATAGTTTTCGTTGTTAATTTGGAAACCTTGTTTTTTCTCTTTTTTATTGTGATAAAATATATATGACAAATTTTCTACTTTAATCATTTTAAGTATATAATTCAGTGGCAATAATTACATTCATAGTGTTGTGAAACCATCACCACTATTTCCCAATGTATTTGTCACCCCAAACAAAAGCTCTGTAGCCATTAAGTAATAGCTACCCTCATCTTCTGGTAACCTCTAATCTATTTTCTGTCTCTATGAATTTTCCTACTCTAGAAATTTCATGTAAGTGGAATCATACAGTGTTTATCCTTTTGTATCTGGCTTACTTTACTTAGCATAATGTTTTCAAGGCACATCCAGGTTGCTGCATGTATCAGAATTTCATTCCTTGCTATAGCTGAATAATACTGTTTTGTATGGGTATACCACATTTTGTTTATCAATTAATCTTTTGGGCAGTTGGGTCATTTCCACCCTTTTTTGGTTTAATGTGAGTAATGCTGCTATGAACACTGGCATGGAAGTTTCTGTTAGAGGCCCTGTTTTCAGTTCTTTTGGGGTGTACGGCTAAGAGTGGAATTTTTAGGTCCCATGGTAATTCTGTTTGGAATTCTGTTTTTGAGGAACCACCAAACTTCTTGGAAGCCCTTGTGGATTAGAGCACGATTTGTGGTATTTTCTGAACAATGCCATAGTTCAGTCAACAAGAAGAGCAAAGGGAGCTCACGCTTAGCATAGCAGCTCCTGTGTGCCGAGCACCTGAGCAGCTCTGTGGTGAGGCAGAGGTCTGAAGTTCATTGTTTAACTCTAGCTTTATTTTCTGTGATACTTACCAAAGGTTTATTGCAACAAGTTATGTTTCACTGATATATTTGTGACAAAAAGATTACAAATCAGGCTATTTAAGAAAGAGGAGGAAAAAAAAAAGGACAACTTTATTTTCTGTGGGGCTTTTTTAGTTTGTTTATATGTTTTTGTTTTGGGCTTATTGTGTTATAAACATTAATACTACATATCACACAGTTTTATTGTTTCCCATTGAGTTGCTTCAACTAGGAAAATCCCTCAACTAATTGTAATTGCAGAAATATTTCCAGACTTCTGCCATCTTATTTTTAAAGCTGCTGCTGCTGCTGCTGCTTCCGCTTCCTCCTCCTCTTCTTCTTTTTCTTCTTCTTTTTCTTCTGCTGCTGCTGCTTTTTCTTTTTTTGGTGGTGGCTGTGGTGGGTTTTTAACATATAATTTCAGAATTCAGGTGCCTAGGTACTTCCTAAGGTCACCTTGAATAAGAGTATGTGAGATGGGGGAAGGTTGTTATAGTTGTCTTTGGAAAACATAATTTCTTTTGTTTTTCTGTGGACTTTAAAGTTAAGTGTAATCCTTTGCAAATATGCATATTTTTAGCAACAAACAACTTTTTAGTGGGTTTTTTTTGTGGCTTGGATGTGTGTATCTGTAGAATAAATTACCAGCAAAAGGATTGCTAGGTCAAAGGATTCCATACCTTTAAAATAGTAAGAGATGTCAAATTGCCTTCCTAAATGGCTGCTATTTCTTACTCTTACCCTAACAGAAGTTTATTTTTAGCCTTTTGTAGGTCTCATTAGTGAAAAGTACGCTACTTTTTAAAGGAGTTGCTTATCTTTTCCTTATTAATTAATACATTTTTTGTGTATTAATCCTTTTGTCTGGCATATGTATTGCTCATATCTTTACTTTTTTGTGTTCTGCCTTTGCATCTCTATATCTGTGCATATATCTGTATCTTTACTTATAATTGTACCTGCATCTCTATCTGAGGTGTTATAAATAGCCAGACTGTGTGCCTAAGCTAAGAATACAAATACAAAAATGCATGCCAAAGTTTCAGATTTTGACACATTATGTTAGGTTTTTTTATACTTTATCTTTCTTCTTTGCTACTCTTAATTTAAATAATCATAATTCACCCATGAAAAGGTCAGAGAAAAAATTTTTATTGAGGTAAAATTCATATAACAAATTCACCATTTTAAAGTATAGATAATTCTTACATTATATTTTATATGGGAGATTGGATGTTTCCATTTAATACATGTTAAAAGCTATAATGTGGACTATGGAAATCATGATTGAAGGAGCAATTTCATTAGAAATAAATATCATTAATGACTCTAGTAAGTTGGAGTCAAGAGTATACTATTCATTTTATTCTAGAAGGCCTTCACAAGAAAGTTTGAATAAGATGATTATCAGATTAATTAAATTAAAAATGTAGGCCAGGCATGGTGGCTCATGCCTGTAATACCAGCACTTTGGGAGGCCAAAGCAGGCATATAGCTTGAGCCCAGGAGTTTGAGACTAGCCTGGGCTACATGGCGAAACCCCATCCTACAAAAAATACAAAAATTACCTGGGCATGGTGGCCCGGGCCTGTAGTCCCAGCTACTCAGGAGGCTGAGGTGGGAGAATTAAATGAGTCCAGGAGGTCAGGGCTTCAGTGAGTTGTGATCACACCACCACACTCCAGCCTGGGTGACAGGAGACCGTGTCTCAAAAAAAAAAAAAAAATAAGTATATATAAGTTGTTTTAATGAGTGTGAAAAAATAACTAAATCTTGCTACATCATACTTTTCAGCAGAAACTTTATTATAAAAATATCACAGAGCGATCTGTGCTTGTCACAGAGTAAGTAATCTGTGTCAAAGATGAGTGGTAAACTAAATGCAACTGAACTTTCTATTAATATGCATAATGGTCATTGGTTGTATATTTATTGAAACTTTTGTCTTCAACTGCCAGTGTGGCAATAATTGATTAAAAACTTTTGTTGAAGCTGGGCGCGGTGGCTCACGCTTGTAATCCCAGCACTTTGGGAGGCTGAGGCGGGCGGATCACGAGGTCAGGAGATCGAGACCACGGTGAAACCCCATCTCTACTAAAAATACAAAAAAATTAGCCGGGCGTGGTGGCGGGCGCCTGTAGTCCCAGCTACTCAGAGAGGCTGAGGCAGGAGAATGGCGTGAACCCGGGAGAGATTGACCACTGCACTCACCTGGTGACAGACGAAAAAAAAAAAAAAAAAAAAAAAAAATTTTGTGAAACCGTCACAAATTTTTTATTCAGGTTGGAATTAAGAAAAGTTTGTTGTAAGCAAGATTCTTACATTATCTGACAGTTGCATGAAAATTCTGGTCTTTATTCAGCTATTGGTTACTGATACAAACTCCTGATTTCAGAGTTGTCTATAGCCTTTTCATATGCCATACACAGATGTACATTCATGTATCTGTACACACACATATACACACTCTCTTGCCCCAAGAAAAGATGAAATCTTTCAGGCTTATTATATATGCTACATTAATGTAAGACTCTTTAATCATATCTAAATTTCAGTTAATGATAAAAAAATTGAACATTCTAATATTTTATTTAGAAAAATCATATTGAAAGTTTGCTTTTCAACCTGGATGTTGTTTACGTTATGTGCAGTTACTATCAGGATTCTAAATCTACAGGTGTTTGACTTCCAGGGTAATCTTTTTATTTCACAATAGACGACTTTTAAAAATCTAGCATGTCTAGAATGAGTAGTTCCTCATGAGGCTCTGTTTTAAAAAATAGAGTTAAAGCAAGGAAGGAAGGCATTCATTTTCATGTTGAAAATATTTCTAGAAGGAACATTTCCTCATATGGTCCAACTATTAAGTACAGGTGAAATAAGCCAAAAAAGAGAAGCTGATTTTTTTTTCGGCAATAAAGTAACTGAAGAAATGACTCAAGGAACTTTCATGTATAAATACATATTTTTATTATTTTTTCTTACATCTCAGTGATATATTTTGATAAGTTGAATACTTTCTATAATAAAATTATTTTAATCTAGTTTATGAATTATCTGCATTAAGTGCTCTTTTTTTTATTATAACTTCATAGTCAGTATAATCTACTGAGAACACTTTTGGCCCTAACAGAAACAGGATTCTGTTCTTGGATCTGGCTTTGTATGTAACACCAAGTACGTCATTTCTCCTCCATATGTACCTCATTTACTGCAATGTTTCTATTACATTTCAGACTTTCATATGGTGAGTAGTATCTGTAGCCTGGAAGAACAGTTAGCAAATATACTAATTGCACCTTTGTGGTGTGGTCTATTCTCCAGGCTTACTATTTAATTGATGCCTGCTGCTTAATAGAGGTTTTACCCACATGGAACTATTTGATAAGCTTGGCATAAAATGCAAGATCTGTAAAATGTAAACAATGTTCATATTATAAGGACCTATAATCAAACCAAAGCTGTAAGTCATTTGAAAATAGTGCAGCTGCATGAGAAGTAGTTTTCTATTTGATCTTTTGCTATGGATGTAAAAATACTGTCTTTACTGTGACATCCATATGCTAATATTTGTTACGATAGTTCATCTCTTTTTTTCTCCTTTTGCTTTCCCTTCTCCCACTTTCCTACTATTTTGCCTTTCCCTCCTCCCTTCATGGTTATCTTATTCTGGTTCCTTATTTCTCTCACTGAATATCTTATTATTCTTACTTTTTTCTGATTTTCTTAATTCTGACTTTCTTTCCTTGGACTAATCTGAATCAGACCATACCAAGTATGTGAAAATATACTGAAATATACTGATTATACTGAAAATAATGCGCTGAAATAATATACTGGAAATACAGCTGGAAATAATCTCGTAGCTTTTGCATTCTTTGGGCACCACAGTTTGGGAAATATGGATTGTATGCCTTTGTAGGCAGGTTCTGTTCAGGATATTTCTTAGGTCTTGCAGCCAGTCATTTTCTGTTCTATTTTTGGCAGATGGTAGTTCCTTGAGAGAAATTATAAGTTTTAATATACATTTCCTTCAAGACCTAGAAAGTTGTATATTGTTAACATTTTTTAAACAGGGTTTATACAGCTACTATAGTAGAATCATCTGTTGGAGAATACAGAGTAAAATGTAAATGTATTTTTTTCATGTGTCTGTTGGCTGCATAAATGTCTTCTTTTGAGAAGTGTCTGTTCATATCCTTCGCCCACTTTTTGATGGGATTGTTTTTTTGTTGTAAATTTGTTTGAGTTCTTCATCACTCGCCATCAGAGAAATGCAAATGAAAACCACGATGAGATACCATCTCACACCAGTTAGAATGGTGATCATTAAAAAGTCAGGAAACAACAGGTTCTGGAGAGGATGTGGAGAAATAGAGCACTTTTACACTGTTGGTGGGACTGTAAACTAGTTCAACCATTGTGGAAGACAGTGTGGCGATTCCTCAAGGCTCTAGAACTAGAAATACCATTTGACCCAGCCATCCCATTACTGGGGATGTACCCAAAGGATTATAAATCATGCTGCTATAAAGACACATGCACACGTATGTTTATTGCGGCACTATTCACAATAGCAAAGACTTGGAACCAACCCAAATATCCATCAATGATAGACTAGATTAAGAAAACGTGGCACATATACACCATGGAATACTATGCAGCCATAAAAAAGGATGAGTTCATGTCCTTTGTAGGGACATGGATGAAGCTGGAAACCATCATTCTCAGTAAACTATCGCAAGGACAAAAAACCAAACACCACATGTTCTCACTCATAGGTGGGAATTGAACAATGAGAACATATGGACACAGGAAGGGGAACATCATACACCAGGGCCTGTTGTGGGGTGGGGGGAGGGGGAGGGATAGCATTAGGAGATATACCTAATGTAAATGACAAGTTAATGGGTGCGGCACATAAACATGGCACATGTATACATACGTAACAAACCTGCACGTTGTGCACATGTACCCTAGAACTTAAAGTATAATTTAAAAATGTAAATGTAATGAATGGGGCCGTTAATTTCCCCTTTCATCCCAAATAGTCCTTAGAAAAGACATTGAATTCACTGTTGAGTTGCAGAAAAAGTGCTGAACTTCAGCCCTAAATCAGAGCATATAGTCAAATATCATTTTATTTAGTACACATAAAAGAATTAGAACTGATACATCCTTTTACCTTTTTTTGTTTTCTGGGATTATTTATCATAGTTTTAGACGTCATTAGGAGGTAGAACTTTTAAAGGGGTCTGGGGTTCCAATTTCTAAAGCAATTTTACAGTAGAAGTTATTAAAATTAAAAAGTATCTAGAATAACAGGTTGATATGTTCTCCCATATTGAATAGTTGGTGTTTTCCATCTTCAACATTGCAGCCATCATATTTCTTTTGAATTTTCTGACATTTTGGAGCTTAAAGTGATATACTTTATATGTGTGTGTGTGTGTGTGTGTGTGTGTGTGTTGTATTTAATTATTATTTAGCATGTAAATTTAAATGGCTTTGAGAATTTGTCACTGACCTTGTAATATCCTTCAATATATTTGTAGATAACAATGAAGTATTAAGAACCCAAAGCTGAAAATCATTTAGGAGAAATATGCAGATTGTGAAGTTAGATAAACATTTGGCTTCAATATTACTTATATATATTTAATATCATAATTTTTAATGTTGCGAGTGGAGTTGTTTTTCTTTTCTTTGCTATTTTAATTGTGCATTTTAACAGGAAACCACTTAATGGGTATTAACAGAGTTAAGAAAAGCATCAAAGATTTTTATTTTAAACTTGATTTTTTTTCATTTTACTTTTTCTTATTTATTGGTCTTACCTTAATGTGTCTCTATTCTATTCCCTCAGAGATTTCTCCTTATGCATAAAGTTATGTACAGATCCACAGTGTATTCATGAATCTCCTTCTTTTGTTACAGTTAATCAGGCAGCAAAAGAAGACACCGTGGTTTTAAAGATTGGCTCTGTTGCCATGGCTCCCCAGGCTGACAATCCCCTTGGCAGATCTGTCCTTAGGAAAGATATTTACCAGTAAGTTTATCTTCTTATGTCCAATCTTGCAACAATTTTCATCCTGCGAAGACGTCTAGTGATCAATAACTTACTTAGTGTGGCCTGTAGAAATATTTCTCATTCAGGATCTTTTGATATTTAAAACCAGGTTTTTCTGATTTTCTTCAGTTGTGGGTTTTTTAATTCATTCAGACAAATCAAGTATTTCTGTGAAGTGTTGATGAATAACAGAATGTAAGTACTAAGTCACCATAAAACTGAAGAAGCATAGTTTGAAAAATCTTAGCAGATGTCAAATTTGACCAAATCTCTAATCACATAAGAAAACGAGGTCCTCTGTAGAACCACCACATCCTACTGTAGTCATGTTGTATCAAAGTGAAACATTTTATTAATTTAAGTGTAAGCTATTATTTGAAATGTAGGAATGTGGATGTCATATGGATCAAAGCTATAAAGAAAAGCAAACTTCTAAAGAGAAATTTCACAGTAAACACTTTCTGTGAAAATGCTATGCTCTGGATTTTGTCACCGAGTATTTGCAAACCACACCAAGCATATATGGACAACTAAACTGGTGAACATATGTAATCAACATGGTAAAAATAATATATGATTCATACTGAAGTTGGCACTGCTGCCAGACAGAAAAGTACAGTTGCAAATAATACCAAGTGAGAAAAGTCACAGAAATACAGATGAACAAGTATCTTATTCTTCTTGCTGGTCTGTTTTTCAGATGTTGTAGTCTCACTCTTCTAAAAAGTAAATTCCTACTGTTCTCCAGTAAATGTTACCGCTAGGAAAAGATTCTAATTTTGGTGATTCATTTACCATCTAGAGGGTGATGGCTATTTTTACTTTAAATAGATCTAGGAACTTTATTTCTCAGATTTCTCTGATATTTGAGTTATAATTTTTTCCTTTGACTTATGTATGTATGATGTCTTCTTTGTATTTTTTTTTTTAGGTATTTAATAGTATTCATCCCTTAAATAAGTTTTTATGTAGCTAGCTTATATATAATCTTAGGATTTCAGAGCTGAAAGGGTCTTTAGGAATTATCTAAGTCAACTTCCCTATTTTACAGATGAAGAAACTGATTAACCAAAAGAATACCATAGTTGTCCCTGGTGAAACAGTAATAGAGCCAAGATTACAATTCATATCTTTTGACTCCCTTAGGATCTAGGGAAATGATTATAATAGAACATAAATTCTAGATGAGAATACTTTAATTTTCTAACATTTGGAAACTCTTCCAGGTGTCTTTATCTTTTCTATTTTAGAGGTAAGTGGTCCTAAAATAGAGACCTACTTTACTTTTGGTGAAAGAAATCTAGGTTATATTAAGAGATCCTATCACCATCAGTAAAGTGAACCACTGAGATAATTCCTTTCCTTCTTTACCCTTTCCACTTTCTGGCTTTTGCATGAGTTGTATTTTTACTTGCTGGGAACAATTGTGTGAAATTGTTTTTTTAGGGTTTCCTTCTATCTGTCTTGCAACTTTTTTTCAGTCATTTTTACTGGTCTTCCTCTTAAACAATCTCTTTGGTATTAGTATTTCTTAGGGTCTTCCTTTTATTCTTTTTTTTGCCCAACTCTTCTTGGGTGAGGCTCTCTGCTCTTTTGGCTCAGGAAAACTTGAATTCCAAGCATGTAGGGTAACTTGGGGTGACCCTGTAGACCAAGGTTAGCAATATGTGTTAGAATGTTAAATGTAAAATTCTAGATGCTGGATGGCAAACTTAACCTAATAATTTTTCTTTGAAAGCTCACATTCAAGTCATTTCTAAATAAACTAACAAAAGGTATTCATATAAGAGTTTATCAAAAATGTTTCAAGATCTCAGTGAAATGCTGTATCATCGATATCAAAGGAGTAAGACAGGGATGCCCTCTCTCACGACTCCTATTCAACATAGTGTTGGAAGTTCTGGCCAGGGCAATCAGGCAGGAGAAGGAAATAAAGGGTATTCAATTAGGAAAAGAGGAAGTCAAATTGTCCCTGTTTGCAGATGACATGATTGTATATCTAGAAAACCCCATTGTCTCAGCCCAAAATCTCCTTAAGCTGATAAGCAACTTCAGCAAAGTCTCAGGATACAAAATCAATGTACAAAAATCACAAGCATTCTTGTACACCAATCACAGACAAACAGAGAGCCAAATCATGAGTGAACTCCCATTCACAATTGCTTCAAAGAGAATAAAATACCTAGAAATCCAACTTACAAGGGACATGAAAGACCTCTTCAAGGAGAACTACAAACCACTGCTCAATGAAATAAAAGAGGATACAAACAAATGGAAGAACATTCCATGCTCATGGGTTAGAAGAATCAATATCGTGAAAATGACCATACTGCCCAAGGTAATTTATAGATTCAATGCCATCCCCATCAAGCTACCAATGACTTTCTTCACAGAATTGGAAAAAACGACTTTAAAGTTCATATGGAACCAAAAAAGAGCCCACATCGCCAAGTCAATCCGAAGCCAAAAGAACAAAGCCAGAGGCATCACGCTACCTGACTTCAAACTATACTACAAGGCTACAGTAACCAAAACAACATGGTACTGGTACCACAACAGAGACATAGATCAATGGAACAGAACAGAGCCCTCAGAAATAATGCCGCATATCTTCAACTATCTGATCTTTGACAAACCTGACAAAAACAAGAAATGGGAAAAGGATTCCCTATTTAATAAATGGTGCTGGGAAAACTGGCTAGCCATATGTAGAAAGCTGAAACTGGATCCCTTCCTTACACCTTATACAAAAATTAATTCAAGATGGATTAAAGACTTACATGTTAGACCTAAAACCATAAAAACTCTGGAAGAAAACCTAGGCAATACCATTTAGGACATAGGCATGGGCAAGGACTTCATGTCTAAAACACCAAAAGCAATGGCAACAAAAGCCAAAATTGACAAATGGGATCTAATTAAACTAAAGAGCTTCTGCACAGCAAAAGAAACTACCATCAGAGTGAACAGGCCACCTACAAAATGGGGGAAAATTTTCGCAACCTACTCATCTGACAAAGGGCTGGTATCCAGAATCTGCAATGAACTCAAACAAATTTACAAGAGAAAAACAAACAACCCCATCAAAAAGTGGGCGAAGGACATGAACAGACACTTCTCAAAAGAAGACATTTATGCAGCCAAAAAACACATGAAAAAATGCTCATCATCACTGGCCATCAGAGAAATGCAAATCAAAACCACAATGAGATACCATCTCACACCAGTTAGAATGACGATCATTAAAAAGTCAGGAAACGGCTGGGTGCGGTGGCTGATGCTTGTAATCCCAGCACTTTGGGAGGCCGAGGCGGGCGGATCACGAGTTCAGGAGATGGAGAACATGGTGAAACCCCGTCTCTACTAAAAATACAAAAAAATTAGCCTGGCCTGGTGGCAGGCACCTGTAGTACCAGCTACTCTGAGAGGCTGAGGCAGAATGGCGTGAACCCGGGAGGCGGAGCCTGCAGTGAGCCAAGATTGCTCCACTGCACTCCAGCCTGGGTGACAGAGCGAGACTCCGTCTCAAAAAAAAAAAAAAAAAGTCAGGAAACAACAGGTGCTAGAGAGGATGTGGAGAAATAGGAACACTTTTACACTGTTGGTGGGACCGTAAACTAGTTCAACTATTGTGGAAGTCAGTGTGGCGATTCCTCAGGGATCTAGAACTAGAAATACCATTTGACCCAGCCATCCCATTACTGGGTATATACCCAAAGGACTATAAATCATGCTGCTATAAAGACACATGCACACGTATGTTTATTGTGGCACTATTCACAATAGCAAAGACTTGGAACCAACCCAAATGTCCAACAACGATAGACTGGATTAAGAAAATGTGGCACATATACACCATGGAATACTATGCAGCCATAAAAAGGATGAGTTCATGTCCTTTGTAGGGACATGGATGAAACTGGAAACCATCATTCTCAGTATACTATCGCAAAGACAGAAAACCAAACACCGTATGTTCTCACTCATAGGTGGGAATTGAACAATGAGAACACATGGACACAGGAAGGGGAACATCACACTCCAGGGACTGTTGTGGGGTGGGGGGAGTGGGGAGGGACAGCATTAGGAGATATACCTAATGCTGAATGACGAGTTAATGGGTGCAGCGCACCAACATGGCACATGGATACATATGTAACAAACCTGCACATTGTGCACATGTACCCTAAAACTTAAAGTATAATAATAATAATAAGTACACAGATGCAAAAAGGTTAAGGATTTGAGATATTTAAGTTACCTTCCCTATTTCTCAAACTTTCTATACTACTTTCTCTTCCTCATGAAACAATAAACATTTGAAATAAAAAAAAAAAATGAAACCACTTTTGAGTGAATAATCAGAGTGGGAGTAGCTCAGTTAGAATAAAAATGTATACACAAAGTAAAAGACCCTGCATACTAGGGCTGATTTTAATATTCTTATGATTTTGTTAACCATAAAATCTCAGTGAACTAGATGCAAAAGTCCACATATTATATGATTCCATTTATATGAAATGTCCAGAATAGACAAACTCAGAGAGACAGAAAGTATATTAGTAGTTGCCAGGGCCTGCTTGTGGAAAGGGGAGGGAAGAGTGGGAAAGGACTTTGTCCTGTGGCTTGAGTGCTAGCTCATCCTCAGTAGAACAGAGCACCAAGTAGATTCCTAAGGTTTCTGACTCCAGGCCCTGGCTCCTGGACAGCATCTCTGGATGCATTTGGGAGCAGGGGAACTCACCACTCTGAAGGGAAGGACACAAGCCTGGTTGGCTTTTCTATCTGCTGATTGCTGAGCCCTAGGGCCTTGAGTGAACACAGGCCATAGCCAGGCAGTGGTTACCACGGGCGTTGGGTGAGACCCAGTGCTGTGCTGGCTTCAAGTCTGACCCAGCGCAGTCCCAGTGGTGGTGGCAGCCACAGTGCTTGTGTCACACACACACACACACCCCTTCCACAGCTCCAGACAGCTCAGCACAGAGAGGCTGTGTTTGTTTGGGAGAAAGTAAGGGAAGAGAGCAAGAGTCTTTGCCTGGTAATTCAGAGAATTCTTCGGGATCTTATCCAAGACTACCAAGGTGGCACCTCTACAAGTCTGCAAGAGCCACAGTGTTACTGGGCTTGAGTTACTCCCTAATGCAGATATGGCTGCAATGACCAAAAACTTAGATCACAACACCCAAGCTTCTTCAAATAACTGGAATTCTTTCCCTAGAAAAATGGGTACAAACAAGCCCAGACCACAAAGACTACAGTAAATACTTAACTCTTAAATGCCCAGACATTGATGAACATTCATAAGCATCAAAACCATTGAGGAAAACATGAGCTGACCAAACAAACTAAATAAGGCACCAGGGACCAATCCTGGATAGACAGAGATATGTGACCTTTCAGACAGAGAATTCAAAAGAACCATTTTGAGGAAATTGATAGAAATTCAAAATAATATAGAAGGAATTCAGACTTGTATCAGATAAATTTAACGAAGAGATTGAAATCATTTAAAAGAATCAAGTAGAAATTCAGGAGCTGAAAAATACAATTAACATACTAAATGCATCAGAGTCTCTTAACAGCAAAATTGATCAAGCAGAAGAAAGAATTAGTAAGCTTGAAGACAGGCTATTTGAAAATACACAATCAGAGGAGACAAAAGAAAAGAATGAAGTACACCTACAAGGTATATAAAATGGCCTGAAAAGGGCATAGCTAAGAGTTATTGGCCTTAAAGACAGGTAGAGAGAGTGATAGTAGTAGAAAGTTCATTCAAAGGGTTATAATAGCAGAGAACTTCTTAAACCTAGGGAAAGATATCAATTCAAGTACAAGGTTATAGAATACAAAGCAGATATAACCCAAGGAAGACTACCTCAAGGCATTTAATCATCAAACTCCCAAAGGTCGAGGATAAAAAAGGATCCTAAAAGAAGCAAGCAGAAGAAACAAATAACATATAACGGAGTCAGGTACAGTGGCTCGTGCCTGGGATCCCAACCCTTTGGAAAGCTTTAGGTGGGAGGATTGCTTGAGCCCGAGAGTTCGAGACCAGCATGGGCAACATGATGAGACTTCGTCTCTATAAAAAAACTTAACAATTAGTCAGGTGTGGTGGCACACGCCTGTAGTCCCACTGTTCTGCAGTCTGAGGTGGGAGAATCACTTGAGCACAGGAGGTTGAGGCTGTAGTGAGCTGTGATTATACCCCCACGCTCCAGCCTGGGGGACAGAGAGAGACCCTGTCTCCAAAAACAAACAAAAACCATACAACTGAGCTCCAGTATGTCTGGCAGCAGACTTTTCAGTGGAAACTTTACAGTCCAGGAGAGAGTGACATGACATATTTAAAGTGCTGAAGGAAAAACAATTGTATCCTAGAATTGTATACGCAGTGAAAATATCCTTCAAACATGTTGTAGCAGAAATGAAGGCTTTCTCAAACAAAAGCTAAAGGATTTCATCAACATGAGACCTGTCCTACAAGAAATGCTAAAGGGAGTTCTTCAATCTGAAAGAAAAAGACATTAATGAGCAATGAGAAATCATCTGAAGGTACAGAACTCACTGGTAATAGTAAGTACACAGAAAAACTCAGAATATTATAATACTGTAATTGTGGTATGTAAACTACTCATATATTGAGTAGAGAGACTAAAAGATGAACTGATTAAAAATAATACATAGTACAATAAGATATAAATAGAAACAACAAAAAGTTAAAAAGCGGGAGGACAAAGTTAAAGCATAGAGTTTTTATTTTCTCTTTGCCTGTTTGTTTATGCAATCAGTGTTGTCATAAGTTTAAAATAATGGCATATATTAAATTTGAAAAACAGAAAACTCCTAGGGGACATGGTACTATTCTTTGAATACCTAGCTGATAATGTGTCATAGGGAGTAGTTCATTCCTTCCAAAGCTAAGAACAGACCTAGGATCATTAAATCAGTGGATGTTACAGTGACACTAATTGCAGCTCAATAGAATGAAAATCTTTCAAATTATAAAAGCCTAATAATAAATGGGGCTTTTTGTTCTTACTCATTTAACAATTATTTTGAGGGAGCCTACTGTACATCAGGCACTATTCTAGATACTGGGTGTATGTCAGTTTACAAAAGAAAGAAAAATCCCTGCTCTCACAGAACTTACACTTTAATGAGAGAGAGAATTACAAGCTAATGAATAAATCGTATGGTATACTAGAATTTAGTAAGTGACATGGAGACAACAAAGCTGGGAAGGGAAAAAGAAATGGAGAGTTAGAGATGGACAGCATGGCTTAGTTAGAAGACACCTCACTGAGAAAGTGCAGGGATCCTGAAGCAGGAAGAAGTAAGAGAAGCAAGTGGTGGCTGGAGCATTGTGTGCCAGGGGAATTTAGCAGGCTGTGAGGAAAACGACATTATGGAAGAGCCATATATGTCATTGTGTGGACTTTGGCTATTAGTTTGAGTGAGACATGGTTGTCGGGGAAGAATTATCCACACATGCAGAATTTTGAAATATGTGATGCTTTTGTTATTTACTAAATGTCTGCCTGCAGAAAGAAATGTGAGGGGGGGGTGGTCACCAGCAGGGACTAGAGATATACATTTAAAAAGAGGTTAAATATACGTTTGAAAGTAGAGTCACAATTAAGAACAAATGGAAGTGTGACATTCAACCCTAAAAGAATCATGCAAAGAATTATTAATATTTTTGCTGCTTGAGTTAACTGAATATATGATATGAATTTCTTTTGCTTATTGAGGAGTTGATTTTGTCATCAAATGGAAAGGCCCCAGAGGGTTTGAGCAGAGAAGTGACATGATTCTTTTTATACTTAAGCAGATTACTCAGGCAAGGAAAGGCAAGGGAAAGGGAAAAGCTATTGCAGTAATCTTGGAAAAAGATAGTGGCAGCTTGGGCAAAGTTAGTAGCTGTGGAGGTGGTGAGAAGTGGTCAGATTCTGGAGATGTTTGAGAGGTAGAGCCAAGAGAATTTGCACATGGGGTTTGAGAAAAAGGATAACAAAGATAATTCAGTTATATATGGCCTAAACAACTAGGAGGATGAAAATTAACTGAAGAAAGAAAACTGTAGGAAGATTTGTTTTGGAGGACTGGGTGGGTGGAGATTAGGAGTTTATTTCTGAAAATGTTGACTATCTCAGGAGTTAATGAGCTCCCCATTTCTGATGTAGCTGAGGCTAATCAGCCACATACAAGGCTTAAGAGGGGTTATGACTTATGTCAAATTAAACCAGTGATTCCTAAATTTACTGTGTTTCCAAATCACCTGAGGATCTTGATAAAATGCGGATTTTGACTTATGACGTCTCGTTTGAGGCCTAAAATTTTATGTTTCTTCTAGGCTTCTGGGTGATTGGGCGTGATACTGTTACTGGGTGATACTGATATGCCACTTCAGAGGCTACAACCTTTGTAGGAGATGATTAAATCCATTTTTTTACAAACCTTTTAAATGGAGATCGTTTAAAAAATATATTTTTAATGAATGCTAACGATTTTTAATGCTAAAAATCAAAACACCATGAAAGGTTCTGTGAGAAACATTAAATATCCTCCATTCTCAGTCTTTCCCACTCTGTTTGCTCTCAGTGGATTCTTTTTATAACATCAAAATTTTTGTAAACTTTTAGTTGATAGTGGTTAACTTTTAGAATCTGTGACTGAGAAAATGTAAAATAATAAAACACTTCTGTTAACTAACACCTTATATGCATTTGTACTTTATTACTCTCAAAAGCATCTGATCCAGTAGAAAACAACAGAACATACATAACATGTTATTTATTCAGTCACTGCAATGCGTAGCCCAGGTATGTATTGTCATTGGCCCTCCTTTAACCCTTTACCTTCTTTACTTGCCTCCTCCTTGCCTGATAATCCACCTGGTTTATAACTGCCAGCTCCTGGATAGGATGATCTCTGTTTCCTTTAAACTCAATCTGAGATTCTCTCCTATTCTGTGATGTGTTCAACCATATCCCTGATTTATACCATAGTCCTGAAGCACTGTCTGACCTGAAGTTGTTTCTTTATCTTACACAACCCCTAATCCTGAGAAATTTTTCAGGTCCTTGTCTCAAGCCAAAAGAGAAGCAGGAAACACTTAAGTAAGATGTTATAAAGGCAGATTTTTAAAAATTACCTGTGGTGAAAGTGTTTTTACATAGGCTGATTGGAGGTTGTAAACAAACAAGATGAAAATATTTAAATATGTTTATAACTTAAGCATATTAATAATTTAATAAATTGTCTGGTCCAAGTGAAGTGATGTTTACAACTAATTGATCATGACCAGTTACAGATTTCTTCGTTTCTTCTCCAATTCCACTGCTTCACTTGACTAGCCTTAAAAAAAAAAGTTAATAAACATAGTTACACTTCTCTTATATAAATGACATATATTTCTTAGAAGCTTTATGTTGTGCAATATGCTGGTGTATCCTCTATACCTTATTAACTATCGTTTGTATGGTTGTTTCTATTAAATAATGAAAACGAGTCTCAGAACCTTGAGCCATGTTATGCTATAATTGCTATAGAAGAATTACACTGGATTTATATTATACTTCCTATGTCTTTTCTGAAAATCTCATTTCTCTGATTCTGAGTACTATCTGTAAGCAGTTTGACTTGATTTTCATGGTTTTTAATGATTTTCTAAAAATAGCTTTTATTACAAGAAATAGAATAGCCTTATTAGTTATTAATACAATAGGGATCTTTGAAACATTTATGCCCTTCCTTTGCATGCATTCATTGATTACTTTAATTCATTTATTTATTGAATATACATTGATTAATATTTGCAGCTATTCAACAGACATCGAGTGCTTATGATGACTAGACACCAATAGTAGATATATATTTTTGACTAGAACATATGGTACTGTATGACTTCACGGAGCTCAAGACTTCAACCACATTATCTTACAATTACACTGTAATTTCATTGTAGTTCTGATAGATTCTATATCATAATAATTGCATGCTTTGTCTACACCACCTCCCAAAATGCCTAGATTGATGAAATAAGTGAAATTAGAAGTTTTGAACTTTCACCCTAAACTTTTTTCATGGTCTCATTTTTATCAGTAAGTATCCTTACAACATTCTGTTCTATCTTCCGAAAATTACTGTAAGAAGAAAGAATGATCCCAGAAGTTCCATCTAGATTTGCAGTTTTCACGCAAAGGAATAGAGAAAAGTGTTCATAAATTTCATTCAAGTTTTTTTCTTTTTAGAAGTAATAGAATAGAAATATCAGCATTAATTATTCGTGAGTATATTTAAGTAAATACATTACCTTTTCAGTACATTTTAATTGGTCTTTTTTGCAAATTCTGTTTATATCCTGTTTTTTAAAGTATTGATACTTTAAAAATTTAGCTTATGATTTAGTCTTCTGATTATGAAATTAAAATAAGAAAAGGTAAAATAACATTTAAAAATTTATAAATAAATTTTCAGAATGATACCTTTTTTGAAAATACGTCTGCCTTTATTTTAATAAACCTATATAAGACATTTACATTTTTTTAAATAAAAAGATAATCGTGTTTATTTCTAAAAAAATCAAATAACACTAAAGTGTATGCAATACTCCTCCTTACCAGGGCTTACTCTGAATGGTAACCACCTCCTTACTCTGTGGCCACTGTTAGATCAACACTCACAGACCGTTTGTCTCTATGCGTGTGTGTCTGTCTGTCTTAAGTAATGGAATTGTACTCTACATAGTATTCTTTAACTTGCTTGTGTTTAAACTCAATAGTGTATTGTGGTCGTCTTTCAGTGTCATCATATTTAGACTTGCCATCATACTGGCCTGTTTTCGAACTGTTTTAGACAGCAAAGATCAAAAACCTCATGTAAACACTGCTTTCTGTTTTGAACTGAGAAAATATTCATCACTATTAAAGTTCAATTAAAACTTAAAAACTCTTATATACTATATTGTGACTGAGACTTCCCTGACCTCAAGCTTTATTATACATTATAAAATGTAAAAGGGAAAAATGTTGTTTCCTTCCGTGAAATAGTTACCAGGGCAATTCCTGAAGAACAAGTATATCAGCACAAATAGGAAATTGAAATTATTATAGCTTATGTGTTCTTTGTTACCATTTGAATTACAAGGGCAAAGTAATTCACAATTCAACACTGCTATGTGAATTAAAATATCACAGGTGTTTGAGCTTTAACAAACCACTCTGAAACATTGTTTATCAATTCTCTGCTCAACACCTGTCATAGTGTTCAGTTTTTAACATGACAAAATCCCTGTCTTTTAAGGCAAAATGTATCTTCCTCTCTGATCTGACCTTATCCTATACTTTAAATCTTACCACTAGTTGCTTCTTTACATAAGACACTTGTTCAAGTTAAATATTTTGTGTAATCCAATAATGCTTATTATGTGCCTTTCTGTGGCTCTTGTTTATGTATGCATTTTCAACTTTCTTGAAATACAGCTAACTTCCAGTTTAGCCTTTCAGGGTTTTTGTTATGAAGAACTTTACATTGATGGGGGTTTGGATCCTTTAAAAATGTTTTTTCTTTGATATTCAACACTATTTTTACTTTTTAAAAATCCTTAAGAATCATATCTATATTTTAGTGTCTTACTTAAATCTTGCTCTCTTTTTGAAATTTTTCATAATCATTTTCTTAGAAGTAATGTCTCCTTTCTTTGGCCTTCTACAGCAATGGCTGACCTACCTTTATGCAATTATAATATAATAATAGTAATAGCAGCAGTAGGCTGAGTGTGGTGGCTGATGCCTGTAATCCCAGCACTTTGGGAGGCCGAGGTGGGCGGATCACCTGAGGTCAGGAGTTTGAGACCAGCCTGGCCAACATGGCGAAACCCTATTTCTACTAAAAACACAAAAACTAGCAGGCATGGTGGCAGGCGCCTGTAATTCCAGCTACTTGGGATGCTGAGGCAGGAGAATCGCTTGAACCCGGGAGGTGGAGGTTGCAGTGAGCTGAGATCACGCCACTGCACTCCAGCCTGGGTAACGGAGTGAGACTCTGTCTCAAAAAATAAAAAAAAATAGTAGCAGCAGTAGTAGTAGCAGCAACAGTAATAGCTAACATCTACTGAGTGCTTCCTTTGTGTCAAAGATTCTGTGTATTGCTTTCAATGCAATGCCTGCATCTTGGTCGAGCCTCATAATAACCTCTTGAGTCAGGTATTATGATTATCTGTATTTTAGAAATAAAATATTCAGTCTGTAGACATTCAGTAGCTTCTCCCAGGCCACACGTAATAAGTGACAGGACCAGGACTGTCAGTTCCATTGCTCGTGCACTTTACCACTACATCTCACTGCCTGTACCAGAGTTTCTTATAAGACGTACCAGCTTCAGTTTAACCAAGTTATTTATAACCAGTTTATAGCATTAAATTTGAAACTTATTTTTGAAGTTTCAAATTTATATTCCATTAAATTTTGTTATTATTTAAATGTTCCAAAAAACTAGTAAGTACCATTTTTAGTGCATTCTCCTTGTGTTCCTTAAAATAGTCTTAGCTAGGATGGACTTAATATTATAACCTTAAAACCACAATTTATAATAAAAACATTTATAATCCCAGTGTTTGAGCTCTTTGGTCCTTGAAGGTATTTGAACATGCAATCCGGTTTAAGAGAATTTTCATCAGAATGTGCTTAATACTGCATTTATTCTACAAATATAGCTCCCTAGCTAATGATTTTGATTGCCATCAAGGTTTTTCTCACATCTCTTATGAGCTCTGAGATGAGTAATGACCAGATAAATATTTACATGGATGTTGTATCTGATTAACAAAGTCAGTATATTTTGTGACTCTTATTTATAGGAGATATTTAAAAGTCGTTATAAAACAGAAGCATTATGAATCTTTTCTCTTTTCCCCTAGTAAAATTTAGTTGTTAATCTAGTTGTCTCAAAATTATGAAAGAAAAAGAGATGTTAAAACTTTTGTTAAATGTCTCTCTTCATCCCATTGTATACTTACATATCAGTGTTTTTATAAATTGTGATAAAAATATTGGTTTTATTTTAAAACAATTATGACTTTATTCACATGTATTTTTTATATAACAAAATTATAGCAAAGTTGACTATGTTATGAAGGCTTCTATTAACTTAGATTTTTTTCTTCCCACTAATCTTGTGCAGTTGAGAAATACTGTGTTCAAGCTACATATCTGAATATAGAGTTTATAGAATTAGATATATAAACTTGGAAGTCATCTAACATTATATATCGACCACCTATATCATTACTCTGTCATATTTTATAAAATATTAACAAAAGCTCTTCATACCTATTCAAATAGATTTTTTAAAATAGTGATTGTAACATAATTTACCTCATACTTTTTTCAAGAGTATTTCATTTGTTATAACAGAACTTTAAAATATTAAAAGCAGAGCTTTTTACTTTGGAGGTATTTTTAATTAAAAAGTTTTTTTTAACTTTCATCTTTAACTTGAGAGAAGTATATTCTTGTAATTGGACATTTGTGAACTTCTGCATACAGGTTTTTGTTCATGCCATAAATATTTGTGGGTTTTCTGAAGTCCCTTCTGGGATTTTATCTGTGACTAATTTATTCCATAGCTCCTTTGTAAACATTGTCAATTGTGAGGTTTTTCAACCTTTTTAAATTTGTCTGCAGACATTTGCTAATCCTTTTTAGTGCATTCAGTACCAATAGATTTGATTCTGATATGGGTTTTAGCTTTTCTCCATAGATAATTTCATTCTCGTAAAACATGTCTACAAGCATTATATGAAAACTGCATAGTAATTGTGGCAAACTTTTGAAAGACATCTTTTATAAGTGAGACTTCTGACAGGTGTACCCTGTTCTGTGGCAGTTTAATCCATGAAATTTTACCTTTAAAGAATTATAAAAGATAGGGAGCTGATTCACTTTTCACCCTTAGAAGACATGTGTTAGTAAAATTCTTCCAGAGATATATACAGAATTTGTTTTCCATCTGCTTATTGCTTTTTTTGTGAGCAACTTTTGCAACAGTATTTGCTGTGTTTCTTACTGTGAGTCTGATAACACACCCTCAGCCACAGGAAGAGTGAGAAATATGCTTTATTTTTAACATAGTTGATGAAAAATTAACTTTAATTATAAAATTCACTTTATTTCATTGTATTTTATTGTATTTTTGTGTTAAATATTTATGCTATTGGCTCAATTTTAATAGCACAAGTATTTAACACAAAAATACACACTTCTTCAGCAGAAATTTACTGTTTTATATAACTTAGCAGTTTTTTAAATTAATTTAAAATGTATTTTAATTTTTTAAATGCATAATCAATTTACTGAGGGTTTTCTTTTTTTTTTTTTTTTTTTTTTGAGATGGAGTCTCACTCCGTCGGCCAAGCTGGAGTGCAGTGGTGCAATCTTGGCTCACTGCATCCTCCACCTCCCGGATTCAAGCGATTCTCCTCCCTCAGCCTCCCAGGTAGTTGGGATTACAGGCACGCACAACTACGCCCGGCTAATTTTTGTATTTTTAGTAGAGAGGGGGTTTTACCATGTTGGCCAAGCTGGCCTCAAACTCCTGACTTCAGGTGATCCGCCCACCTTGGCCTCTTAAAGTGCTAGGATTACAGGCATGAGCCGTTGTGCCTGGCCAATTTACTGAGATTTTTTAAATCATCGTTTACTAAAAATTAAGTATCTTATTGAAGGTTTTAAATAAATTGACCTTGACTAACTACCAAGTGATCCAAGATACAGATATTTGCAAGTGACATAATTGTTTCATGCATTAAAATTAATATTCCCAATATGAAGTAACAGTAGATTAATGTGACCAATGAAATTCATGATTGAGATTAAGTAAATTTTTTATCTTGTTTTACATGTATACTTTAACAGTTGAAAATTGAGGAATATAACCAATAGAAAATCATAGACAAGATTAACATTCTTTTATTGATGAGCTTAACATCATTAACAATTATGTTTGTATGCTTCAACAAATTGTGTTTATTTTAAAATAGGAAAACCATTCTTTTTTATGGACATGTTTATAATAGCCTTTCTTTAATCCTGATGAATGTACCTCAAGGTATGGCATCTCTCCTTTATATATCTTTATGGTTTCTCCTAAAACCTAGCTTATCATCTTTAACACTGAGCTGTATTTTCTAGATGCAGTGTTAAGATTAAATTCTACAAATCCCCACAAAACTGTTTCCTCCTTCCTCCTCCTAACTTTTAATTTCTTCCTAATTATATAAAAGCATTCTCAAAAATAACCTTTGTTTTGGTTTTTGGCAAAGGTATGTTTCATATCTAGTGACGTTATGACCCAAATCCTATAATGGTTAGTGTTGGTTTCAAATAATTCCCTTTTAGTAAGTCAGAGAGAGAGAGAGATTGGGATAGTAGGTATTTAGATTAACTTCCCTAAAAGCTTTGTTTGAAAATATTATTGGCAGAGTTTTAGTCCGTCATGTTATTCTGCTGATCTAGTTGAAGGCCTTGCATTTACATGTGGCCCTCACCAAAGTAACTGCATCTTTTGTGGCTTCCTGTAGCAGGATATAGGTTTCCATGAATATGTTTCTATTTACTGCCAAAAGCTACCTCAATAACAGTGTTGGAAATGACTATAAGTTCTACCATCATAAATTTTTGAATGTTTTTTAAATGTATTTACTTTTATATTGCCATTTTTATACTTTCTTCTAGAAATTCATGTTAGAAGCTACAGAATAATAGAATGGGTTCCCATCATAACAATTTTGTGTTATGAATTTGGAAAATCTATTTTATACTTCTTTCTAATATATTTTGGTTATATTAAGTACACTGGATATATAATATCTTACTATAACCATTCCTGCTTGTGTACTTTCATTGAGGCACTAACATTATCATGTGAAATTATTATCTAAACATCTCTGAGTTTAAAGACAAGTGAGAGAAATCATAGGGTACCTTTAAAATACATCTTTGGGACTTCTGGAATATGATAGCTATTCACCATAACCACCGACATATAAGACAATTGTTTAAAATATAGTAAAACATTGTGCTACTGTCTTAAGTGTCTGATGTAAAGGAAGAATTGCATTTTTCTCATTAATAACAAAGCTCAAATATTGTAACAAAAGAGTAACCTGCAAATTTATTCCTATAGCTATTCATATAGTGTAACCTGCACATCATGATAAAAGGCTTGAACAGAATGGATGGATGGATAGATTTTTCAAAAAATCTTTGACCAACTTCAAGTGTGAGAAACCCTATAAATGTGAGAAGCAGTGTTGGCTTTGTAGTTACAATTTCAGAATGATTCATTTTACCCTTTGTTGACTAGTGTCCATTTTCAGCCGGCCCCCTCATATTCCCCTAAACCAAAATAGAAGCTAACTAAAAAGAAAATTAAGGAGCAGACATCTATGAATTAATTTAATGTGTAGAATTAATAATAAATTACCTCTACACATTGTATAAGAGCACTGCTAAACCCTGGTAAGATAAAATGCTGTTACCAAAAAAATCCCAATAATTTTTACATGAAAGCAAGTAAATAATTATTTTCCAAAACACGAATTTAAACAATAACTCTTAAATATATATGCTTACTTTATGTTATATTTTATTCTGTGTTCACTGAGGTCACTGTCCTAGAATAAACACTATAATTTTGCCTGTTTTGTGTACTAGAAATACTCATCCTGTTTGAAGAACTTCCATCCTCTGTGGTGTAGACAGATAGTTCCTCAATCTGAAACATTTTCCTTGCTCATCATTTCTAACATTGAACTTTGAGCAAAAACCGAATATCTGAAAAGCATTCTACATTGAGAAAGGTAATGAAAAATACAAACATGATCCTAAAAATAGGTAAAAAGTCAGTACATAACTAATTTTTTTCTTTTTACTTTTTTCATTTTTTAAATTGAGTTAGAAACTTACATATAGGAAAGTATATTTATCATTTGTATACAGTTGAATGAAGTTTTACATATATATAGACATGTTACCACAACCCAGCACCCCAGAAACCTTACTCATTCTCCTTCTAGCCTGTATTTAGTAGTGCAAAGATAATCATTATTCTGACCTCTGTAACTATGTATTAGGTTTGACATAACTAAATGTTATTATCAATGTTTAGATTGTGAAAACTTTTATCTTAACATAGGTTATCATCTGTAAATCTACTTGAAATAATTTTTGAGCGTGTGTCAGATCATATAATTCCAAATATAAATGATTTTAATCCAAAAAAAATTTTTTTTTGATATGGAGTTTTGCTCTTTTTGCCCAGAGTGGATTGTAATGGTGCGATCTTGGCTCACTGCAACCTCTGCCTCCCAAGTTCAAGCAACTCTCCTGCCTCAGACTCCCATGTAGCTGGGATTACAGGCGCATGTCACCATGCCAAGCTAATTTTGTATTTTTAGTAGAGACGGGGTTTCACCATATTGGTCAGGCTGGTCTTGAACTCCTCACCTCAGGTGATCCGCCTGCCTTGGCCTCCCAAAGTGCTGGGATTACAGATGCCAGCCACCGCGCCTGGCCTGATTTTAATCAGAATTTAAAGTACAATTTTAGACTTTAGTTTTAAACTTTAACATTAAATAATATATTATCCACTCTGGTATTTTCCATGTAAATCTCTGAATGCAACCATAAGGAAAAAAATTAAAAATCCATATATGAAGATTAAACATTATAACATCCTCATTCATTAGATAAATTCCTAGCATATACCCTAATAACTGGCTGTAGCATGAGCTTTTGAGCCAATTTCTATCAATTTCACTTAATACCATAGTTATTTAGTGAAAAATGTCATATACATATGTGTGTGGCATTTGTACAACATAGAGTACATAGCTTCTGTAAAGGAAATAATGTTTTGTATCCTGGGACCCCATTATCCTTTAACTGAATTGACTGTCATCCAAGTATGGGTTTGATAAACTGACACAACAGTGAAAAGAATCCCTGTCCCATGTCAGCTTATCAAACACACTGTGGACAGCATGTCTTTGGCATTAAACACATTCCCAGTCAATAAAGTTCTGAATAGAAGTCACGAAGCTTATGTTCAGTGAGACACAACCTCAGTATTTCCAGGTGATTTTAAGAACACCTGATAAAACTGAGGTATAGTACCACTAAACTTTAAGAATTTTCCAAAAACCAGGGAAAAAAATAACATGCATAGAGTTACAGAGTTGCAGTGTTATTGTTCAGTTCAATGATAGAACTTATATTAATGAGATATACAGAAAAGTAATTAACATCTTGTCATTCTGGTAAACCATGTCAAATTATGCTGTAAATATATTTATACTGTAGAATAAAACAAAATCAAATATGTTTTGATTTTTTAATCCTTTTTTTCAAATAATAACAGATATCCACCTGGGAAAATTATCCATCAGTCTGAATCTCTCACTATATTTTTTCCAGTTTCATTTATTTAATTTGAAAATGTCCATCATCAAAAATTTAGCAGCCTTTTTTGGTATAGTGCACTAAAACCATTTGTACATTGTCCAAGTTGAAGTATAGGCATGTTTGAAAAAGATTTTTAAAAATTTATTCTAGTGCTATAAATATATTTGGGTGAAAAGCTAAGTTCTAAGGTGATGTAGGTCAAAACGTTTACTTATAATAATGCTTCATTTATACATATCTATAATAAAATAGTTAAATCTATAACATTTATAGGTGAATTTGCCTGATTCTATATCATATACAATGCAAAAACATTTTTCAGATTTGTTCTCCGTAGTTTAACCCTCAAAGAAGAAATTACATTATGCAGTTACAGTACCTTATCAGTGGAGCTCCACTTCTACCCTGCAAATGGAAATGTATTGCAACAGTGCTAAACAGAAGTTGCCCTCCTCTTTGGAGAAAATTGCAGTATCCAAGAGCTCTTTTTAACAAGGGACTACTTTTAAATGTGTCTGATCACCTCAAAGGGTATGTAGAGTGTTTCCTGCCAGTAGAATTAGAGGAAGGAAGCACCAGGCCAAAATGTTTGATGTGTGATGTACTGTAATTCTTTTCATGTGTTTGGTGGTGGCTTTCATATGATGATCAGTGTTTTGCTACTATTTGTGACCCTGGTGTGGTCCAGGTCATTAAAGTTCAACCTTCCTTAACATATAGGGTCATTAACTATACCTAGCAGCATTATCGTAATTAAGGTACTATTTTCTTTTAAACAACTATGTCTCATTTTCATTAAAATATTTCTCATAATTGGAAGATCGACCTAGTGATTGTGATTCTCCTGAAAGAGATTATTCAACATTAGAGACCTGCTAGTACTAGCATTATTGTAGACAGATGCTCTTTAGGTTTCCTCACTTTACCTTGTAGTTCTTGTTTTTAAATCAGCATTTTCTTCCCACAATTACCTATGGGTATGTAAAGTTCAAGATGGAAACTAGATTTACATGGTAGTTTTCCTGAATGTGAGTCTTAGAGGCAATAAGAATTGACAAAATTGCTGTCAGCAATATTATATACCTTTAAGGAAACAAAATGTGATGATTATACATGTTCTTTGTTATTCTGAGATCACATATTCAGATATTCCTTTAAATTTATAGGTTTTTAAATATTTACTCAGTTTAAAATATGTAAAAGTAGGTTCTTTATTCTTTCATATTTATCTTTCTATGCCCTCTAAATTTGCTTTTGGATTTTTTTAAAACTTTTATGTCGTTTGTTCACCCATTAGTCATTTAGCACTTGACAATTTGACAATGATAGTTCTAAAGGAATATATGCTCTGTTTTGGGATATGTGTGTGTATCTGTGTCTGAGTATGTGTGTGTGTTTGAGGGTTATTTATTTGAAGAGCCAGTTTCATCTTTTCCCCTCATGTGAGTATCCAGATATTTTTGGTATTTGCCTTCTGTCTCTTTCAGTGCTGGTACTGGATATATCATTAATACGTTAATTTGAATAAAGCTAAATGCCTAAAAGGATCTTCATGTGATAAAATAAATTGTCTTTCCTCCATGCATAAAGAATCAATCTTATTATCTCACTTATTGATTTCTTCAAAATAACTTGTGAACACCTACCATTCGCTAGCTATTTGCTAGATGTAAAGCTGCACTGGTGACAAAATTATTCATAATCTTTACCTTCATGGAACATAGTTTAATTGACTTTATCATTATGCTTAAAGTATATTAATTGATTTCTTGTAAACATCATTTTCTCTAGGCAAAGAAATACATGGCACATTTAGATTATAAAGGAAGAACTCACAGAATTTTTTTATGTCCTCAGTGTAGCAATGTAGTGCCTGCATTTATTTTATTCCGTGAGAAAGTATTTCACCAGTTTTGTAAATTAAGCTATTGTCATCATAGCTTACTCACTTTTATAGTCATGGCTTACGATATTAATATTTAAGATCTAAATGATGATGATTACATTGTAAGCATAATGAAGAACAATGTGAAGAAAATTTTAAAAATAACTGAGGCCTTTCACCATTAATTTGTAAATAATTAATTGGCCTTTAAAAAATAGGTACAATAATTTTCTGCACATTCTTTTGCATTATCTTGCAACATATTAAAATATAGATATATAACATGTATAATTCAAAAACATTAATATTGAATAAGAATGATGTATGATTATAATTTTTGTATTTTATATTGTATTTTAATGTAAATGTGATTTATTAATGTCCACAAAATATGAACTGCAGACAGAGTATTTGGAGAAGGAATTATTGATACATAGTAAAAATTAGGCCAGTGCTATGGCTCATGCCTGTAATTCCAGCATTTTGGGAGGCCAAGGTGGGAGTACTGTTTGAGGCCAGGGGTTTGATTCCAGCCTGGTCAGCAAAACAAGACCCTGTCTCTACAAAAAATTAAAACATTAGCCAGGCACACACCTGTAGTCCCAGCTACTTGGGAGGCTGAGGCTGGAGGATCACTTGAGCCCAGGAGTTCAAGATTGCAATGAGCTATGATGACACTACTACACTCCAATCTGGGCAACAGACCTCGTTTCTTGAAAAAAAAAAAAGAATTAATTTGATATAATGAATAGATGCATTTAAATAAATTGGTAATGGAAGAGATGCCTGCAAATAAGTATTGATGCTAACTTATTGGAAGTATATTCTGTTTCTTATTTTTCTTTTTTGTACCCTAAAACAGAAAAGGACTCATTTATTTCTATAAGCATTTTTATATATACATATTTATATTTATATATATTATTTATATATAGCATTATATATAAAATGCTTATAGAAATAAATGAGTTATATAAATATATAAATAAATTATATATATATAATTTTTTTTTTTGAGACAGAGTCTCGCTCTGTTGCCCAGGCTAGAGTGCAATGGTGCAATCTCGGCTCACTGCAAACTCTGCCTCCTGGGTTCATGCCATTCTCCTGCCTCAGCCTCCCAAGTAGCTGGGACTACAGGCACCCGCCACCATACCCGGCAAATTTTTTGTATTTTTAGTAGAGACGGGGTTTCACCATGTTAGCCAGGATGGTCTCGATCTCCTGACCTCATGATCCACCCGCCTCAGCCTTCCAAAGTGCTGGGATTACAGGCGTTAGCTACTGCGCCCCGCCTAAGCATTTCTATTTTTAAGGAATACTTTACAGAATTAATGAAAAAAGAGATCTAAAATTCATCACTAGCTAAATTGGGAGTCATTTTTGTAGCATCTCTTTAACAGCTAGCTGTTTGACCTCATTGTTCTCAGTTCATGAATTTTATATTGAATGCTTTTGCCTCAGCACACATGCTAAGGTGTGAAGAATATCCTTTTTCACAACACTTTCATGTCTCAATTTTATTCATAGAATATTTCCTAGCTATTTCTCCGCTTTTGACCATGTCATTTTTAGAACTAAATTTTGGAAATTGAAGAATTTATCAGTAAAATAATATTCTATATTATCTCAATCAGTTTCTTTTGTATTTCTTTTGAAAGGTACAAAAACTTTCTTGTTTTTGCATTTCTTTTGTAACCAAAATCTAAAAACTGCATAATTGTTCTGTGGATTTTTATTGTGGTTTCGAGGCCCTATTTCGAATAACTGTACTTTCATGTTTTAAATGTTTGTCTTTGCTATTGCTCGGTGTTTTCTTTTCTATTACAGGGTTATTTTCTTAAAATGTATAGAGTTATGGTATAGAAGCACAAATACTAAGATTAAATACTTTTTAGTCATTATTCTGCTTATAAAAACTGCCAAATGTACATTGTGACTTTTTTATATGTTGCTTCAATTCTCCCTATGTGTTTTCTGTTTTAATTATAGCTTAGAAAATCTCTAGGGGTAATATATTTATACCCTATATACTGTATTTTAGTATTACTTATCTGTTTTTAAGATTACCAAAGAATATTGTTCTCTGGTAACAATTAAATCTTATATAAGAATTTATAAACAGAATAGACAATATAGGTTAAATATTTTCATGAAATATTTGGTATTTTCTGACTAAAGTCAACCCTATTGGCTAAAGCTTTTGATATGGTACTAAATCAACTTTTTTATATTCTTAAGAATAAGCATGGCACATTTTTTTTTTAACTTTAACTTCTGGATTACATGTGCTGAACATGCAGGTTTGTAGTTACATAGGTATACATGTGCCATGGTGGTTTGCTGCACCTATCAACCTGTCATCTAGGTTTTAAGCTCCGCATGCATTAGGTGTTTGTCCTAATGCTCTTCTTCCCCTTTCCCCCTGCACCCTGACAGGCCCCGGTGTGTGATGTTCCCCTCCCTGTGTCCATGTGTTTTCATTGTTCAACTCCCACTGAGTGACAACAAGGCATAGCACATTTATTATTCCTATATTTGTATAACTCTTGCCATGTTAAAACATTAATGCCCAAAGTAAATGAATCTATCTCCATACTTTGGTGGATAAGATGGGGAAAAAGATTTTTACATTCTAATTTTTCCTTAAGAAAAAAAATGTATCTTTGTATTAAGAATGACCTAATGGTGTTTCATTTCCCAAGTGAAATAGGTGGCGATCTGTTCTCAGCTTTATTAATTCCTGAATGCATGGATAAAATATTATACTTGGAGTTCTTATCAGTAATAATATATAATATGTTAAACATAATTATTGCTGGAAATCTGAATAGTGTTTAATCCTAGATGTAATGGAGACCTTTCTAGTACCTCCACTTGCAGGATTAAGTTTCTACAGGGAAAAGTTTTCAAAAGAAGCAAATTCTAATGCCAAACCTTGGAACATAGCTAGCACATTTGCTCAAAGTATGTACCTTTATTATTGTATTTTTAGTAGATATGGGGTTTCACCGTGTTAGCCAGATGGTCTCGATCTCCTGACCTCATGATCCGCCCGCCTTGGCCTCTGAAAGTGCTGGGATTACAGACGTGAGCCACCGTGCCTGGCCTAAGCAATAATAAAGGCCTAAACCCGGCCTTTATTATTGACATGGACATCCTCAGAATTTCTTGTCACATCACTGCTCTTTAGAATAATAGAGTGTCCTAATAATATCTATAATTTATCACATCTTGATTATTGATAGTAGATAAGGGAGATTTTCTCAGAGAGGTTTCTTGGTGCTATAGTAGCCACTGCAAAACTCAATGGAAGAGTTGGAAATAGGTGAGACTTTGAAGAGTATGTTGAGCTGTGGCAAATAGGCCAGGTAGAGGAAAAGAAGGTGGTCAGAGAATAGAGGCAGAAATAAAGCATGGTACACTTAGAGACGTGAGGATGCTTGTTTTTTGTATGAGTATTTGTTATTGGGGCATAATGAAAGAGATGTGAGGACAAGCGATTGAGATCAGACTGTGGAAGCTTTGAATTCCTGGTTAAGGAATTTGTGCTTTATTACATAGGTGGATGGAGAGCCCTTAAGTATTTTTGATGAGGTTTGCACTATTTTGGGAGAATTAAATACAGTGCCAAGTACATAGTAAGTGTTTAAAGAGCACAGCCTTTCCAAGTGACCTCGGCCAACATATAGCACTTAACTCCCTCAATTTTATTTGGAAAACAGGGATGATAATACTACCTACCTCATAGGGTTGTTATGAGGATTACATAAATTAATGCATATAAAACATTTAAAACTTGTCTGGTACTTTGTAAGTATTCAGAAATATTTACTGAATTTTATAATTCAGTCATAATTATTATACTTATTGAATGTTTTTGAAATGATTGCTTAGTGCTTAGTCTGACTATAGTATTTAATATATTGATTGAATTGTGGAAAGAATTCTACCTACCCCTTTTTGCTTATGCAAAATTAAATAAGTAAAATACCACTGATGAACTGAGAAATTGTAATTTTGTATGTGCTACAAAACAACAACAACAACAAAACCCTTACAAACATCCTTATCGCAGCTACACAAGAGGCTTATATCAATTTAAAATCCCCAGATAATTTTCAACTTGTTGTTTCAAGCCCTACCTAATAATAGGCCATATTAGTAGCTAGCATTTGGATAGCATTTTACAGGTTACAGAGTACTTTTTTATATATTACCTCCTTTAGATTTCACCACATCCTTAGGCACCACTCAGTGCTGTAATTCATTTTACAGTGGAGAAAATGAAGCTCAGGGATGCCTAAGATCACACAGCTAGTTTGTGCTCTGAACCACTATACCATAATTCTGTTTGGCCTTTTTGTTGAAACAACTATATCAAAACAATATAGAGTACAAGAAAATGCTTTTTCTATGCCCACCACCTTCCTCTGTTCTGTACCTTGCTTTTTAAACTCTACCATGTAAGACTCATCACTTGGACAAACATAATTTCATTCATAGATTTTACTGTGATATCCTATTGCATGAATATGCCAGGTTATTATGTCATTCTTTCTGTTGGTGGAGATTTACATTTTTAATTTTTCTCTATCACTTGTAATGTTAAAATGAATATTCTTCAACATTCTGCTTGTACACACATGTAATAGTTTTTCTAGGGCAGTGCCTTCCAGTAGAATGTCCTGTGATAGTGGAAATTTCTGTATCTGCACTAATACAGAAGCCATTATCTACTGTAACTACTGTAACTAATACAGTAGCCATTAGCCATGTAACTACTAAACTATGACTCAAGGAATTAAGGAGCTAAATTTTTAAAATTGTATTTAATTTTAATTAACTTAATTTTAAAGAGACATATACAGCTGGTAGCTACTGGGCAGCGTAATTCTGGATTATGTGTCTAGGAGTTTAATTGCTAGATGATAGGTTACATAGCCTCAATGCTGGTAGATTTCACCAAATTGTGTCAGATTTATATTCTCAATTGCTGAGTATAAGAGTTTCATGGCTCTCTGGCAAACAGCCTTAATACTGTTGCATTAGACACTATACACTTAGGATTATCTTAGTACTAGATATTTGTGGATGATGTTTAAGGAAAAATATTTTCTCTCTACAACTGGAGGTGACAAATTAATGGATGATACCCTAGTATGATTAGATATGCTTTCTAATGTATGGTAATTGAAGGGCATTGTGCTACTCTCAGGAAAATATATTAAATTTTCTAATCAAATGTTAGACTATGTAGCCCTTGTTGCTGACTAGAAGATTCATGATTGATACTTTTCCTTAAAGAAACCATCTTTATTCTGATTAATTTGCAAATTAAGTTATTCATATTTTAACATCATACCTGAAGAGATTTTATGGACTGTTGCTGTATTTTTAAAAGTTCATGCCTTTCTTTACAAATAGAGAATTGCTTAATGATTATTGTAAGTTTGAGAATACTAACTTCTGTTCCTATTCTTTCTTCTTGACCAATTTTATAATATTTGTGAGTCGGAAGTAACTCCATACGTTAAAAACCATGTTAAATAATGTGACAACATTTTTTTAAAAGGAGTTGATTTGCTATATACCAAATCTAAAGGTTTTTTTTCTCCTCAAATTTCCTGTTCTAAATCAATTCTAATCTGTTGCCTTGGAATTAGTCTTTATCATGTTTAATTTGAAGTCTTACAGTTTTTCATCCAACTACATAGCATACAAATACATTTAAATAAAGCATAGTTTTACGTTTTATTTTGAAGGCTAGTTCTCATATTGTTAGGTGCAGAAAGTAGGCGACAAGAGGGGACTGAATTTATAGTCAGAAGGTGTGGTTTCCCATTTGGACTATGCTGTTTCTCATCCTCTTTACCTAAATCATCAGCATCTGTAAAATGAAGTCTACCTATAGCACCCTGTGAGTTGTGATTTACCTGCATAATATTGAAACCCCTTTGCAAACCATTAAACTGTAATCAAATGTAAAGTGGCATTAGTAATATTATTACTATCATTTATGTATTTCTGTATTTTGTATTACAAAGCTCTTCATAATTTGGTAGTAGAATTGGAATGATTGGAAATGAAAGAATGTAATTAAAGAGAAAAAGTTTAAGTGATATAATTGGAGACGTAGTAATAAAAATGAATTTGGTTAAGAGATAAAGGGAGATGTCTTCGTTAGAATTGTTATTAAAGGTTTCCCAAACAGTTTGGAATTAGTACTTGTTTACATACAGTTTAACTAATTTAGCCACAATTTACTTTTCATGAATATTTTTCTGTGATTTTTTTCTTATTATGGAAATTACTTAGAAAATTAAGTAGAACTTGACTTTTAAAAAGTAATGTACTATGAACATTTCTCTCTGTGTCAATAAGTATTCTTTTAAAACTTTATTTTTAATGACTCAGCAGTGTGTTTAAATACCACTATTATTGCTGACCATCTTTAGTTGAGATTATGAATAAAAGGGAGTCAATTCTGAATCCTAACTTAATTATAATCTCTGAAAAGAAGTCTTCTATGTTGACATTATTTTATGAGTAGGAAATGACTGATTAGTAGATAAAGAGGGAATGTTACAAACGAGGATAATTTCACAGAAATTTTCGAATAGTATAGTCAAATTTGATTTGGAAATGAATAGGGAGACTGTTAATAACCAAAATCAGAGATTTAAGTAAATGAAATGAAAAACTTTGAACAGAGAGAGGAAGAAAATGCCTGAATGAGAAAGGATGCACACACAGTTGGAATAAAGTCTGGGTGATTCATGGTTTGTAAAATAGAAGTTGACTTGCAGCTCTGGTATATTTTATAGGAGAATCCTAAAACAGGACTGTTGCCAGAGATGCGTTGTAGAAACATTAGAAACAAGTAGGTAGAAGGTCTGACTGTCTTTAATAAGGACACATGATAAATTTGATGTGCTTATTTTATTACCATCTTTATAAAACGAAAGAATGCAGAATTTAGAGTTTTACAAAATTTACAGTTAGCCCAAGTCACCAGTGTGGGAATTGCAGTAAACTTCACTGCTAAGAAAGATAATTCTGGACTTTAATATATGTGAAGTTAACTTTTATGCCAAGTACTTGCACATTGAAGAAATCGATGAGGATTTTATGGAAACACACCTGTAATATATTAATATTATTATAGCATTCTCAAAAAATCTCTCTGATCGCAAGTATAATAATGAGTTATATATAATTGCTTGAATTAAGTTATGCAAATTAAATGTAATCATTCTAAAATTTAATGTTTGAATATTAATGAAAGAATAGTATTTAAGAATTGTACTATTAGTGCACTAAGGGATTGCTTAATCTTATAATACTTTATATGTGTGGTATGTGTTATGCTATTTAAAAATCTAGAATCACATTTGACAATGCTTTTGATATTTCTTTTTTTCTCATAAGCAGCCTAGCTTTCCTAGGCATTCCTTTGTTGTTTTTGTTACTGTCTTTTTAAAAAAAAAAATTCGAGTGTTTTCAAGTAAACTCTTTCACATTCTGTATGTTGGTTATTTGAACCCATATATGGAATTTTACATTTGTTGCTGTTAAATTTCATCTTATTAGTTTTTATTAGCTCTTTGTTCTGATATTTTGAGATATTATAGAATCTAGATTTTCTCATTCACCATATTAGCTATATTTCCCAACTTTGTCATCTGAAAATTTGATGACTGATATATATGAATTCAGTAAATTAATGATAAACCATTTAGTTCATCCAAATCCTCTGGCAAGTTACTAGAGACCTGACTCCACATAGATACTGTTTGGATGTGGTATTAAATCAGCTCCGAATCCATTTTGCTATATTTTCCTCAAGTCCATATTTCTCTATTAATGAAAGTATCTTCGTTTAATCATTTACACATCTTTATAACATCGTGTTACATAAAATTGGTGCTGTTCTCTCATTCGTTATCCTTGTCCTGTAACCGAAAAAGGAAATGGGTCTGCTTTGGTTTAATGTGTTCTTATCTCATAGAACTCCTAATATAGACCACTTTCTATTTTCAGTGCTTAAAAACTTTCTGGCAAGTAATCTATTTGGTTGAAGATCAACATCATAATTAAATTTTTAACAAAATTGAAATCATATTCTTGTTTTTCTCTATTCTAGCACCTTTCTCTGTAATATCTGAGATCACACAGATTCTTTAATAATATCAACAGATTTTTTAGTGCAATCATGGCCAGTTAGTACATTGCAAGTGAACACATTTCTAATGAGTGAAGGTTGTTTGGTCTATTTTTATACATTTCACATTGACTGTGCATTGTATGCCATATAGCTTCTTAAATCAGCGTGCCAGTATAACCCACTTATAACATTAGTGAGCAAATGAGGATTTAGCTCAAGTTTATGACTGTTCACTAAAAAAAAAAAAAAAAAAAAAAAATCAAAGCTCATGTTTTCCAGAGAGAGATTGTGAAAATTTAGTTTATTTGCTTAACCAGTGTAACCAGTGAGCCTATTTTTGAGAATCTTCAAGTAGAAAGAGATGAATATTTAAACTCTAATGAAATTGCCTATAATTTAGTCATCAGAAAGAAAAGAGCTGATGAGCTGATAAATACTGCTGACTGTCATGTCATTATTACTTCATACTATGTGTGTTTGTACATATAAATCACTTAATAATTTGTTTAATTGAAAAATGAGTTTTATTATTTCCCCGTCATAAAACCATTTGTTAATACAAAATTGCTGCTTCATTAAAAAATTTGTAGTAATTAAAAATTATTTTTCTCTAGAAGATATGAAATTGCATTCTTAGAAAATAAGTTAATAATTGGATATTCTCAATTTTCACTCCTTTCCTCTTATAAGCAAGGCTCTTTATTTTGCAAATGTGAAATGGGTGATGAATGTTTTAGAATTAATTTAGCATGTGGACTAAAGATATAGAGAACCAATTTTCTTACATAATGTTCTGTTTCAGCTCAAGAAATTATTAAGGGACTCTTTTGTTTGTTAAACTATCTCTGTGTCATCAGTGTTCTTTTGGATGTTATAGCACAGAGTGAGACCAATTATATGGATTCAGTCCCAGAGCAGGCCAGCCAGCCTCTCTCTTATCCTCTGTAGTAATAACAACAACTAGATGTCATTTATTAGACACTAAGGATGTCAATTAAAGTTACCACATTTAATCCCAAAAGAAACCCATGTAAACCTCTGATATTCAGTGAGGTTTAGTTGACTTTCCCAAGGATACAAAGCTTGTTAAGTAGTAGAAGCAGATTTTGAATATAATTGTGACTTTAAGATTCATGCCTTTACTACAGCATTATATTATACCATCATTGACCATGGAACCTTAACAATAGCCAGCTTTCTTACAGGTGTGTGCCATTCATCATAGAATTGTCTGGGCCAGAAATTGTAAGCCAATCTCCTTCATTAGAGTTATAACTGACAAGTACATGTACTGCCATCTGTAAATCAGTTGTGCCATAAATGATTCACATAAAGCATAAAATAAAACTGAAGATGGAGCCCTAGAGAAACCAGTATTGGCAAACAAAAGTAAGAAGTCTAGTGAAGGAGATTAATGAGGAATAGTTGATGGAGTATGGTGTTCATGGAGAAAAATTTTAAGAATGAGCAAGTTCATAAAAATAATAACTTCTAATAAATATTAATTACTCTGTGTCAGATATTACTTTTTACTCATTTAAGTCCTCCAGTGACTTTGCTTTGCTTTTTAGGTGAATATAATGAAGCAGTGAAACTTCAATTTGCCTAAAAGTACCCGGTGATAGGTGTCAGAGCTAGAATTATAGACCCAGAAAGGCTAGATTCTCAGTCTGTGCACTTTACCAGCATGCTATACTGCCATTTTGAATTGTCACATATCCAGAAAAGCCTGCTGAGTTAATGACTGAAAATTGCCCATTGGATCCAGTATTTGAAAATTTAAGGATGATACCTGATTGTTCTTGGTTTGAAGAGAAAATAAATGGTGAGAAAATGGAAATATTGAGAGAAAAAAAAGTTTCTGGCTAAAAGAGAATGTGAGAGAAAGAATGTAGTAGCTAGGAGAATGCAAGGACTTAGGGAGAGAGTGTGTCTCTCTGTCTCTTTTTAGAGTGAATAACTAGAGAGAGGATAACTTGAACGTGTTTTTAGCCACGAGAGAAAAAGAAAAAGGTGATTGACTAAAATCTTCATGTGAAATAAAGGAAATAAAGAAGTAATACATTCGACTTTGTAATTCATTCAACTTTCTAATTCATTCAACTTTCCTGTATTAAAAGCCTGCCATGTGCCAGGCCCTGCACTTGTTGCTGTGTACATGGAGGTGAGAGAAAAGAACATAACCCAGCCTTCAAGGGTGGAGTGAATTAACAGAAACCTTAGCCTTGAGGAAGAAAAGAGATGCTTCCTCTAAGTAGTTCAGTGAAGGAAGCAAATACGAATTCTTCTGTTTGACAAGTGAAAAATCCTTAGATTTTTGGGGACCTTATCTATGCTTACCTTGGTTCAGATAGCAGAGATATAATGCTCAAATTTAGAGAGCTGTGATGACCCAAATATCAGAATGTGGTTTTAAGAATCAATAGAGATGCTAGTTTAGATTAAAAAGGGAAAAGAGGGCATGTTCCTCAGCCTAGTCCAGACCTTCTGAATCATAATGTCTAAAGATGGGAGCTGAATATTTTGAACAAACTCCCTGGGTGATTCTTCTACACTCTGAAGATTAGTACCCCTGCCCTAATCATTGGTGATGGAACTCAGCATTGGTTTCAGTCTGACAGACAATTATATCCCCTGTCCTATTTACTCTCAAAATTACTGTCACTTATGGAGAATTGGTGATAAATATGTAGACATTTAATTTAATCAAGGCATAAAAGTTTTACTTCTTTTTCATTCTTATTTTCTGCCTTATTTAACATTTTGTGGATCTCAATTGAGCTATAAGTGAATGAATTTCACTTCTTTACAGTGAATTCCTGAGATATGCCTATTCAGCAGTGAGTAGTAAATGGTTCAACATGAGCTGTTCCTTATGTAAACATACAAAAGGCCTGACCCAGACTAAATCAATTTAAAAAGGAAAACATTAAAGCTATGTTTCCTGTTATATACTTAAAGTCTTCTTTGGTTCCTTATGATTACATTATTGACCAACTATTGCAGACTTTAGTTTATCCTCCTACACCACCTGCTGAATGGTTCAAATGGTATGGGATAAGAGTTTCGGAAGGGCAAAGCAATTACAATTATAACTCCTACATTGTAGCCAATAAAGCAGTTTTTTGTGCTAAGGGTAAGGAAGTCATGGGCTTCTTGATTCACCCCCTTTCCTGATTTGAATTGCTACAAGGTTTTAAAGGCTGCAATAAGAAGACAGCAAAGTTCATAGAGCTTTTAGAAGTATGTGAAGTTGAGACCAGAAAATTTAAGTCCTGTTTATGATAGCAAACATTTCTAGTAAACATTTAATTAGTAAATGAAACAACAATATAAGGCTTTTTTATTATAAGATGTTTACATTGTATTTTTTAAGGCAGACATTGTTAACATTAGGCATTCTGGTCCTCACCATAGGACCAGCTATAGTCCTTTACCTATGATTAGCTACTTAGTAGAGTATCATTCTATTATAATTCTTTGCTCTAATTATTCTGCAACTGTTATTTGTGCTAGGAAAACTTGGTGTACTAAATCAAAGTTCTCTTGAATAAATTATACTTTCGTTTTTGGCATTGTAATCAGAATGTTTTTCACTCCTACCAGTCTTATTTTTAAGTTATAAAGTTCTTTGCTTAGGGCCAATAGCATTTTAAAAGTTGTAAAATTGTAAAATGATTTTCAATCTTTGAAAAAATAAAAGTAAATTATTTGTGAATCTTGTGTCTGTAACCATTTACCAAAAACTTTAAAAAAACTCGTGTGCCATGAGATGTGAAATATCTTTCAGAAGACATCTTGCATTAATAATGCTTAATGAAAGTTAATGTACCCCATAAATTTATACATTATGATTTTTCATTAAAAATAAAAATTTTGAAAAGCTAGCATATGGTATTTGAAAACATTTTGAATATGTTTTCTTAATTTCATATTGAAAAAGCAAAAATGCTTTTAATATTTCATAATAACTGAAATTGGTTTTAAGTATGTATAGGACAAAACAGGAGTATATCTTACACATTAAAAAATAGAGATTAGTGACTGTTTCAAGTTGAGGGAAAAAAATCCTATTTTTTGGAAAATGAAGTAAATCAGTGCATTACTACTGTATTTTCTTATAATGATAAAGAAAAATAAATCTTGGGGATTATGTAATAAGAAAGAAAAATCAAAGTTTTATCTGCCTGAAAAAAACTATCCTGTATTTGTTTTATTAGACAAAAATTAAACCAAACTTGTAAATTTTATACATATTAGCTAATTCTTCAAAATATAATATTTTATTAACTCAAACCAATAAGCTAAATGGTCTACCTTTATAATTTGTAATAGAAATTTTCATTTGTACTTGGAAAACTATCTACAGAGGAAATACATTGATGTTTCCTGGTTTTGATAGCTCAAGAGACTAAGATTGTTGAAGAAACTGTGTTTTAAAGATGCAAGAATATTTTTATTTCGCCTAAATTTTCCACAATAAACTTTCTTGGCTTAGAAAGTAAGAGGTTTATTGCATACTAACCAGCATACTGTTAAAACACTGTTAAGTTGATGAAACAGATCAAATTAGAAAATGTGAGTAGAATTCATTGAGTTTGATTTATTAAATTGAGTATCACTGGTGTTCTCTGCTCAGCTGTTGTTTCTTTTTAGAATCCTAGTATATGCTTTATCCAGCTAAGTCTGTCTTATTCTCACTTTCCAATCATTTTACTTCTATTCGACATTTTATACAGAGTCTGAGGAAAGATTTCAAAGTAGGGTTTTTTTTTTTCCTGACAATTTTTGAACTTTTTATGATGTGATGACTTCTGTGCCAGGCTCTCTATATTTATCTCACTTAATTTTCATAATTAAGACAAAAACCCACGTTTTTCTCTCCTCTTGGCTATTGTGCTACTACAGAATTTATGCAACCTATTTGGCAGGGGAGAAAATGCCAGTTTGCAAGGCAAGCCCATCTTGTGGGCTGCACCTCTTCCTCAAACACTGGGCCTCATACAAGTCTCTGATACTTGGTACAAAAGGGCGTGTCTTTGGCTGGAAACCTCCATGCCTTATACCATTGCTTTCTCCCCTGCCTCTCTCCAGGCCTGCTGTTCAGAGCCTTTTCAGGGTTTCTAGATGTGCTACTGCCTCATATCTTTCAGCCTTTAAACCTGCTATTTCCTCTGCTGGAGATTCTTTCTTGTATGAAATGAGATAACTGGGCTCTTTTGAACTTGTTTCTATGTTGCCTTACTCTTTCCTGGGTCTCCCAAGTCTGGGTCAGGTGTCCCTTCTATGTGCTTCGAATTTTATTTTATACATAACCTTTTGGAATATTAAGTGTTGTATAATTGCCTCTAAATCCCACATTAGACTTTAAGTGTTATGAGGGCAGGGACCATCCAGGGACCTGTTATTCTTAGGGCCTATCACAATACCTAACATACAGTGCCCAATAAATAATGCAAGTCAGGTCACTGGAGGAAGGGCTGTTTTGATAGGATAATATAATTTTGACAGTCCTGACTAAGGCTATGAGTAGAGAAGAATCTGGTTGCTTTCTACCACTTACTACTTTACTAGCAGTTTTATTTTGTAACAATATGGTTTTAAAAGAGTCATTTTCATGTAGAAAAAGAGTTATAGAAGAAGTAATGTTATATTTGGTAGAAGAAATTAGAGGACACTATATTAATAGAAATATCTTCTAGGGACAGTGACGACTAGGAGAGATGTTTTGTTTTTTTTTTTTTCACAGTAAGCCGTAAAATCTTTGTCCCTATAAATCTTCCTATTCATTTAACTATTTCATCTTCACAACATCCTAGTTATGTTTCCTTTTTTCTTGCAAATATAGTTTATTTTGCCTTCTATCTTTATCTTTTTTCCCCTTTAATGCTAGAAATTTGTCTATTTTTGGCTTTGTTGATCTCTCTTTTTTATTGTGCTCTATATCCTTCCCTCTTTCTTTTAGTTTATTCTACTTCTTATGTTGAGCTTACTGAGCCTTTTTTATTTGCTAAAACTAGTATTTTAGACAATAAATTTTCCTGTAAGTGCCACTTGAACTACATCCTACAATGTTTAAGGCATAACATTTGCTTTTAAGTATTAACTTTTATTATGATTTTTTTGACAGTGGATGACTCATTTAGAAGTGTGTTTTAAAATTTCTAAACATAGGCAGTTTTGTGAATTCTCTTCTTTAATAAAATATCTAATGGAATTGTATTGTGCTCAGAGGATACAGTCTATATGATGCTAATTCACTGAAATGTACTGAGGCTAGCTTTATGGCCTAGCAGGTGGTCGGATTTTATAAATGTTCCTGTGTGCTTGAAAGAAATATGTATTGTCCCATTGTCAGATACTATGTTCTGTAAATGTTCACCTCATCACACATATTATGTTTTTCAATTTTTCTGTATTTTTTTTCTTACCTGCTTAGAGGGTTAAAGTTATCCACCATGGAGGACAGATTTGTCAGTTTCTCCTTGTAGAGCTATCAGTGTTTCTTTTACATGTTTTGAGGCTCTTTTTACAAATAAATTTAGAATTGTCTTAACCTCCAAATGTACTGAATCTTTTGTTTTCAGGCAGTAACTATTTTTAAATAGAGTTAAAGTCTATGTTGTATAATATAATGTAAATATAATTACTTAAGTTTTTTTGTCAAATGTTTGCTTAGTATATATTTTTGCATATGTTGACTCTGTGCCCTAAGGTTTTAGGTGTGTCTCATAAAAAACAGAATATTAACTGATTTATTAAATGCAATCTGACAGTTTTTATCTTTTAATGGGAGAGTTTAAATTATTTATATTTGTGCTGATTATTATGTTTGGACTTTTATTTGTATCTTCTTCTTATGTGCTTTCTACTTGCCCAACTTTGGTTTTTCATTTCTGACATTCTAATTTTTATTTATTTGGAAGTTATATGTTCCATATCTGTTATTTTAGTGGCTACTCTAGCTATGTTAACATGTGTACTTAACAGAAGTCTGAAGTTAATATCTTTTTCTTCTTCTTCAACAATACAAGAAACTTAGAACATTTTATCTCAAATTATCTGGTCCCCTTATTTATATATTATTATCCAGTGTCTTATTTTTGGCCTGTTTTCTCATCACAATTTAGACATCATTATTATTAATTTAAACATAATATATGTTTAGACTTACTCATATATTTACCAATGTCTTCCTTATGATTATTTCTTGGGATACTTCGGGCTGCCTGGATTTAGGGCTTGGCATTTTTCAATAATTGTGGAATAGTTATAAGATATTATCTCTTCAAATATTGCCTCCTCGTTCTGTGTATTACCTCCCTCAAGCTTTAATTAAGCATTTTTTAGATTTCCTCTCTCTATTCTCAATGAATCTTAACCTTCTTTCATTTATAGTATTTCCTTGTCTCTTTGGATTACATTCTGGATTTCATTGGATCTGTCTTTTAATTCACTATCACTTTAGCTGGGCTTCATCTGCTTGAGTTTTATTTTTTTTTCTCATTTGTAGTTCTACATGGTTCTTTTTAAAGTCTTGTTCCCTGCTCATATTTTGAAGATGCTTTTTTACTTTTTAAATAATTATTTTATATTTTATATTTGCTAGTCTGTCCATTGCTTCTGCTGTTGTGTGAATTGTGAATTTTGTCTGTGAGTGTCTCATTTCACTTGGAACCTGATCTGTGGAAGTTCTTTGAGTTGAAATTGATTTCATCCCAAGAGATTGTGCTTTTACTTTTGCCTTTACATGTCATCTGGCAGCACTGTCTACCTGGAGCAAGACTGTCCAGACTGAATTTTTGTTCATACCATATTTGAGACTCAAACTTCCAAGTCCTGGCTCACGATTGCAAAATCTTAGAACATTGTTTTTTGATTTGGGTTTTGTGGGTTGGTTGGTTTTTTTTTTTTCCTCTTTACCCATTAGTAAGGTAAAGACGGGTAAGCTGATAAATTACCTTGTCCATTTCTACATGAGCACGAGGAGAACTGTTGCTTTAAAAAATATATTTTGAAATATAGATTCATAAAGAATTATAAAAAATATTTGGAGAAGTCCTGTGTGCACTTCACCCAGTTTCCCTCAATGGAAACGTCTTGTATAACTATCGTACAATATCAAGACCAGGAAGTTGACATCAGTACAATCAATACACAGTTGTATTCAGATTCTGCCAGTTTTACATGCACTTGTGTTAATGTATATAGTGCTCTATGTAATTTTGTCACATGTAGATTCATGTAACCACCATCACAATCAAGATACAGAACTGTCCTATCACCACAGAGCTCCCTAGAAGGGCCGTTTCTAATCTACCCTTTCACTGCTGGTGACCCTTGGTGATCTCAGCTTTATGTGAATTGTCTTCTATTAAATAGATTCATCATTTGCTTGAGCCCTGAGCTTCATCTCCTCCTGTGCAGTTAACAGAGCAGAAAATCAGTGTCTGCAGGATTTAGCAGAAAACCTTAGAGTAAAAGCCAGCTTTGGCAGGTGCTTTTTTATCATGGTTCCTGGTTTCACATTATTTGGGAGACTTTCCAGCTTCTGTTATTCTGTTATTGGTGTTGGCTCCAGGATGTGTCTGAAAAAATACTTTAAATTTGTTAAAGCAATTTGGTTATGAGAGCCAGGAGGTTCATTCAGAGTTTCTAATATGCCATATTCAGAAATAGGTGATACTAGAAATGTTAAGGAACATTTATCTTTATCGTTTTCATTGCAGTTCATTCATAGAGAAGTGGATTTTGTTTTATCTTGATACTTGTGCATCTGTGATTAGTTGGTGATTTAAATATGCTGTTCATTCAGAATCATATAATATACTTCCATAATAGTCATAAAATCTATAAGGTACTTTATGAATAGTTTTTCAATTACACATACATTTTATTTATCTTTATAATAGTCCTTATATCAAAATAGCTAAAGCACAGAGAAGTTAAATAATTTCTGCAAGCTCATGATCATTGGAAAGTCTGAGACTAAAACTCACATAAATCAACTGCTTATCCTACTTTCCCCAACTGAGATTTGGAAGGTTTTGCAATTAACTTTTAAGTTGGATGTATATACTCAAATATTATAAATTACTCTGAATTTTTTCAAATCAAATATGTCACATATATGTCAATATATCAAATATATAATTTTAAAAGCAAGCAATAAGAAAAAATATAGAAATACTAATCCTAATCCCTAAAAGTTTGAAATTTGAAAATTACCATTTTTGGAAGTATCTGGCTATCACTCAAAATGGAAAGTATTTTTGTATAGGGAAGAAGAACCTGTGGGAAATCATTGACAAATGATGGCAGGAGAAACATAGCTTAATTTAAGTCCAAAAAAAAAAAGGGAAATTTCAAGCCTAAAAGCAATGTAAAACTCTGATGAAACTCGGTGTTTTTGTGATTATAATCTTGTAATTTTACAGTTTTTCCATGTGTCAAGGGAAATAGGAAAACAGTTGTTTATGTTGGGATTAGGTTGATTTGTCTTTTAATATAACACTAATTTTGTTTTCATTTTTTTTCCTTCAAAGGTATTAAAGTATTTTAGTTCACCTTAAAAATATGTTTAGGGAGTTTATTTAAAATGTAGAGAGCATTGGCTGTTTTAAAATAAGTAAAAGTAATGTTTATATGGTGAGTAAAAATCTAGGGAAATAGGTTAGGCCATCAACTGCCTCAGATACTTGCTGGCTACCAGAATTTATGTGGCCCTGATTCAAAAGTTTAGTGTTTTAAAGACTATGTGCTCTTATTGTTGTGTACAAATAGGTTCTCCACCTGAGATTTGTAAAGATTTATGTCAGTACAAATCAGTGAATTGAAACAGCATTTACCTATTGCTAGATAGTATAGATAGTTCCTGACCTCAAGAAATGTGTGGTATATTTGGGAAGACTGATAAGTCAATGTGTTATTATTATATTTACAAGCATAGAGAGACCCTAAGAACAGAGATTTGGGAAAGGGGAGTTTGGAGGAAAGGTGATCAGGAAAAGCTTCATAAAAAAAGTGATAGCTGAGCTGGGCCTTTTAAGAATTAACAGAATTACACCAATATTTAAATGAAACTAGAACATTCTTCTACAGAGAGACTCTCAAAATGCCTCTCCTTCCTACCCGCACTGTCATTCATTCCTTTTCTCTTTACCTTAAGGCAAATTGAAAGGATTAATGGCCCACTTATGAGCCCTATTTCTAATGCAGTTCTTGAGTCTGTATAAAATTTTAGTTCACCTTTCCTGTAATTTTTCTAAGCTAGAAAGGAGAAAACACAGATCCAGCTCCTACCTTAGGAATCATGAGAATTATCCTCAGTTTCTCTGGCTCCTGCTATGGCTTGTTGACCAGTGGCTATTTGTTCCCCTTTTCCCCTGTTCATAACTCCCTCTGACATCTCACTACCTGAGCCGCTTGCTTATTCCACTCAGGTCTTCTCCTTGCTTCTCTCTGTATTTGAATCAATTAATGTCAGCCCTCACCTTGCCTGGCCCAGTCCTGAGCAGCTGGCCCAGACACCCACTGTCTTGAGTCTGAGCAGTCATTCACTGTCCATTATCATTTAACCAGCCTCTGGGAGTGCTTGTTCTGACCTCCACACCTTCTTAGTCAACCAAGGCATAAAGTGAATCAGATTTTGCCTTTTTCTGTACTTTTCACACTAGGACCCAACACTCCCCCCATCACCTCCCAATAATAAGTTTCATTAGTGTTCAACTGATGTAATTAACTTAATTGTATTTTTTCTAATGTCTGTAATTGAAGCTTTTAAAACTATTTCTACTAGTAAGGCTATTTTTATTCTCTTTGTTATTTCAACTTTTCTGCTGATAAAAACTTTTATGGGGGCCAAATACTATTTTTCTTTTGATCATCTACTTTAAAACTTTTCTGAACCAACAAAACTTAACATAAAAAAGCCCCAAATTCAGGCAGACTTAAGTTTTCTCTGGCTCTCAAACTTTGTGCTTCCCACCCTACCTTATTGCCTTGCTATTTTACTCTAAAACCTTCATGAACATTTTTATCTATTTACTTCCTTTAATTTAGCTTTACAGATTATTTTATTTATTTACTTAGCAGTGGACCCAATAGGATCAACGTTGTGTGTTCCAACTCTATATGGGGCAGTAAACCTCACTGTTATTCTACATCAGAAACCTTGTCATTTATCAACAACTACATTTGGGTTATATAAAAAATGAAGAGCAAGGGTTGAAGGGGTGAAATAGATTAAGAAGTCTCCATTACCTTTCCTAACAAGAAATCAAAGCTCAGAGGAAAGTAGATCATTAGCAATGGAAAGGGTTTTGAGTAAAAAACGAAAAACAAACAAACAAAAAACCCTGTATTTGTGTTGTAGTTTTGTCCCATACTAGTTTTGTAACTTTAGCTGTCTTTCAAACTCTGTGAATTATTTTCTCATTTGTAAAAATGGACATAAAATAGGACCTCAGAGCATCTGAAGGATTGAAATCATGTATGTGAAAGTACTTAGAAAAAGAGTAACATGCCAGGAATAACATAATAAATCATTATAGTGTAGATTAAGTGATAACTTTCTGAAACCTTTTTCATAGATGTGCCCCAGTTTATTCATCAGTAATCCAAAGGAAAAAAATGGCATTGACATTATGTTAGTGAACAAAATAAACATAGAATGGTTATTTTATCTGTTTTCTTGTTTTTATTTTTGTTTTTTTCACTGCCTTTACAGGAGAGCCTTGAACTTAGGAATTCTTCGAGATCCTGGATCAGAAATCGAAGACAGACAATACCAAATAGACCTGCAGTCCATCAATATTGGTACTGCACAGTGGGATCAACTAAAACCAGAGAAGGAAAGTGTCTCAGGAGGGGTGGTAACAGAGACGGAAAGGAATTCTCAAAATCCAGCCCTTGAGTGGAATATGGCCAGCAGGTAGGAAATGATTGAGAAACTTTCTACTCTTTCTAATACTTCATTGCCAGAACAGTTGATGATACAATCTTTAGCATGTCCAACCAACCTAAGTATTTTGGTATTGCTTCTGCTTTTCATTATAAACATAAAAAATATTTTGTAATTGTAGCTGATGATTTGGCATGGAAACCTGCTAGTCCTACCAGTGTTACACTGAAATTATTACAAATTTAGGATTATGTTAGCGTAGAAAAAAAAAGCTTACTATTTGTTGAAAGAATCTACTTCAGGCTAAAGGATACACATTTTCCCTTAAAATCTATTGTATTTGGGGTCAATTGTTTGATGTTTAGCCTCTCCTTTTTGCTTATAATAACAAGAAAAAATTAATGAACACTCTGCAAAGTTATGTTTAAGTTAGAGTGTGGGGAAAAACAAGAGTTTCTGGCTCTAGGGTTTTTTCCATCCACTTTAACTAAAAGCACTATGTTCATAGATTTTTGTTAATTTTTTTTTTATTTCAATAGTTTTTTGGGTACAGGTAGTTTTGGGTTACATGGATAAGTTATTTAGGGGTGATTTCCGGGATTTTGGTACACCCATCACCGAGCAGTATACACTGAGCCTAATATGTAGTCTTTTATCCCTCACTCCCCTTCCTCACCACCCCCACCCCCGAGTCCCCAAAGTCCATTACATCATTCTTACGACTTTGCATTCTCATAGCTTAGCTCCCACTTGTAAGTGAGAATATATGATACTTGGTTTTCCATTCCTGAGTTACTTCCCTTAGAATAACGGCCACCAGTTCCATCCAAGTTGCTGCAAAAGACATTATTTCATTCTTCTTTATGGCTGAGTAGTAGACCATGGTGTATATATACCACATTTTCTTTATCCATTCATTGGTTGACGGGCACTTGGATTGTTTACACTTCTTTACAGTTGCGAATTGTGCTGCTATAAACATGTGGGTGCATGTGTCTTTTTCATATAATGACTTATTTTCCTTTGAAAAGATACCTAGTGGTGAGACTGCTGGATTGAATGGCAGTTCTACTTTTAGTTCTTTAAGAAATCTCATAGAGAACATTTTTAAAGGAAGTAGTCCTGAATGTGTACTCTTAACGATTTATAGAGAGTCACTGCCACCTTTCCCAGGCTACTTGTGGTTCTCATCGGAGAAATAGGTAGAATCATTTGCTAGAAAGGCGGTATTAGGCATTAAAGCTACGTACCTTTATATTGTAAAACTAGAGGTCTTTATGATTTTAAGAAAGTATTAATTATTTTTCTTCTGCTTTTCTCTTTATAAAATAGAATCAGTAATACCTGTTGCTTGTAACATACCATGGTGGTTTATTGATTGAATTTCTTGAAAACATCTCCTGAAGACTTTATTGTATGCCTTTTGCAATGCTGATTGCTTTGCTTCTGCCCTTTACTACCAAAACTACATTTGTCCATGTCTTGGCAATAATAATAGCAGCAACATTAATAATGGATTATGCAACGCTTATCACTTTACCCAATTTATTTAACTTAATTTTCACAATAATGCTACCAGGTAAGAACTGTTATTTTCCCTAATTATACATGAAGAAACTGAGGCCTACAAAAGATAAATAATGTATCAAAAACCAAACAGTAAGATATAGTCTGTACTCCTTAGGTCTTTATATGTGATCTTCTCTGTACCTGTAATTGTCCTAACCCACCCTCTTCACTTGCCTAGCTCCTATCATTTAGCAAGCCTCAGAGCAGACATCATGTTTTCTTTTTATTATTATTATTATACTTTAAGTTCTAGGGTACATATGCACAGCATGCAGGTTTCTTACATATGAATACATGTGCCATATTGGTGTGCTGCACCCATTAACTCATCATTTACATTAGGTATTTCTCCTAATGCTATCCCTCCCCCGTCACCCCACCCCACAACAGGCCCTGGTATGTGATGCTTCCCACCCTGTGTCCATGTGTTCTCATTGTTCAGTTCCCACCTATGAGTGAGAACATGCAGTGTTTGGTTTTCTGTCCTTGTGATAGTTTGCTCAGAATGATGGTTTCCAGCTTCATCCATGTCCCTACAAAGGACATGAACTCATCATTTTATGTGTATATATGTGCCACATTTTTTTTTTTTTTTTTTTTATGTTGAATAATAATTTTTTTTTTTTTTTTTGGTACATGTGCACAATGTGCAGGTTTGTTACATATGTATCCATATGCCATGTTGATTTCCTGCACCCATTAACTCGTCATTTAGCATTAGGTGTATCTCCTAATGCTGTCCCTCCCCCCTCCCCCCACCCCACAACAGTCCCCGGAGTGTGATGTTCCCCTTCCTGTGTCCATGAGTTCTCATTGTTCAATTCCCACCTATGAGTGAGAACATGCGGTGTTTGGTTTTTTGTCCTTGCGATAGTTTACTGAGAATGATGTTTTCCAGTTTCATCCATGTCCCTACAAAGGACACGAACTCATCATTTTTTATGGCTGCATAGTATTCCATGGTGTATATGTGCCACATTTTCTTAATCCAGTCTATCGTTGTTGTCTTTGTTATTAAGAACCCAAAAAATACTGTCATGTGTCTTTATACACATGATTATATCCTTTGGGTATATACCATTAAGGATAACTGGTGTGAGATGGTATCTCATTGAGGTTTTGATTTGCATTTCTCTGATGGCCAGTGATGAGCATTTTTTCATGTGTCTGTTGGCTGCATAAATGTCTTCTTTTGAAAAGTGTCTGTTCATATCCTTTGCCCACTTTTTGATGGGGTTATTTGATTTTTTCTTGTAAATTTGTTTAAGTTCATTGTAGATTCTGGATATTAGCCCTTTGTCAGATAGATAGATTGCAAAAATGTTCTCCCATTCTGTAGGTTGCCTGTTCACTCTGATGGTAGTTTCGTTTGCTGTGCAGAAGCTCTTTAGTTTAATTAGATTCCATTTGTCTATTTTGGCTTTTGTTGGCATTGCTTTTGGTATTTTAGTCATGAAGTCCTTGCCCATGCCTATGTCCTGAATGGTATTGCCTAGGTTTTCTTCTAGGGTTTTTATGGTTTTAGGTCTAACATTTAAGTCTTTAATCCATCTTGAGTTAATTTTTGTATAAGGTGTAAGGAAGGGATTGAGTTTCAGCTTTCTACATATGGCTAGCCGAAACTTTAAAGTAGTTTTTTCCAATTCTGTGAAGAAAGTCATTGGTAGCTTGATGGGGATGACATTGAATCTATAAATTACCTTGGGCAGTATGGCCATTTTCATAATATTGATTCTTCCTATCTGTGAGCATGGAATGTTCTTCCATTTCTTTGTGTCCTCTTTTCTTTCGTTGAGCAGTGGTTTGTAGTTCTCCTTGAATAGGTCCTTCGCATCCCTTTTAAGTTGGATTCCTAGGTATTTTATTCTCTTTGAAGCAATTGTGAATGGGAGTTCACTCATGATTTGGCTCTCTGTTTGTTTGTTATTGGTGAATAGGAATGCTTGTGATTTTTACACATTGATTTTGTATCCTGAGATTTTACTGAAGTTGCTTATCAGCTTAAGGAGATTTTGGGCTGAGACAATGGGGTTTTCTAAATATGCAATCATGGTAGACATGTTTTCTAGGAAGCCTTCCCTGAGCCTGTCACAAGACCAAGTTAAGTGGCATTTGTGTGTGCTCCTATTACATCACTTAACATATTTTATTCTAATTACTTATATAACTACCTCTGGGTCCTGAGGACAGAGATCATCGCCATCATGTTCATTGATTTATCCCTAGAACATAGAACTGCTGTATATAAAATGTATTATTGTAGTCTTTCATTGACAAGTGATTGAATGTGCCCCTGAGAAGGGGTGTAAATTTGGGTAAAGAAGCACACATAGCCAGCCATGGTAAATTTCAGAGAGGAATGCAATAATGGAGTCATCAGCATGCAACTTGCATGGCAGCTGGGAAGTGAATATTTTCATCATAAAGGAGGATCTTGGTGGCACACCACAGCATCAACTACACTAATCATAACCTCTAAATATTACATGATAGCAGCCAGCTTCAAGTCTTCCTATTCATTATCTTTACACAATTTTCAGATTTAGGAGGTGCCAGCTTATAAAAGTCACAGGTTATTGTGTCTTAAAAATCACAAATTCTGTCATAACAAAGAACATGAGCCTTATTTTTCTAGGAAATTTTATGGCCACCTAGCCTTAGTTGTATCTCTCCTATTTGTTTTTTAATTCATTTAACTTATGGTTCGTGTATGTGTGTATGTGTTTTAATAATTTATGGAGATAGATTCACATAACATAAAATTAATCATTTAAGGTGAACATTTAGTGGCATTTAGTACATTTACAATATTGAGCAACTACCACCTCTGTCTAGTTCCAAAACATTTTCTTCACCCCAAAGTAAAATCCCTTGCCTGGTAGGCAGTTTGTCTCTATCTTTCTCCCTCCTTCCAGTTCCTAGCAACCACCAATCTGCCTCTAAATTCACCAATCTGGATTTATCCTGTCTGTATGAATTTATGTATTCTGGACATTTTATATAAATAGAATCATATGATATGTGATCTTTTGTATCTGGCCTCTTTCACTTAGCATACTGTTTTGTATATTCATCTAAATTGTAGCATATATCAGTACTTCATTCTTTTTATAGCCGAATAATATTCCACTGTGTGTATGTAAGTAATCCATGATTTATAATGGGTCAGCTTAAGATTTGTCAACTTTATGATGATGCAAAAATAATAATGCATTCAGTAGAAACTGTACTTTGCGTACCTGTACAGCCATTCTGGTTTTCACTTTCAGTACAGTATTCAATAACTACATGAGATATTAAGTGTTTTAGTATAAGCTAGGCTTTGTGTTAGATGATTTTGCCCAACCAAGGCCAATGTAAGAGTTCTGAGCACATTTAAGACAGGCTAGGCTAAGCTATGATGTTTGATTGGTTAAGTGTATTAAATACATTCTTGACTTGTGATGCATTCAACTTACAATGAGTTTATCAGGATGTAACGGCATTATGAGTTGAGAATCATCTGTACACTACGATTTGTCTATCCATTTATCCATTGATGGACATTTGAGCTGTTTCCTTTTTGGCTACTGTGAATAATGTTGCTATGGATATTGCTGTACAAGTACCTGTTTGAGTACCTGTTTTCACATATTTGGCTATACACTTAGGAGTAGAATTACAGGGTCATATGGCAATTTTATGTTCAGCTTTTTGAGAAACTGCCAAACTCTTTTCAACCAGAAAATGGCTGAACCAGTTTGTATTCCCACCAGCAATGTTTGAGGGTGTTCGTTTCTCCGCTTTCTTACTAATACTTACTTTTCTTTCTTTCTCTTGTTTTGTTTGTTTGATTTTTGGTAAGCTAACACATCATCCTACTGGGTGTGAGGTGGTACATCGTTGCGGTTTTCACTTACATCTCTATAATGATTAATGACCTTGAGCAGATTTTTGTGTGCTTGTTGGCTGTTTGTGTATTTTCTTTGGAGAAAAGCTTATTTGTCTGTTGCCCCCCCACTCCCACCCCACGCTTTTTTGAGACAGAGTCTTGCTCTGTCACCCAGGTTGGAGTGCAGTGGCATGATCTCAGCCCACTGTAACCTCTGCCTCCTGGGTTCAACCGATTTTCCTGCCTCATCCTCCCAAGTACCTGGGATAACAGGCACCTGCCACTGTGCCCTGCTAATTTTTGTATTTTTAGTAGAGATGGAGTTTCACCAGCTTGGCCAGTCTGGCCTCAAACTTCTAACCTCAAGTGATCCACCAGCCTTAGCCTCCCAAAGTTCTGGGATTACCAGTGTGAGCCACCGCACCTGGCCTTTTGGCTACTTTTTAATTGAGTTGTTTAACTTCTTGTTGATGAGTTGTAAGAGTTCTTTATTTATTCTAGATGCTATACCCTTATCAGATATATGATTTAGAAAAATTTTTTTATAGTGGATTGTTTATGGTGTGAGGTAAAGTTCCAATTTCATTTTTTAACATATGGGTTTCCTGTTGTCCTGTCATCACTTACTAAAGATACTAGTCTTTCCCCATTGAATGATCCTGTCACCCTCATCAAAAATTGACAAAGACTTTTGATGGCTGTGTGTGGTCAAAAATTAACAGACTTTTGATGGCTCATGCTTGTAATCCTATCACTTTGAGAGGCCAAAGCGGGAGGATCGCTTGAAGCCAGGAGTTTAAGATCAGGCAACATAGTGAGACCTTGTCTCAACAACAACAACAAATTTTTTTTAATTAGCAGGGCATGGTGGCGTGCACCTATGGTCCTAGCTTCTCTTGAGGCTGAAGCAGGAGGATCAGTTAAGCCCAGGAGTTCAAGGCTGCATTGAGCTATGATCATGTCACTTCACCTCCATCCTCGTCAACAGAGCAAAACCCTATCTCAAATAAATAAATGAGTAATAAAAAATAAAGACCTTTAAATGTCTAGTGTATGCCATCAAAGGTCTTTTACACTGGAGAAACAAAATGAAATAATTTCTAATATTATTCTAATATATGTCCTGTAAGAAGTTCAGCATCCAATCAAAGAAACAGACTTGCTATTTAACTATTAGAGTTCAGTGTGAAGAATGCTATGATAGACAAATATAGCATAGTTAGGCTTACAGAAGAAACACATCCAAATCAAGATAAATATATTCCATATACATAGGAGATCTTAGGCACAGGCAATAAGCAAAAAGATAAATTAATGCAACGTTGACATAGGTACAAAATAGTCAATCATTCATTTCTCTTTTTAAAAGAAAAAAAGAGAAATGAATGACTGACTCTGTGGGTAGGGTTTCAGAGAAGGTTTCACAGAGTGCATGGCTTCTGAACTTGTTTCCACAGAGTATGGGTGCCTGCAGAGTAGAGGGAGCATTCTGAAGAAGGAAGCAGTAGATCCAGAGGCTAGAAGTATGAAAGTGTGGCATGTTTCACCCGGCACATAATGTCATGCTTGGCACATAACAGATACCAAATAAAGGCTAAGTTAATTAATGACAGAGTGATGATTAAATAGAGCCAACTAATCAAGAGACTGAATGTGAATGTTTATGAGAGATATTCATTTGAATAACAGAAAATTTTAGATCCGTTGTAGCTTAGTTCTGATGATTAATCTTGACAGACATATAAATAGGACCTTAATATAATTCTGTTTCTGAACAGGTAATGTAGATGAAATTCAAAAGATACAGTGAGAAATAATGTGTTTACTTCCCTGACCAATATTAAACGGCAACCTTTGTAATGATTTTCATTCATTCCTCTGGGTATATTACTCAAATTTTGTCTTTGATTGTGATGTGCTTCTATGTGTATGTTGTGGGGAGTGGGGAGTAGGGAAGTTAAGTGTAGAGAATCATCAGATTTTAAAACTTGAAGATCTTCTGTTCCTAAAACCTTGATTTTTTTTTTCATCCAAAGGAATATATCATGGTTTAATTAAGGCAGCAGAACCAATAGAGTATTACGGAGTAAGAGATTCATTTTAGGCATAAAATCTTACCCAGTTGTAGAAAAAGCTGAGAATTAAGGGTCCAGAAGAGGGAGTTGAAGGATCAAAGTCACAACCAACCCTCCTGAAGCACTTGACATGGTTAAAAACTTTGGAGCTTTCAAGGGAACCTGGGAAACATCCAGCAGCACATCCAACTGGTGGACTGAAACCACCAGAAGGCTGGTAGACATTAATGGGAGGCTGTGGCCTCTGCATCTGGGGTAAGGCCGGGGGGCTGGAGTTGCTGTGTTCAGCAGGGCCAAGAGTCAGGAAGAAGAAGTGGTCACAGACACAGGAAAAGTGAGAACAAGCTAGAATCTGCCAGCACCTTTCCATTGGTCTTTCACTGCATTGAAAACATGAAGACTTGCAAAGAATATTGGCTATTATTTCCCTCCATCTTCCAAATCTTGTTAAGGTTCCTCTTTTACAAAACTCTAAACTCTGAATTAGTCTTAGGAAGTTGTTATAAAACAAAAACTACAGTAAACTAAATTTGAAGTGGTTCTTTGGCTTGCCAAGTGTCACAAAAAATAGAGCTATGTGTAGAACCTTGGTTTCCTTCCTCTTAATAGTCAACTACTTTTCTTCTGCTCAAGGCTCAGACCTCGTAGGCTTGTGCTAAAGTCCACTGTTAGCTAATCACTTTCTTTTTCTTTTTCTCTTAGCAACCATTTTTGCTACATCTGGGTTTATTTTATAATCTGAGGAAATGTACTGATGTCTGCTATGTGCAGTTTGCACATTCAAGTGACTTGCTGCTTTATATGGCTACTAGTGCTTTAGGGGAAGGTGGAAAGTTTATCTCATGATTACCTGAAAGTACCACTAAGTCTTAATTCTCCAAGTTAATATTGATATAATTTTCTCATGTATAATATTTAAAGATATAATTCTAATAGACTTTGCAAAAGTACACTTAAAAGTAAATAATTTTGTTTTTATCATAATAATTTTATTTGTTCCTATCTCTGACTTGATTTTGTTAGGTAATTTATCTTTTAAACTTCATTGTCAGAGAAATAGTTACAGCATATTTGTTTGTTAAAATATTTTTATATACATATAACAAATTACATGTAATAACTCTGTGGGCTTTTTTTTACACATACAAAATTTTAAAAATTGTTGTTACTATGTTTGCTTAGCAAGCTGACTTTGAATCTGACATGACATATTACTAAAATTCATCAGTCTTATACTTCTCAGGATTGGTAACATTGAATATGGGGAACTATGGCTATGTGTAGGCATTAAAATTCCTAAACCATATATTTCTAGCTTTATTTCTGAGAGATTATGACTATTCTCTGTGTCCTTAGATCTCTTTTATTTTTATTTTTTAGACTATTCCCCAAATGTTCACACCGCACAGGAACCCCAGCATAGTTTGATTAGTGATTAATCAAACATAAGATTTTTTCCAGAATTGCACCTGGAATTGTAGATAGGAATATGGAAGGAAAGAAGTTTTCTTTGTTTTAAATTTTCAACCTGAAAAACATCACTTTTATCTTACAAATTTGTGAGGACGTCAAGCTAAGACCTAAGCAAAATTACAGAAGTTAGTCTAATTCTCATACTTTGTAGGTTAATGCCTAGATTGACCTAAACCTACTTGAATGATATGATTTTATAATTTCCTTAAACCTTACCATGCCTTTACATGAAAAATGTGAATTTTTCTTCCTGCCTAAAAAGTTCCTGGAAAGTGAGTGGTAAGGCGAAAGGATTCATGATACAACAGGAGGGAGCAGTTGGTTTTTCTTGCTTAGCAGCCAGCAGATATCTTCTTCCTTACATGTTGGCTGAGAGTGTCCTGTGGCAATATAAAAAGATGGTGTAGATATAACAGGATAGAGATCCTGTCTTGCCTGGTCTTACTCTTCTTTATATCTTAGTGTAGTTACTGACTGATATAGTAGGCACTAAAAAATAAGAAAATGTTTAAATTGTATATAATCATCATGGTAGCATATGATAAAATTTTAAAATCTTCTATATTTTCAATTACTTTACAGTTATCTTACAGCTAAGATGGATAGATAGATAAAGCCTTGATTCATTGAAACCCAACTGACCAAAGCCCTAAATAGCCAGTTTCCCTCCTACGGTGTTTTCTTCTTTTTTTTTTTTTTTTTTTTTGAGATGGAGTCTCACTCTGTCACCCAGGCTGGAGTGCAGTGGTGCAGTCTCGGCTCACTGCAATCTCCGCCTCCTGGGTTCAAGCAATTCTCCTGCCTCTCAGCCTCCTGAGTAGCTGGACTTACAGGCATATGCTGCCATGCCCAGCTGATTTTTGTATTTTTAGTAGAGACGGGGTTTCACCATGTTGGCCAGGCTGGTCTTGAACTCCTGACCTCAGGTGATCCACCAGCCCTGGCATCCCAAAGTAGCGAGAGGCTACTGTGCCCAGCGTGAGCCACTGTGCCCAGCCATGGTGTTTTCTTTTTAAGAGAAGGGGCCAAACAGGATTATATTAAGAATGTATTTTAAAAGCATATGTACAACGTGTAACTTTTATACATTACCCTGTATAATTCTGTGAGCACTGTAACTGGTACAACAGTACATACTATTGAAGGTTACTGGTTTATTTATGAATGACAGGGTCTCACTGTGTCACTTATAGTTCACTGTGTCGTGATCATAGTTCACTGCAACCTCCAACTCCTGGGCTCTAATGATCCTCCTGCCTCATCCTCTCAAAGCGCTGGATTATAGGCGTGAGCCACTGTACCCAGCTATATTATTGAAGCTTTAAAAATGAAATTTTGAAAATCTCCTGACCTTCTCTCCCTTAGTATATTCCTATCTAAATCCTCAACACACAGTTTCTAATGTTCTCTTCTCTGAGAAACTTTCAGCAATACCTCTAGTCGCTCCCTCTTCCATGAAGTTTTTTTTTAAGCTTTTCCTTTGAAAAGGTCTAACAAGTAAAATAAGATGACCGGGAGTTCCAGGTTATAGATATAAACAACTGAAATCAGAGCTGTTATCCATTGGACATCTCAGTAAAATTGAAAAGTTAATATTTTAATTTAGTATGCTCATAAAACTGTCTTCTAGATATTGTAATAAATAGATGTAGCACTTGTGATCTCCATTACAAATATATTAACCTTTGTTTTGTTCTTTTGTTTTGGCAGGAAAGTTTTTGTTGGTGTTTTTTTTTCAAGAATGAGAATATTTTATTTTAACATTATTTAATTTTGCCGAACTAAATTTATACTGATACTTTCTTTAAATGTACCTTAAAAATCATTTCAAGCTGTAGTTCTTGTAGCATTGTGCACAATATGCTTTATATGTCTTTATAGATTAATTCTTTGTGTATATTCAGCACCTTGAGATAAAAGATTAGGTCCCCTATTGAGTATTTCCCACACCTCTCTGTACTTTCCTTATTATTATACTTATCATACCTTATGATTACTTTGTTTAGTTATCTTTCCTGCTAAACTGAATTCTGTGAGAAGCAGCATTATGTATCCATTTTTGCCATTGTTGTTTCAGCACCTAGCAAAGGACCTGGCACCATAGGGAGCCCTCAATCCATGTTTCTCAATTTCAGAGTGATAAATGCTATGAAAATAATATAACTGGGTAATATAATAAGAGTAATTGGGAAATTTCCTTAAATTGGAGCTCAGGGAAGGCCCCTTCTAATATCTGAATGACAAAAATGAGCTATCCATTCAAATACACCTGGAGTGTTTCTGCTGAGAGTGTTTTAGGAAGAGCAAAGACACTTGAGTAGGAACAAGTTGAGCACATTTAAGGGATCATGCCTGGCTGGGAGGAAAGAAGTAATAGCAGAGGAGTTTTAGGGAGAAAAGGGCTAAATAATGAATGGTTTTGTAAGTCAAAGGGAGTTTGAATTTTATTTTAATTGCATTTGAAAGTCATTGGATAGTGCTCCTGTTGAAAAAAAGCCTCTAAATGGATATATACCGATAACTATTATTAATTTTTTTTTTTTTTTTTGAGACGGAGTCTTGTTCTGTCACCCAGGCTGGAGTGCCCTGGTGCAATCTTGGCTCACTGCAGCCTCTGCCTCCCAGGTTCAAGCAATTCTCTTGCCTCAGCCTCTGAAGTAGCTGGGACTACAGGCCCACGCCACCACGCCCGGCTAACTTCTGTATTTTTTGTAGAGATGGGGTTTTACCATGTTGGCCAGACTGATCTTGAACTCCAGGCCTCAGGCAATCCACCCACTTTGGCCTCCCAAAATGCTAGTATTACAGGTGTGAGTCACCGTGCCTGGCCAACTACTTCATTTTTTAAGTTCCTATAGGACTTAAATTATTTGTCTTTATGCCTCCCGTTAATATAAACAGAAGAATATCTAGGAATAGGTTTATGTAACACATAGTTTTCCAGGTAGCAGATTGTTTATAATAAATGTTTGTGAATATTACTGTTTTCATATTTAGGAATAACTACTGTAAGAGATGGTCTCAGGTGATTACCACAAGTTTTTTTTTTTTTTTTTTTTTTTTTTTTTTTGAGATGGAGTCTCACTCTGTCGCCCAGGCTGGAGTGCAGTGGCTCAATCTCGGCTCACTGCAAGCTCTGTCTCCCGGGTTCACGCCATTCTCCTGCCCCAGCCTCCTGAGTAGCTGGGACTACAGGTGCCCGCCACCACACCCGGCTAATTTTTTTGTTGTTATTGTATTTTTAGTAGAGGTGGGATCTCACCATGTTAGCCAGGATGGTCTCGATCTCCTGACCTCGTGATCCTCCTGCCTCGGCCTCCCAAAGTGCTGGGATTACAAGCGTGAGCCACCGCGCCTGGCCGATTACCACAAGTTTTAAGTATCTTCTGCTCTAGTATCTTCCATCTAAAGTTCGGCCATAATGACATACTAAGAAAATCTTTGTGTTGCATAAGAATTGCTCTGTGCACCAGCCTAGGCAGCATGGCAAAACCCCGTCTCTACAAAAAATACAAAGATTAGCCGGGTTTGCAGTCCACACACTACTTATAGCCCTAACTACTTAGGAGGCTGAGGTACTGGGATGACTTGAGCCCAGGAGGCAGAGGTTGCAGTGAGCCAAGATCATGCCACTCCACTCTAGCCTGGGTGACAAAGACAGAGGGAGACCCTTTCTCACACACAAAAGGGAAAAAAAAAAAAAGAATTGCTCTATGCACACAGACCGTCTAGCATTTCTTACTCTGACTTTTTTGGTGGAATATTTTGGGAACCTTGGTACCACTTTTCCTACTTCTGGTCTTTCATAATATGCAGTTTTTGAAGTGTGGTTCTTAAACTCCTTTAATATTTCCCACAAAGGCATACCAAAATGTATGACAGATGGGCAGAAGAACCTTAGTGTAAATATTCTGAGTCCAAGAAAGATGACCACAGCCTTTCTGACACATATGTTTTCTTGAGTGCGTGTGGCATACACCTGTGCATTCTTGCTTAGTAACAATTTCAGAGAACTATACTTTTTTTTGTTTACAATCTATACCTCCCAAAGCTTACTAGAAGAGCTTTCGCCAACTCACATGATTATTTTTCTGTTATTTGCTTAGAACCTTAAGATAGTCAATATTTTGTTATTTTCATCGAGGGTTTAATAAATTTCTATAGGCTGACTCCTCTATATTACATGATAGGTACAGATAATTATACCATTTCTTTGTTTATATGGACAATATAGACATATATTAAACCATTGTTTTATTGGAGTACATCAGCGAATTATTGATTTTACAGCTCCTGTAACCTTATGTGCCTTGGAATGCTGTAATCTGTTTTCTCCAGCTGAATTTAATATCTTTTCATCATCGTGGGTGATGAGCAGTTTCACCAAGATATGTCTACTTGTGGATTTCCTTGTATTTGTCTGAACCAGGACACACTGTGCTTCCTGAGTCTATGAATTCTTATATTTCATCATTTCTGGGAAAATCCTCAGCCATTTTTTCTTTAGTATTTTCTCTTTTCTTTTCTTTCTGTTCTCTCATTTTGGAATTCTAGTTATATATGTTGGACTCATCTCTCCATGTCTCTTCATTTTCCTTTTAAACTTTGCATTTTAAAATTTATTTTAGTACATTCTGGAATTTTCTCAAGTCTATATTCTAGTTTACCAATTATTTCTTAAGCTATATCTAAGTGCTATTTATCCCACCTATTATGTCTTTAACTTTAGTAACTGTATTTTTTATTTTTGGAAATTCTCTTTGGTTGTTTTTGAAACCTGATTTGCCCTTTTTAATAGTGCCTTGCTTTTTTCTTATGTATTTTTAATTCTGTATGTCTTTAGTAATTTTAAGCAAAATTTTTATTGTAATTTATTATCTATTATCAAAATTTTATTTTTTTGGCTTTTGTATACTTTTATTTATTTATTTTTATTATTATTAGACTTTAAGTTTTAGGGTACATGTGCACAATGTGCAGGTTTGTTACATATGTATCCATGTGCCATGTTGGTGTGCTGCACCCATTAACTCATCATTTAGCATTAGGTATATCATCAGAGGGAACAGGCAACCCATAAAATGGGAGAAAATTTTCGCAACCTACTCATCTGACAAAGGGCTAATATCCAGAATCTACAATGAACTCAAACAAATTTGCAAGAAAAAAACAACCCCATCAAAAAGTGGGCAAAGAACATGAACAGATACTTCTCAAAAGAAGACGTTTATGCAGCCAAAAAACACATGAAAAAATGCTCATTATCGCTGGCCATCAGAGAAATGCAAATCAAAACTGCAGTGAGATACCATCTCACACCAGTTAGAATGGCGATCATTAAAAAGTCAGGTGCTGGAGAGGATGTGGAGAAATAGGAACACTTTTACACTGTTGGTGGGACTGTAAACTAGTTCAACCATTGTGGAAGTCAGTGTGGCCATTCCTCAGGGATCTAGAACTAGAAATACCATTTGACCCAGCCATCCCATTACTGGGTATATACCCAAAGGACTATAAATCATGCTGCTATAAAGACACATGCACACGTATGTTTATTGCGGCACTATTCACAATAGCAAAGACTTGGAACCAACCCAAATGTCCAACAACGATAGACTGGATTAAGAAAATGTGGCACGTATACACCGTGGAATACTATGCAGCCATAAAAAAGGATGAGTTCATGTCCTTTGTAGGGACATGGATGAAACTGGAAACCATCATTCTCAGTAAACTATCACAAGGACAAAAAACCAAACACCACATGTTCTCACTCATAGGTGGGAATTGAACAATGAGAACACATGGACACAGGAAGGGGAACATCACACTCTGGGGACTGTTGTGGGGTGGGGGAAGGGGGGAGGGACAGCATTAGGAGATATACCTATTATCAAAATTTTATTATCAAAAGTTCTTGATAATGCTTTTGAAAATGGGATCTAATTTTCCTCTTGCTAATAAAGATTTTTTTATATATATAAAATAGTCTCTATTAGGAGCTCATCTTCAATGATCTTTTTCCCTTGAGTATCCTTTTTGTCATTGAGGACATGTTTTCTAGAGAGGTTTTGCATCTGTTTCTGACAGATGCCCCAGGGTTATCAAAGTTCTGATGCTACTGCTATATAAATAACAGAATGGGGATTTGAGGACCACCCAGGTAATATAAGTTAGAGCCACTTAATACACATAGGATATTTCTCATTATTTTTAATTTTCCAGGGAGATATTTGTTTTTTCAACAAGCTCTCTTGCCAAGACAGGCAAACTTTCTTATTCTTTCCTGTTTCTGATGGGTTGATGTTTTTCTAGCCCTTCAGGGGCCCCAGATCTAGGTAGGCAACTCATTTAAAAATCCTTGCCTTATCTCAAATACCTGTTAAACTCTATTCCCTTGATTCATTAAGAGTGCTGACCCTCTCAATTTAATGACCCTAAGGTCATTAACAACCTCAGTTAATACTCTGTGTTTTAGTTCCTTCTTTTGAATTTTGAAACTTAGACTGTTATATGGTAAAATATTGACAGAATTTAATTCTTAATTGTAGTTATTTAGTGTTTCTTTTCTATTTTTCTTTTGAATTTATTCCTGAAAATATTTGAATCTGTAAAGATTTTCAATGATTTTTAAAAATATTTACCATTACCTCAAATATTTACCAGAGATATCATAAAAACACTATATACCAGAAAAATTATAGTTTTATAAGACTACTGACTTATTTATATTTTGTTATTACTTCTAAGGGCAAAGGTCCTTCATATTTTGTGTTACTGATTTAATTTATCACATGATGGAGAGAAATGTATAATATGGACAAGTACCCTGTTTTTCATTGCCCTTGGTTGTTAATGTTTGCTCTTATTTGGTTCCCTGCCAACTTTTCCATCTTAAGGTATTTTTAATACATCGTATATTTTAGCACTCCCCTATGAGAGCACATCAGATGTTACATGTTTCTCATATTGGTCATTTTATGGAATTTGAGCTATTAGGCTGTAATTATGATGTCTCTCAGGATCTCAACCCTTCCTCTATAGTCACAGATTTTAATACTTCTTCCTGTTACTCTCTACTCACCAGATCTCTTAATTCTTTAGAATTGACTTTCTTGAAATCCAATACTTATGTGTCATAGAAACAGATGATCCAATTTGCTTTTTTGGCAGACACCATATAGAGCTCTGCTCATTACAAGTTTAACAAAAGACCAGAATACTCTCTGGACTACTCTGATAAAAAGAAAAAATGGTGTAGAAAGACTTGAATTTTAACTAGGCTTTTTCATGAGATAATTTATGCCAATTCTCTGATTTCAACTTTATCATTTTATGATATAAGGGAATAATAAGGGCATATTTAAAAGGAATATTAAGTTAATAGCTTGAAGGAAAATTTGAGGTATGGCTTGCTAACAAAACATAAATGTATATTAGTTGATAAAATGAAAACTAAGAATATACATAGTGAACTTGAAGATCTATACCAGCACAAACTTTGCTTTCTCAATAATGTTTTCCAGTTTCATCTTTTACCATGTACTTCCTTTGAAATTATTAATAATTTTTTTATTATTATACTTTAAGTTTTAGGGTAGATGTGCACAATGTGCAGGTTTGTTACATATGTATACATGTGCCATGTTGGTTTGCTGCACCCATTAACTCGTCATTTACATTGGGTATATCTCCTAATGCTTTCCTTCCCCCCACCCCACAATAGGCCCCACTGTGTAATGTTCCCTACCCTGTGTCCAAGTGTTCTTGTTGTTCAGTTCCCACCTATAAGTGAGAACATGCGGTGTTTGGTTTTTTGTTCTTGCGATAGTTTGCTGAGAATGATGGTTTCCAGCTTCATCCATGTCCCTACAAAGGACATGAACTCATCATTTTTTATGGCTACATAGTATTCCATGGTGCATGTGTGCCACATTTTCTTAATCCAGTTTATCATTGATGGACATTTGGGTTGGTTCCAAGTCTTTGCTATTGTGAAGTGCCGCAATAAACATATGTGTGCATGTGTCTTTATAGTAGCATGATTTATAATCCTTTGGGTATATCCCCAGTAATGGGATGGCTGGGTCAAATGGTATTTCTAGTTCTAGATCCTTGAGGAATCGCCACACTGACTTCCACAATGGTTGAACTAGTTTACAGTCCCACCAACAGTGTAAAAGTGTTCTTATTTCTCCACATCCTCTCCAGCACCTGTTGTTTCCTGGCTTTTTAATGATTGCCATTCTAACTGGTGTGAGATGGTATCTCATCGAGGTTTTGATTTGCATTTCTCTGATGGCCAGTGATGATGAGCATTTTTTCATGTGTCTTTTGGCTGCATAAATGTCTCCTTTCAAGAAGTGTCTGTTCATATCCTTCGCCCACTTTTTGATGGGGTTGTTTTTTTCTTGTAAATTTGTTTGAGTTCATTGTAGATTCTGGATATTAGCCCTTTGTCAGATGAGTAGATTGCAAAAATGTTCTCCCATTTTGTAGGTTGCCTGTTCACTCTGATGGTAGTCTCTTTTGCTGTGCAGAAGCTCTTTAGTTTAATTAGATCCCATTTGTCAATTTTGGCTTTTGTTGCTATTGCTTTTGGTGTTTTAGACATGAAGTCCTTGCCCATGCCTGTGTCCTGAATGGTATTGCCTAGGTTTTCTTCTAGTGTTTTTATGGTTTTAGGTCTAACATGTAAGTCTTTAATCCATCTTGAATTAATTTTTGTATAAGATGTAAGGAAGGGATCCAGTTTCAGCTTTCTACATATGGCTAGCCAGTTTTCCCAGCACCATTTATTAAATAGAGAATCCTTTCTCCATTTCTTGTTTTTGTCAAGTTTGTCAAAGATCAGATGGTTGTAGATGTGTGATATTATTTCTGAGGGCTCTGTTCTGTTCCATTGGTCTATATCTCTGTTTTGGTACCAGTACCATGCTGTTTTGGTTACTATAGCCTTGTAGTATAGTTTGAAGTCAGGTAGCATGATGCCTCCAGCTTTGTTCTTTTGCCTTAGGATTGCCTTGGCAATGAGGGCTCTTTTTTGGTTCCATATGAAGTTTAAAGCAGTTTTTTCCAATTCTGTGAAGAAAGTCATTGGTAGCTTAATGGGGATGGCATTGAATCTATAAATTACCTTTGGCAGTATGGCCATTTTCACGATATTGATTCTTCCTACCCAAGAGCATGGAATGTTCTTTCATTTGTTTGTATCCTCTTTTCTTTCGTTGAACAGTGGTTTGTAGTTCTCCTTGAAGAGGTCCTTCACATCCCTTGTAAGTTAGATTCCTAGGTATTTTATTCTCTTTGAAGCAATTGTGAGTGGGAGTTCACTCATGATTTGGCTCTCTGTTTGTCTGTGATTGGTGTATAAGAATGCTTGTGATTTTTGCACATTGTTTTTGTATCCTGAGACTTTGCTGAAGTTGCTTATCAGCTTAAGGAAATTTTGGGCTGAGATGATGGGGTTTTCTAAATATACAGTCATGTCATGTGCAAACAGGGACAATTTGACTTCCTCTTTTCCTAATTGAATACCCTTTATTTCTTTCTCCTGCCTGATTGCCCTGTCCAGAACTTCCAACACTATGTTGAATAGGAGTGGAGAGAGAGGGCATCCCTGTCTTGTGCCAGTTTTCAAAGGGAATGCTTCCAGTTTTTGCCCATTCAGTATGATATTGGCTGTGGGTTTGTCTTAAATAGCCCTTATTATTTTGAGAAACGTCCCATCAATACCTAATTTATTGAGAGTTTTTATCATGAAGAGCTGTTGAATTTTGTCAAAGGCCTTTTCTGCATCTATTGAGATAATCATGTGGTTTTTGTCTTTGATTCTGTTTATATGCTGGATTGTGAAATTATTAATAATTTTAAATTTCAGGTAAAAATATTCTGCTAAATAACTGACCAAAGCTGGGAATATATAAAGAAGAACTAAAATAGAGGCCAAAAGCTGTTTTGGTGTCAACTTACCCTCCAGGTCCAATTCTGGAACTTTTTTTCTCATTGTGTAGCCTTAGCCCAGTACTTGAACTTCATTTCCTTACAGATAATAATGGGACTATTAACAGTCCCTACTTACATACAGGATTGTTTTCAGGAAGCATTTAATATCTCACACAAAAACCTTAACAGCTGGGCATGGTGGCTCAACACTTGTAATCCCAGCACTTTGAGAGTCCTAGGCAGGAGAATTGCTTGAGCCTAGGAGTTCAAGACTAGCCTGGGCAACGTGAGGAGACTCTGTCTCTACAAAAAAATAAAAATAAATTAGCCAGGCATGGTGGCACATTCCTGTGGTCCCAGCTACTCAGGAGGCCAATGTGGGAGGATCAGTTGAGCCCAAGAGATTGAGGCTACAGTGAGCCATGATCACACCACTGCACTCCAGCCTAGGTGACAGAGCAAGACCTTGTTTTAAAAAAAAAAAATGAATTAACATTGTTCTCAGACCTTAAAAAGAAAAGAATTCAAAGATTAAAAGGATATGCTCATGACCCTAATGAGGTCAGCAAGACAGCAGTTATCAAATGGAAGGTCAGATATTAAAAATAGGAAATTAAAAATTATTCCAAAAATAGTAAGATTATTGGTGGTAACAGAAGTGATATGAAACTATTTGCAAGAATAAAAAGAAGTAAAAATTTAAAAATTAATTTGTTAAAAAGCCCTGGGATTATATCAATATGAAATTGCTTAATTATACCTGAATTTGTCAAAATGTTTTCATCTTTTATAAATCTTATGGAATTGAAGTTAAGAAACGATGACTGTAAAATATGCAAATAGGCACTCTCATAATAATAATGTAATTTTGCCATACATGTTTGTAGTACAAAGATTTGTACAAATTTAATGAAAATTGTCTTTGAAAATGATGAAATGGCTAATAATCTTTTACTCTATCTTTTAGCATACAGCGGCATCAAGAAAGGAGAGCACTTTTGACCCCCATTTTGACAGATTTTTCTGTCCGAATAACTGGAGCACCTGCTGTCATTTTCACCAAAGTAATTTCTCCAGAAAATTTTCATACTGAGGTTAGAACATAATTTTGATTTTATTTTAGTCTAAATAATGGAACTTTTCCTCTTTGTATGTTAGGGATTGCCACAGTTTCAGCCCATAGGACTTCAAATTAGCTCATTAATAATAATGGCTACTATCATAGCTAACATTTATGGAGCACTTTTTAGTACTCTTCAGTTATTGCTTTCCTTGTAATAACTCATTTAATCCTCATAATAATCTTATTTGCTACTCCGGATATCCCTATTTTGTAGATGACAAAACTGAGGCATAGAGGAGCTAATCAAGCTACCCAGATTGTTATGCATACCTTAGTTGCCTCATATATAACTACTCTTGTTGCCCTCTAGATTGTTATAAGGTTCAAACTGATCAATAGAAAAAATAATTATAAGAGGAATCTGAAAAGCTAAAGTTCTATAAAAATGACAATTATCCTTGTTTTTATGTTATTAGCTGCTGATTCTACCAATTGCATTCATACTATTTAATCTACTAGTATAAGATCAATTATTTGCAAGTTTTAACAGGATGTATGCCACCAATAGAGCCAAGTTATTTTTAGTACAAGTTTTTGTGCTCTTGGGTAATGTTATGGTGACTATTTTTTTTAAATCCTGAATTGGTATACTTTTTTCCCTTTTTGTCAATACTTGAGGAATAGAATAAGAATTCTACCTAGAGTGAATGAATACAGAGAACTTGTGAAGGAAAAAATTATTTAACCAAAAAAAAAAAAGGATAAGTATTTCAGACATGCTATTCTTTATGGCTTTATTAAAAGCTGCTCTAAGCTGTCTCATTTGCATTTGGACTAGTCATAGTCTCCTTAAATCCATTCCTCTGGATGATACTATAAGGAGAAGATCTGTTGGACATTTCCAAGCATTTGAACATTGTCCACATGCCCATCATGACAAGAGGCAGGACTTATTAAGTGAAACTATTGGATTGTTTTTTTGTTTTGTTCTGTTTTCCTTGTCTGAATGGTTTTCCAGTGATAAATGTTCAAGTGACTAGGTTTTGCAGAACAGCACCAGTTAAGTTATGGACATCTACCCAATGCTGCCAAGATTTTAGCAGTTTAAAGAAGTGAAATTAATTAGTCTAGCTATCTTTAGCTTCAACACTCTGTTTTCTGATCAATTATTTAGAGTATATCCTTTGGAGAATATTCATACTGTGGCTCTTAGCAGTTATAATTGCCTGCCTACAATTGTCTGTTTACATCTGTCTGCCCAACTAGATTATAACTTCCTCAAGAGCAGGTTGCCCTTCAAGGCCAACATTATTCTTTGTGATATTCCTAGGACTCTACTGTCATACCTAGTACTGAGGAAATAGTAAATATTTGTTGGTTTGAATTCATGAACAAGATTATGCTACACAATTTCATTGTTGCTACATATTGAAAACAATAATAATAGTTTGAGGTATGGAAAAGTCAAATAGGTATGAAAAGGTGAAGACTTCTTATTGTTAGTTGTGTATATCTAGCACAAGGCCCAACACACAGCACGCCCTCATAAATATGAAATTTGTCTGTTAAATTGTGTCAAGTGGCTGTGCTCACCGTTTTTGCTCTTCTCCTTAATGTATGAACTTGAGTCCTAGGAAATGTCACCAAAGTAGTGGAGGTCAAATAAGTAAGAATGATAAATTATCATCTGAAAGTTGTCATGTTTCTTTATCTGTATTCTACCGTTTTTGCTTCAGGAGATTTTAGTGTGTGGCCATTCCTTAGAAGTGAATATAACCACAAACCTGGACTTCTTCCTAAGTGTGGCTCAAGTTCAACTCTTACATCAGTTAATAGTAGCAAATATGACTGGACTGGAACCATCAAACAAGACTGCAGAGGTAACTGTTACCTGATTTTGATCAGGCTTACTGCATTTGTTCCAAGTTTACATTCACAGTAGGAAAACTATAATTAAGCTGACTGCTTTCTGCTTAATTATTCTGTATTTAACTTTATTCAAAATATAGTCATAAATCATTTTGGATTGATATTCTTTATTTTAGAAATTTGTTTGGTCTCTATTCCTCTTATTTATCATGTACCTTTGCAAAATTGCTGTGGACTGACCTCAGAGGAACCTCTGTTATATACATAATTTTATTAGCCTGCTGAAATTCTAAAGTATGATGTGAGAATCCTGGTAGAGCTTTCATTTACTCGGATACATTACAGTAATAAGGCCTCTTGGAAGTGAACTTTCTAAGAGTACTATGGGAATATCTTCAATAAATAACTTCTAAAGCATTTGTTTCCCATGCTCAGTGGGAAATGAATGGGCACAGTCATAAAAGTTGAATGCCTGCCTCGAATTTTAATTTTGATCCGGTGTTCATTGGAAGCCTGTATTGTAACCACAAAGTGTGTCAGCAAGAAACAAAGAAAGCTATTTGTTAGATTCTTCTCAAGATATATTTTCTTTGCATTTTGTTTCCACATTTCTCTAACATTCTGCACTTAGAATAAATATTGTATAAAAACTCAGGTGAACAAATTGTTTATATATGAAAAAGATGTGGCTTTTATTTTTGTCATGAGTGGTAAAGAAGGCTTTAAGTTCTGTTTAGTAAGAAGGTAGGAAATGAAGAGGAATTTAGGTCTCAAGTCAGCGCTGTTTCTGTTCTGCCACAGATTGTGTATTATAACTGTGACATTATTCTTTCAGTCTTCTTTATTTTAAAAAAAATTATTTTAAAATGATAAATCTTTTATCTTTTGTAAATGGAGATTTTCTAATGTAATCATCCTTTTCTAGCCATATCTATTTATTCAATATCTGTTGTAAAAGGACTTTAGAACTACATGTTGTCCAAAATATTGACTTTTTAAATATACATTAGGGAATCCATAAAAATGTAATTATATGACATGAAAATAAGCAAATTAAAAAATATTTCCCCATGCATTTTCGATGAGGCCTCTGAAGCAAGTTGAGTTGGATAAAAGTAAATTACATTCCTATATTATTTGTGCCAATTTTATGAATGTCTCCTGTCAAAGAAATCTCTCAGATCACTGATTGTTTTAGGATTCACATAACTTAGCAAATTGGTTATTAACTATTTATCTACATACTTTTAATGCCTCTTACGGGGATCAATTTCAGTAAATAAAGGGATACTCGGAGTTACTATCCTTCCCTGAATGTTGAATCATTACTGACAATTCCATAAACTAGATAGGCATTGTTTTCTTCTGCTTTAAAAAGATATCTGTGGCTATGTGTTTCTTCCTAGAGATCATATTACAGGTACAGATGACATGAACATTTTTAAATGGTTAAAATGGTAAATTTTATGTTATGTATATATGTCACAGTTAAAAAATACAGGCTATATAATGAGAAAGGACTGTTTGGACCTTTTCCCAACCCTGGTGGGACATATCTGTAAAACTTTCAGTATTTTAGAAAAGACCTACAGTGCACTGGAAGAATATGATTCAATTTTTAAATTATTAGCAGAACTCATATCTGATAGTGTATGAATATAAAGACATTTTAGTTACATAGAATACTCTGTAATAAGTCAAGGGTATGTTTTGAAAGGGCTAGTTGACTGCCTTTAGTGTGGTTTCACGACCACACTACCAAAATTTTTTTTTTTTTTTTTTTTGAGATGGAGTCTTGTACTGTTGCCTGGGCTGGAGTGCAGTAGTGTGATCTCAGCTCACTGTAACATCCACCTCTCAGGTTCAAACGATTCTCCTGCCTCAGTCTCCTGCGTAGCTAGGATTACAGGTGCCTGCCACCATGCCCAGCTAATTTTTTTTGTATTTTTAGTAGAGACAGGGTTTCACCATGTTGGCCAGGCTGGTCTCCAACTTGTGACCTCTTGATCCGCCCTCCTCGGCCTCCCAAAGTGCGGGGATTACAGGCGTGAGACACCACGCCTGGCCTTTCTTTCTTTCTTTTTTTTTTAACGTGGAGTCTCACTCTGTTGCCCAGGCTAGAGTGCCATCTTAGCTCACTGCAACCTCCACCTCCTGGGTTCAAGCGATTCTCCTGCCTCAGTGTCCCGGGTTGCTGGGATTACAGGTGTGTGTCACCATACCCAGCTAATTTTTGTATTTTTAGTAGGGACGTGATTTCACAATGTCGGCCAGGCTTGTCTTGAACTCCCAACCTCAGGTGATCCGGCCCCCTCAGCCTCCCAAAGTGCTGAGATTACAGGCGTGAGCTACTGTGCCCAGCCAGCAATTTTTTTAAAAGCTCCTTTTGAGAACAAAAGAAAAATAGGAAAATTAAACCTAGCTAAGTTATTGGGAAAATGGAGGAAGATATATATGTTAGTATATATAATATAATCCTGATATTATAAACAACTACTATTTCATAGGAATTATGGATTAATAATAAGAATCCCATTTATCAGGTTTTTTAGAAGGCACCCTGTGAATTATAGACCAGTAAATGTCAAAATCTGTTCTAAGTCCACCATCTGATAGTATGTTGATGAAACATAGTTCTATAAGAAGAAATTACGTATATTTAATTATGTATAATTAATATATATATAACATTAAATATATATATGTTTCTTTTCTTTTCTTTTGTTTAGTAGAGATGAGGTTTCACCATATTGCCCATGCTGGTGTTGAACTCCTGTCCTCAAGGGATCCATCTGCCTTGGCCTCCCAAACTGCTGGGATTACAGGCGTGAGCCACCATGCCTCGCCTAATGTAGCATATTTTTTGAAGGTGTTACCATTTTCAGACAACCTTTGGCAATATTTATTTGAAAGATTAATTTTGGCTGGGTGCGTAGTGGCTCACGCCTGTTAAGTCCAACACTGGGAGGCTGAAGTGGGCGGATTGCTTGAGCCCAGGAGTTCACAATCAGCCTGGGCAGGATAGTGAGACCCCATTTCTACAAAAAAAATTTAAAAATTAGTTGCATGTGGTGGTGTGTGCCTGTAGTCCCAGCTACTCGGGAGGCTGAGGTGGGAGGATCACTTGAGCCCCAGAGGTCGAGGCTGAAGTGAGCTGTGATGGTGCCACTCCACTCCAGCATGGGTAACAGAGCAAGAGACCCTGTCTCAAAAAAATAAAAGGAAGATTAAAAATTATTCAAGAATAATCAAGAATAATATCACTTGGGAGACCAAGGTGTGGGCAGATCGCTTGAGCTTAGGAGTTCAAGACCAGCCTGGGCAACATGACAAAACCGCATCTCTACAAAAACAAACACACACACACACACACACACAAATTAGGCAGGCATGGTGGCACAGCACGTGCCTTTAGTCTCTGCTACTTGCAGGGCTGAGGCAGGAGGATCACTTGAACCTGGGAGGTCGAGGCTGCAGTGAGCCGAGATCACACCATTGCACTCCAACCAGGTAACAAAATGAGACCCTGTCTCAAAAAAAAAGTGTAATATGATAGAGGGATTATGTATTAGTGGAGGAAACATCTGTTCAATAAACAAAGGGGAAAAAATGGGCATATCTTTGGAACTAGAAGTGAAAACCATAGAGTAATCTGAGGATTCTTGCCAGAACCAATATTTAATATTAATTTTAATTAAAAAGACAACTAACACGTAATGAAATTTACCAGTTCACAGCCAAAGTGACTGGATGATGGATTAGGAAAATTGTCTCCCACGTTAAACAAAAATGTTCCAATATTTTTGCTCTGAAGAATGTGTTTTAGATGGGGTGAGGCCACTAGACCAATGGGCCTGTATTTGTAGTATTAGATTTTCAGTGTCCCCTTCAAGTACTATAATTTCCATGATTTCTAGCTCCCAGAATATTTGGTTTCTGCCTTTAAATGAACCTTATTTCTCTATACATACTGGTTGAGTCCCCTATCTGAAAACTCAAAATTTGAAATGCTTCACTGAGCATTTTCTTTGAGAGTCATGTCATGTTAATACTAAAAAAATTTCAGATTTTGGAGCATTCTGGATTTTGAATTTTCCGATTAAGGATACTCAACCTGTGTTATGATAGGCTGAGAAATTACATAAAAGAAACAGAAATTTAATATTCAAAAATCAAAATGCATTCCATATTACAAAGTACATGTCCTTCCTTATCTAGCTTGCTACATAGTTCACCATCCCATTCTATATTTCATGTTTCCGTGACATCTGGCTCTAGAGGACTAGTACAACAGGCACGTTATCTGGGATTCTTACATGTTAGTTCCTTGCCTTTTACGTGAGGTGAGAGTCAACCTTTTGGATACCTTAACAGCCAAAGCCAAATTTACAATTCTAAGTTCACTCCCAAAACAGAGCTCCACTACTCAGCCTTGATTTCTTAACCAGTGTTTAACAGGACTGTGGTTGACACAATTGGTTTACCCTTCAGAAGGTTCTTTACCTTCTTACAAGATAGTCTTAGTCTCATAAAGGCCCAATTATATAATCATGGGCATTAGTTTATTTATTATAATATGGTTTTATTTTTATTAAATTAGTAAATGAATTTTAACAACCAAATTTTGCTAATGAAATACATCAAAGTAGCATCAATCCCTGATACCCTCACCTCATCCTGCCCAACAGTCAGCCACTCTTTATAAGCTGTTTCTTCAAGTATTTATTTCCATATTTCTAAATAACCTGAATGGACTATCATATCTTGATTCACTATTACCGTATTCACTTGCTATTTGTTGTAAATAAGCGTTCTATCTCTTCTGCACTTCCTTTCTACACTTCCATCTTCCCAGTATTCTTATATCATATTCTTTTTTGTCAATCTCAATTGTTTTCTTTATAAAGATGACATAAATATTATTCATTGCTTAGTGAATTAATGTAGTGTGATAATATTTCCTGTCATTATACTATTGGAGTTACTCATTGCCACATTTTCTTTTTTTCGTTTTTTTTGTTTTTTGTTTTTGTTTTGAGACGGAGTCTCACTCTGTCTGCCAGGCTGGAGTGCAGTGGAGCAATCTCGGCTCACTACAAGCTCCGCCTCCTGGGTTCACGCCATTCTCCTGCCTCAGCCTCCCGAGTAGCTGGGACTACAGGCACCCACCACCACGCCCAGTTAATTTTTTGTATTTTTAGGAGAGACAGGGTTTCACCGTGTTAACCAGGGTGGTCTCGATCTCCTGACCTCGTGATCCTCCCGCCTTGGCCTCCCAAAGTTCTGGGATTACAGGCGTGAGCCACTGTGCCTGGCCCCTCATTGCCACATTTTCTATTTACTCAGTTTTTTAAAAATCTCTGTGTCTTCCCTCTCACTAACCCACACCCCATTCCCATCAGTGGCTCTACCATAATTCCTCGCAATTTAATTTTTCACACTGTAAAACTTATCAAAAAGCATCACCTCTGCTTTCCCCCCCAGAGCCATTTTTCCTGAAGTTCTTTTTCTGCCTTCTCTGTTCTGGGACTGTTAGTTCTCTAGACCTGCTCCACACTTGTCATAAAAGAGCCAGATGAGAGAAGATTGTGATTTGAGGTTGGTGTAAAGAATGTTAGAGAAAATCTAGGGAACAATAAAATAATGTGTTCTTCTATTAATATAAATTAGTAAATTGACCGGTATCTTTATTCTATCATTCTAAAATATTAAGTATTATTATTTACTACATTAAAAAGTATAATAGTATAGAAAAATGTTGTCTGGCTAATATCTACTTGGATATTTAAAATTTTTTTATGAAATAGAAAATAATGCATTGGGCTTTTTTGCTATGAACTTCATTGAGCTTATGCCATATGAAGTGATGGTAGAGGTTGTTTGGGGTGATATTTTACTGTTTTAACTTAGAAATAATAATTTTGTAGTTGTGCTTCATTTTAGGCGTAGAAATTCTTATCTTTTAGTAGAAAGTGAAAAATTCTCTGAGACATTCTTGACCAAACTAAGGATTGTCAGAATAATTAGAAATAGGAACTTGAAGGTAAAGAAGAAGGAAAGGGACTTTAAATGTGTGGCAGCGTAATAACAGATGTCTTCTGGAATAGAATTTCAGGTAAGACGAAGGATATAGAGGAAATGAATAACCAAAATGTATGTGGGTAAAGGGGGGTTTGAGAGAGGAAACTGAGACTGGCATGAAGGAGTATGTTGATTTTCTGGTCTGTCTTGCCGCTTACTATCTTGAGGTAGTCATGAATGGAAAAAGCCAGATCAGAGGCTACATATTTCTGTATTTAGGAAAGGAGATGGGAATTTTGGACGATGTGTATAGGGTGACCTCCTATTGGTGTTGCTATGCTGAGTATTTTGTTTCCTTTCAGAGGCACCTGGATAGACTACTTGTAACCAGGCAATAAACACAGGCTCCAATAAAATATGGATTCAAGCAGAGCCTTAAAGGGACAAGAGGGGCTGTGACGGAATACCTCAAATTTCTTAAAATCTAGGCCTGGAAAAGATATTAAGTATTTTACTGCCTGTCTTCTCCAAGGGAAGGATTTCTTAGGTACATTGAACTCTCACATCTGTCACAGTTTTAGTTAGGACTTGTCAGTGTTAAAATTAATGTAATTTTCTCCTGAAAAACAAGCTTGTACTGAGACAGAAAAACACCACAGTTGCCTCAAAGTAGATGTAAGACATCAAGAAGACAATAAAATTTTAAAATTTTCAGCCCTGATGATGTTTATCCCTATAGATTTCTTTGCCAGAAATCCAGTAATGCATTAAGTTTTCCTCAGGCTCTAGTAAACTGTCTACACTAGTCTTATTAGGCATTGTTTATTGAGAGCTTACTATATGCCAGATACACTGGCTACAGTCTGACAGAGGTTTGAAAAATAAATACACTATGGTCTCTGCCCTCTAGGCTTTTATAATCTGCTTGGGAAGTAAAACATAGACAAATGGAATGATAACTAAGAACTCAGAGCAGTATATGAAAAGTATTAAATATACTCTATGGAAAATTAGACTTGTGAGTCCAGGGAAGAAAGAGAAGGCTTTAGGCCAGGTGATCAATGATCTAGCTTCATGGATAAGTGGAATACATAGAAAAGAGTAGCCTATTTATTTATTCAATAAATATTGAATGCCTCCTATGTGTCAGATACTATTATGGATACTAGGGTGACAGCATTAAACAAAAGAGGTAACATTTCTGCTTTCATGTCTAATGCGCATATATTTAGTAGGGAAGACAGACAATAATAAATATTTGGAACTACCTCAAAATATAAAGACACCTACTCGTGTGCAGAGATTATATAGCTTTACATTTTCTGTAACTGATTTAATCTTTCTTACAAGCCTAAACTTCATTTAGATTAAAGATGTTGGTTGTTAGAGAAGAGAAGCAGTAGGGGAGTATACATTAAGTTTGCCATCAATAAAAAATAGTTTCAACATGGAGAAATAGCATGAATAAAGACATGGAGGTTTCTAAGCATTAGGATTTTTTGGTAGGACAGTGAAAAAAATTAATCTTTCTAGAGTGAAGGAACTGTGCAGGGAAATAATGGAAGATACGCTAAGAAGTGTGTATTTTATCATGAGCAGTTGGGAACCAAAGTTTATAGACTTGAATGAATGGTATGACATAGAAGAAATGGTATTTTAGTGAAATTTGTTATGCTTAGTCTTTTTTGGCAAAGGGTTTGAAGTGCCATTCAATAAAACATAAAAAATGAAAACTGCAGACTAATACCTCTGGACAATATGGATGCAACAATCCTCAACAAAATGCTAGCAAACTGAATCCAGCAACATAGAAAGAATTATACAGTATGGCCACATGGGATTACCCAGAAATGCAAGGTTGGTTTAACATCTGAAAATCGATTAATGTAAAGCACCGTATCGGTAGAATTTTTTAAGTCATATGATTATCTCAATAAGTGAAAAAAAATTTTTTACAAAATCCAATACCCTTTCATAATAAAAACACACAACAAACTAGGAATAGAAGGGAGCTTACTCAACTTGATAAATCATAGTTATGAAAAACTCACAATTATCATCATAGTTGATGATAAAAGACTAGATACTTTCCCCCAAAATCAACAATAAGACAAGAATGTCTGCTTACATCACTTCTATTCAACATTGTACTGGAAGTTCTAGTTGGAGTAGTTAATTTCACCCAGTATGCTTCCAATCCCTTACTATGTTTAACTTTATAAACATAAACTGATCATACTGAGGTCCTCTGACAGAATCAGAGACTATTAGAACTGTCAGGTACTTCAGAAATTGTGTTATTTAATTGATTCATTATCATTCATTAGCCTACATGAGAGTGAAACTCTACTTAGCCTCCTGCTGCCCTCTGTGAGCCTTCTTGCAATCCCCACTCCTCTTTTCAGTGGACACAGCCAGAAAACCTCAAGTATCCTCTGAGTTTGACAGAAACAGGAGAGGGTATAAGCTTGATGCCATATTAAGCTGTTTTTCATTGGATGAGGAAAGCCTAGCTTCCTGTTAAAACAGGATATCTGTTTTCTTAAAACAGTATAGCTTCCTGATTCTTAAATTTCTTCCTGATAACTTCTTCTCTTAAATCCAGATGATTTTTCTGATGGAATCCTTGCTAGAAAGCCAAGTTAAGGCCTCAGAGCTGTTCATTTATTTGCCATCCACCCTTTAGAAAATTCTTAGACTGGGTCAGTCAGCAATTTATATCTATGCACTTAACTCACTGTCCAGGGAACCCAAACATTTATAGAAGAGGATGATTCAACATAGCAGTGTCTAATACCTGAGTCATCCCGTCTTCCCAACTAGTCTAATCCTTCTTAATGAGTCTTGCTTTCTGTCCCCCTATTTTTCTGTTATGGCCTGACTTTTAATATAAGGCTGATTCTGAATCAGATTAATCAAATGTGTGTTAAATTTGAGTGGTGGCTTTGTGGGGAGAGGGAAAAGATGGGCCAGTAAACCCTAAACCACAGAGCAACTATTTTGCACATCTTTGGGAAAGTGCTTTACAACAAATGAAGAAACAGTCTATGCTCGTGGATGGGAAGAATCAATATTGTGAAAATGGCCATATTGTCCAAAGTAATTAATAGATTCAATGCTATTCCTATTAAACTACCATTGACACTCTAACCAGAATTAGAAAAGAAAACTATTTTTTTTTTTTTTTTGCTTTAAGTTCTAGGGTACATGTGCACAACGTGCAGGTTTGTTACATATGTATACATGTGCTGTGTTGGTTTGCTGCACGCATTAACTCGTCATTTAGATGAGGTATTTCTCCTAATGCTATCCCTCCCCCATCCCCCCATGACAGGCCCCGATGTGTGATGTTTCCCACCCTGTGTCCAAGTGTTCTCATTGTTCAATTCCCACCTATGAGTGAGAACATGCCGTATTTGGTTTTTTGTTCTTGCGATAGTTTGCTGAGAATGATGGTTTCCAGCTTCATCCATGTCCCTACAAAGGACATGAACTCATCATTTTTTATGGCTGCATAGTATTCCGTGGTGTATGTGTGCCACATTTTCTTAATCCAGTCTATCATTGATGGACATTTGGGTTGGTTCCAAGTCTTTGCTATTGTGAATAGTGCCACAGTAAACATACGTGTGCATGTGTCTTTATAGCAGCATGATTTATAATCCTTTGGGTATATCCCCAGTAATGGGATGGCTGGGTCAAATGGTATTTCTAGTTCTAGATCCTTGAGGAATCACTACACTGACTTCCACAATGGTTGAACTAGTTTACAGTTCCACTAACAGTGTAAAAGTGTTCCTATTTCTCCACATCCTCTCCAGCACCTGTTGTTTCCTGACTTTTTAATGATGGCCATTCTAACTGGTGTGAGATGGTATCTTATTTTGGTTTTGATTTGCATTTCTGTGATGGCCGTTGATGAGCATTTTTTCATGTGTCTGTTGGCTGCATAAATGTCTTCTTTTGAAAAGTGTCTGTTCATATCCTTTGCCCACGTTTTGATGTGGTTGTTTGATTTTTTCTTGTAAATTTGTTTAAGTTCTTTGTAGATTTTGGATATTAGCCCTTTGTCAGATGGGTAGATTGCAAAAATTTTCTCCCATTCTGTAGGTTGCGTGTTCACTCTGATGGTAGTTTCTTTTGCTGTGCAGAAGCTCTTTAGTTTAATTAGATCCCATTTGTCAATTTTGGCTTTTGTTGCCATTGCTTTTGGTGTTTTAGACATGAAGTCCTTACCCACGCCTATGTCCTGAATGGTATTGCCTAGGTTTTCTTCTAGGGTTTTTATGGTTTTAGGTCTAACATGTAAGTCTTTAATCCATCTTGAATTAATTTTTGTATAGGTGTAAGGAAGGGATCCAGTTTCAGCTTTCTACATATGGCTAGCCAGTTTTCCCAGCACCATTTATTAAATAGGGAATCCTTTCCCCATTGCTTGTTTTTGTCAGGTTTGTCAAAGATCAGATGGTTGTAGATGTGTGGTGTTATTTCTGAGGGCTCTTTTCTGTTCCATTGGACTATCTGTTTTGGTACCAGTACCATGCTGTTTTGGTTACTGTAGCCTTGTAGTATAGTTTGAAGTCAGGTAGCATGATGCCTCCAGCTTTGTTCTTTTTGGTTAGGACTGTCTTGGCAATGAGGGCTATTTTTTGGTTCCATATGAAGTTTAAAGCAGTTTTTTCCAATTCTGTGAAGAAAGTCATTGGTAGCTTGATGAGGATGGCATTGAATCTACAAATTACTTTTGACAGTATGGAAATTTTCACGATATTGATTCTTCTATCCATGAGCATGGAATGTTCTTCCATTTGTTTGTGTCCTCTTTTATTTCGTTTAGCAGTGGTTTGTAGTTCTGCTTGAAGAGGTCCTTCAGATCCTTTGTACATTGGATTCCTAGGTATTTTATTCTCTTTGTAGCAACTGTGAATGGGAGTTCACTCATGATTTGGCACTCTGTTTATTAATATTGTATGGGAATGCTTGTGATTTTTGCACATGATTTTGTGTCCTGAGACTTTGCGGAAGTTGCTTATCAGCTTAAGGAGATTTTGGGCTGAGAAAATGGGGTTTTCTAAGTATACAATCATGTCATGTGCAAACAGGGACAATTTGACTTCCTCATTTCCTGATTGAATACCCTTTATTTCTTTCTCTTGCCTGATTGCCCTGGCCAGAACTTCCAACACTATGTTGAATAGGAGTGGTGAGAGAGGGCACCCTTGTCTTGTGCTGGTTTTCAAAGGAAATGCTTCCAGTTTTTGCCCGTTCAGTATGATATTGGCTGTGGGTTTGTCATAAATAGCTCTTATTATTTTTAGATACATTACATCAATACCTAGTTTACTGAGAGTGTTTAGCATGAAGGGCTGTTGAATTTTGTTGAAGACCTTTTCTGCATCTATGGAGATAATCATGTCATTTTTGTCGTTGGTTCTGTTTATGTGATGGATTATGTTTATTGATTTGCGTATGTTGAACCAGCCTTGCATCCCAGGGATGAAGCAGACTTGATCATAGTGGATAAGCTTTTTGATGTGCTGCTGGATTTGATTTGCCAGTATTTTATTGAGGATTTTCACATCAATGTTCATCAGGAATATTGGTCTAAAATTCTCTTTTTTTATTGTGTCTCTGCTAGACTTTGGTATCAGGATGATGTTGGCCTCATAAAATGAGTTAGGGAGGATTCCCTCTTTTTCTATTGATTGGAATAGTTTCAGAAGGAACGGTACCAGCTCCTCTTTCTACCTCTGGTAGAATTTGGCTATGAATCCATCTCGTCCTGGACTTTTTTTGGTTGGTAGGCTATTAATTACTGCCTCAATTTCAGAGCCTGTTGTTGGTCTATTCAGAGATTCAGCTTCTTCCTGGTTTAGTCTTGGGAGAGTGTATGTGTCCAGGAATTTATCCATTTCTTCTAGGTTTCCTAGTTCGTTTGCATAGAGGTGTTTATAGTATTCTCTCATGGTGGTTTGTATTTGTGTGGGATCAGTGGTGATATCCCCTTTATTATTTTTTATTGCAGCTATTTGATTCTTCTCTCTTTTCTTTATTAGTCTTGCTAGCAGTCTATCAATTTTGTTGATCTTTTCAAAAAACTAGCTCCTGGATTCATTGATTTTTTGAAGGGTTTTTTGTGTCTCTTATCTCTTTCAGTTCTTCCCTGATCTTAGTTGTTTCTTGCGTTCTGCTAGCTTTTGAATTTGTTTGGTCTTGCTTCTCTAGTTCTTTTAATTGTGATGTTAGGGTGTCGATTTTAGATCTTTGCTGATTTCTCTTGTGGGCATTTAGTGCTATAAATTTCCGTCTACACACTGCTTTAAATGTGTCCCACAGGTTCTGGTACATTGTGTCTTTGTTCTCATTGGTTTCAAAGACCATCTTTGTTCCTGCCTTCATTTCGTTATTTACCAAGTAGTCATTCAGATGCAAGTTGTTCAATTTCCATGTAGTTGTGTGGTTTTGAGTGAGTTTCTTAATCCTGAGTTCTAATTTGATTGCACTGTGGTCTGAGAGACAGTTTGTGGTGATTTCTGTTCTTTTACATTTGCTGAGGAGTGCTTTACTTCCAATTATGTGGTTAATTTTAGAATAAGTGTGATGTGATGCCGAGAATAATGTATATTCTATTGATTTTGGGTAAAGAGTTATGAAGATGTCTATTAGGTCTGCTTGTTGCAGAGCTGAGTTCTGATCCTGGATATCCTTGTTAACCTTCTGTCTCACTGATCTCTCTAATATTGATAGTGCGGTGTTAAAGTCTCCCCATTGTTATTGTGTGGGAGTCTAAGTCTCTTTGTAGGTCTCTAAGGACTTGCTTTTTGAATCTGAGTGCTCATGTGTTGGGTGCATATATATTTAGTATAGTTAGCTCTTCTTGTTGAATTGATCCCTTTACCATTATGTGATGGCCTTCTTTGTCTCTTTTGATCTTTGTTGGTTTAAAGTCTGTTTTATCAGAGGCTAGGATTGCAACCGCTGCTTTTTTTTTTTTTTTGCTTTCCATTTGCTTGGTAGATCTTCCTCCATCCCTTTATTTTGAGCCTATGTGTGTCTCTGCATGTGAGATGGGTCTCCTGGATACAGCACACTGATGGGTCTTGACTCTTTATCCAGTTTGCCAGTTTGTGTCTTTTTATTGGGGCATTTAGCCCATTTATAGTTAAGGTTCATATTCTTATGTGTGAATTTGATCCTGTCATTATGATGTTCACTGGTTATTTTGCCTGTTAAGTGATGCAGTTTCTTCATAGCATCGATGGTCTTTACTATTTGGCATGTTTTCATGGTGGCTGGTACCAGTTGTTCCTTTCCATGTTTAGTGCTTCCGTCAGGAGCTGTTGTCAGGCAGGCCTGGTGGTGACAAAATCTCTCAGCATTTGCTTGTCTGTAAAGGATTTTAGTTGTCCTTCATTTATGAAGCTTAGTTTGGCTGGATATGAAATTCTGAGTTGAAAATTCTTTTCTTTAAGAAAGTTGAATATTGGCCCCTACTCTCTTCTGAATTGTAGGGTTTCTGCCGAGAGATCAGCTGTTAGTCTGATGGGCTTCCCTTTGTGGGTAACCTGACCTTTCTCTCTGGCTGCCCTTAGCATTTTTTCTTTCATTTCAGTTTTGGTGAATCTCACAATTATGTTTCTTGGGGTTGCTCTTCTCGAGGAGTATCTTTGTGGTGTTCTCTGTATTTCCTGAATTTGAATGTTGGCCTGCCTTGCTAGGTTGGGGAAGTCCTGGATAATATCCTGAAGAGTGTTTTCTAGCTCGCTTCCATTCTTGTCGTTTTCAGGTACACCAATCAAACGTAGATTTCGTCTTTTCACATAGTCCCATATTTCTTGGAGGCTTTGTTCATTTCTTTTCTCTTTTTTCTCTATCTTCAATCACTGATACCCTTTCTTCCACTTGATTGAATCGGCTACAGAAGCTTCTGCATGCGTCACATAGTTCTCATGCCATGGTTTTCAGCTCCATCAGGTCATTTAAGGTCTTCTCTACACTGTTTATTCTAGTTAGCCATTCATCTAATCTTTTTTCAAGATTTTTAGCTTCCTTGCAATGGGTTCAAACATCCTCCTGTAGCTTGGAGAAGTTTGTCATTACCAACTTTCTGAAGCCTACTGCTGTCAGCTCATCAAAGTCATTCTCCATCCTGCTTTGTTCCATTGCTGGCGAGGAGCTATGATCCTTCGGAGTAGAAAGGGCTCTCTGGTTTTTAGAATTTTCAGCTTTTCTGCTCTGGTTTCTCCCCGTCTTTGTGGTTTTATCTACCTTTGGTCTTTGATGCTGGTGACCTACAGATGGGGTTTTGGTATGGATATCCTTTTTGTTGATGTTGATGCTATTGCTTTCTGTTTGTTAGAAAAAAACTTTTTAAAAATTCAAATGGAACCAAAACAGAACCTGAATAGCCAAGATAATTCTAAGCAAAAAGAACAAAGCTGGAGACATCACACTGCCAGACTGCAAACTATGCTATAAGGCTACAGTCACCAAAACAGCATAGTACTGGTACAAAAACAGACACATAGACCAATGAAACAGAGTAGAGAACTGAGAAATAAGACTGCACACCTACAACCATCTGGTCTTTAGCAAACTTGACAACAACAGGCAATAGGGAAAGGACTCTCTATTTAATAAATGGTGCTGGGAGTGCTGGCTAGCTGTATGCAGAAAATGGAAACTGTACCTCTTCCTTACACCATATGCAAAAGTTAACTCAAGATGGATTAAAGACTAAAATGTAAAACCCCAAACTGTAAAAACCCTAGAAGAAAATCTAGGCAATACCATTCAGGACATAGGCATGGGCAAAGATTTCACGATGAAGATGCTGAAAGTCACGCAACAAAAGCAAAAATTGACAAATGGGATCTAATTAAACTAAGGAGCTTCTGCACAGCAAATGAAACTACCATCAGAGTGAACAGACAACCTACAAAATGGGAGAAAAATTATGCAAACTAACCATCTGACAAAGGTCTAATATCCAGAGTCAACAAGGAACTTAACCAAATTTACAAGAAAAAAAAAAAAACATTGAAAAGTGGGCCAAAGACGTGGACAGACACTTCTCAAAATAAGACATACATGTGGTCAAGGAACATGAAAAAAAGCTCAGGATCACTGATCATTAGAGAAAAGCAAATTAAAACCATGATGAAATACCATCTCACACCAGTCAGAATGGCTATTATTAAAAAGTCAAAAAACAGCAGATGCTGGCAAGATTATGGAGAAAAAAAGGAATGCTTTTACACTGTTGAGTGGGAGTATAAATTCAACCATTGTGTGAGACAGTGTGGTGATTCTTCAAAGACCTAGAGGCAGAAACACCATTTGACCCAGCAATTGAATTACTGGTTATATACCCAAAGGAATATAAATCCTTCTGTTATAAAGATACATGCACGTATATGTTCACTGCAGCACTATTCACAATAGCAAAGACGTGGAATCAACCTAAATGCCCATCAATGATAGACTGGATAAAGAAAATGTGGTAAGTATACACCATGGAATAGTGTGCAGCCATAAAAAGGAACAAGATCACGTCCTTTGCAAGGACATGGATGGAGTTCAAAGCCATTATGCTCAGCAAACTAACACAAGAATAGAAAACCAAACACCACATGTTCTCACTTATCAGTGGGAGCCCAATGATGAGAACACACGGACACATGTTGGGGAACAACACACACGGAGGTCCGTTGGGGGAGGGGTGGAGGAGGGATGGAGAGATGGAGAATATCAGGAAGAATAGCTAATGGATGCTGCACCTAATACCTAGGTGATGGGATGATCTGTGCAGGAAACCACCATGGCACAGATTTACCTATGTGACAAACCTGCACATCCTGCACATGTACCGCTGAACTAAAACCTTAAAGGAAAAAAAAAAAAAAAGAAAATGATTTTATTTTGCATCAAGGGAGGTAAGAGAGAATGGAGAGAATTGTTGCAGATAAGGTCTGTTTGTTGATTTTTCTCAGGATATAAGTCTCGGGGGACATGTAAGAAAGAAAACACAGTGGTCAAGAACTTGAGCTTTGTTGTTGGAGTCCGGCAATAAATCCCATCTCCTGTGTTTACTTTCTGTGTGGCCTTGGACATGTTACTTTAATTCATGTGAGCTTCAATTTAATCATCTGCAAAATTGAGATAATAATAGTCCTTCCCAATTGGGTTGTTGTAGAGATTAATTGGGAAGCTGTTTCTTAAGCATTTTTCTTAGTGATTGTTATATAATAAGAACTCAATAAAAGCCATCACCATCTTTGTCATCCCAGCTAGAGATCATTAATTTTCATCTCTTTTTCTATCTACTACATTATATCTTGCCCAAGATCCTTCTCCAGTTTGCTTGATTATAGAGCATATATGACTATTTCTTAATGTTTTTGAGCTTGATTGGATAAAAGGATGATGTAATAGAATGCTCCAAATGTCCTATTTATCATCTGGCAGGCTTTGGAAGGGTGTCTGTTCCATAGACTTCTGCCCAGTTGATAACACAGTTTGCCCCAGCAGCTTATTCCTCAGGTAAATGAGATCTTGCTGAAACTACAGTTGATAGTGAGATGCTTCTGTAAGCCCTGGGGTTGTTTTCAGGTGGCAGACTAACAGAAGGATGTGTGTATCCCACTGCTTTGCTCTGCTCACCTTGCTCTATTCACTCAGGATTCACTGTTGACTTTTCTCAGCCATAGGAAAGGTTTACAGAACTGATCTTCATGAAATCAGTTAGGACTGTTATTAATGGGTCACTGTCAAATTAATTATTGCTGAAATTTTAGCTCTTTGCAATAGATGAAGCAACTGTTAAAGCTGCATTGAAAGATACTTGCATTTTCTCCTCAAAGATTCATTATTCCCAGTGTTTCTCTTCATAAGCTATGTATGGTTAGTGACCCATATATGACCCTCTAAAAATGTTAAGAGCTTCAAAAGTCAGTCCTATATTGAGTGCCCTATATTTATTGAACTATTTGTTGGGGGTTACATATAGATGAAAAATATTAAACTTTCATTAATATAAAAATTTATGACAAAGCAACAACAATCAAGACAATATGATACTGGCATAAGGATGGACATATGGATCAATGAAATAGAATTGAGAGTTCAGGTACTAACTCTCCTGTTTATAGTCAGTTGATTTTTGACAAGGTAGTCTGGATCATTCAGTGGAGGAAAGAATAGTATTTTCAAGGAATAATGCTAGGATGACTGGATATTCCCATGCAAAGGAATGAAGGAAAATGCCTAAATCATATCATATGTAATTCAAAATGAATCAAAGACCTAAATATAAGAGCTAAAACTATAAAAATCCTTGAAGAAACTATAGGTGAAAATGTTCATGATGTTTGATTAAGCAGTGTTTTTTTAGATATGACACCAAATCACAAAAACCAAAAAGAAAAAGAATAGATAAATGGAACTTTAAAAACGCTGAAGCTTTTGTGCTTCAAAGGACATCACCCAGAAAGTGAAAAGACAACCCACAGAATCAGAGAAAACATTTGTTAATCATATATTTGCAGAATGGGAGAAAATATTTACTAATCATATATTTGACAAGGGACTTCTATCTAGACTATAAAAAGGACTCTTACAACTCAGTAATAAAAATGCAAATAACCTAATTTTTAAATGGGCTCAAAGAATCTTAATAAACATTTCCCCAAAGATGATGTAGAAATAACCAATAAGCACGTGAAAAGTTGCTCAGTATTATTAACTATCTAGGAAATGCAAATCAAAGCCACAAGAAAACACCACACTGACTAGGATGGCTACAGTCAAAAAAGTCAAATAATAACAAGTTTCAACAAGGATGTGGAAAAATTGGAAACCTCTTACACTGGACCAGAATGTTTACCTACATAACCTACCGCTATAGTGACATTTGGGGCACATTTGCAAAATTCTGAGAGTTGAGTAGATCAGCATTTGACAACTACTGCACTAAAGTATCTTCTCTGAAAAGAATTTTGCTGTAAGTTCTTTTTTTAAAAAAAACAGAAACTATCATGTTTTGGGTTACATAGCTCCCCAGCTGGAGCCTAGAGTAGCTAAGATGTGGTGCTTCTGATTAAAGACAGATACATACGCTTAGGAAACCAGATGGAAATGGGTAAGTTAGCAGAGAAGTCTATTGTGAAAATAAGAGTTATAACATTTCACTTGGACACTGTTTTAGCTGCATGTCACAGAAACTCAAAATAGATATGAGTTTCTTTTTCTCAGGTAACAGTCCTTAGGTCAGTACTCTAGGACTGGTATAGTGGCTCTGCTCCCTAAGGTCAATCAGAGACCCTGTCTCCTCTCTTGTTGTTAATTTAGCATCTCTGAAGTATATCACTGGCTTGGTCCATAGATGGCTTACCATGTCTGTGTTATAAGCAGCAGATTAGAGGGTAAGGGAAATGAAACAGGAAGTAGGGACCCCTCCCTACAAGGACAAACTCTGAAGTTGCGTTTATCAGTTATGCTCACATTCCATTGGTCAGAATTTAGCCATGTCGTCACACCCAGCTCCAAGTGAGGCTGAGAAATGTAGTCTTTTTTCTTTTATTCTGCCTGTATAATTGCAGAGGAGAAATATAGTATTTTACATGTGCCCTGCTAAAAATTGTTTTTCTGCTGTGTGCCTTGCTAAAAATTATTCTACTATGAAAGTAGGTGATAACGGATATTGGAGTACAACCAGCATCCATAGCTGGAGAGTCTTCAGGGTTACCTGGTAGGCAGTCATGATATTCCTCAGAAAGCAGCTTTGGTTCTTCCTCAATACTTCGAACATATCCTCAAATAGAGCCTAAAGTTCTATATCATATAATATGTCAGAAATAGTGTTAGCTTGCCAGTTGTTCAGTACATCTATAGTGACAAATATTGTCTTTTCCTATTCTACCCCTCTTCATCTGACGATGAACTCCCTTTTCTTTAGGTAAACAATAGTTTCCTATTCCATTGTGGTTTGGATGGGGCTTCCCATTATAGGGTCACTCTGTGACATTGGCCTGGCCAATTGTTGTACTCCATCCTCCTGACATTTACTGGGTGATCTGATCACAGGGCCCAGACAAGGATAGTGTTTTATCTGAGCACAGTGAGAAAGGTAAACTGTCTTTCCTGTAGTTAAATAAGTTTAGGTATAATACTGAAGCTTTCATTGTTCGTGCTCCATCCTTCTTTACCACTGTCATATGAAGAAAACCTGTCAGTGTTAGAGAGAGAAAAAGAGAGAAGGAGCCAAATGCACAGAAATAAGCAAACTTGAGAGACAAAATCTTGATGACATCATCTGATTCCCTTGACACAGTTCTGGTCAATGAGTTATAAAGAGAAGTGTTCTACAGATTTCTGGGAAAGTCTTTACTTTCTTTCTCCTCCTCCTCCTTGGAATAACAACGATGGAAATGACCAGCCACTTGTGACCATGTGATGACAAACAAGAGGAGAAAACACAGGATAACAAAGTGGACAGAGAAAATGGTCCTAAGATATCAGTGACATCATGCAGCTACTGCACCAGCCCTAACTTTAGGTTATGTGAGCAAAAGAAACCTAAACAGTTAAGCCAGTGGTATTTGGCTCACTATTACATAAAGCCAAGCACAATCCTTACTGATCAGATGTTCTTACAGTATTCTAAGTCTGAGATGATATAACCCAGGGAAAATACTGAGCACACAATGGACTTCAATGCTGAATAAATACTTGCTGAATGAATTAATAAATGGATTCCTGAATTCATAGTAATTCTCATTTCTGTTCCTAGAAGTAGAGAAAATAAGATGTATACAACATATACTTCAAAAGAATTGGAAGAAATTGTTGGCTAACTTCATGTTTGATGGAGACAGATAGGTTAAGTACATACCATGGAGTGCATTGAATATCAGATTGAAATGTTTTGCTTAAGTCAGTGGGCAATAGAGAGAAGTTGGTGTTTGTGCAGCTAGAGAATGACTTAAACAGGTGTGCCTCAAAGTTCAGATCCATTTTAGGCTGAAGCTCTCAGTCGTGCTCCCACATCGATAATAATCATCTGTAATTACGTGATCTTCAAACATAAATATTATAGTTACATTTTACCTATTGTTATATAATGAGGACCTATTATCTCATTATTCAGTAAGGAAATATCTGTACTATGTAGTATCACCCATTGTTTTCAGAAGCTACAATTGTTATTGATTATATAGAAGGGTGAGAGGGCTGAGATTGCCCTGGGTTACGTTCATTTGGCTGCAGTAATTATTCATTTATTCCTGAATAGCAAGTAATCATCTTATTAAGCCTACTTACAGAGGTAGTGCATGTAAAGAGTAACACATGCTCATTTTCAAATCAGTGATTCAGAATAAATAAAACTTTTGTAGGAAAATATAAACCATGTTTTTAGGGGCGAAGAATAGAACCACATCATTGGAGATCTGATGTGGGAGTTCTTTGATCTCTGCACTACATATCCTGGAGAAGAAAATAAAGACAACTTATAACACTAATTGAGCATTCCTTCCTTTGCCTTCTCCCCTTCCTCCTCCTCCTCCGCTTAACCACTTGGTTTTAGGCACTTCCTTAGCCCTCCCTTCCCTTCAGTCCCCAGTGTAGATCCACTTTGTAACCTGTCCGTGCATGTTTGGTGCGTGTTCTTATGCTGTCTTTGATAGTTAAAAATTATGATTTTTTTTAAGTAAAATCTCATTTGCAAAAAAAAAAATTACTTTAGCCAACATAAAATAAACAGTACTTAGTTCATGTTTCTAAACTATTTCTAAAGTAATGGTTATTTCTATCCAATGTAAAGTTTCCCTTTCCCCAGACTTTTTGCTATTGTTTACTGTATTTGACTTCTCTACAACTATCTAAAGAATAAAGAACTACATAAAGCACTATATTCAACTCTCTATGAAGCATGACAAATGTACATTTTTAAAAATATTGTACTCAAGCTGGTAGGAACAGGTAAAACTCCCTTTGCTCCAGCTACATCTCCATCTCAGTCAGCCCCTGTCCTCTCAAGGTTACTATTAATATCTGCCTTCCTGTCTCCCCAGGCCTCTCCCATCTACTCCTCTATAGTTTCCATTTCTTCCCATTCATGCTAAATTATGTCATCTCTCTGACCCTGAATTTTCTCTTGAATAATTATTTTTTCCTCACCTACTGTTCTCTGATTTCTAATGCTTTTAATACCATGTACTTCTGACACACAAAAATATTTGTACAGAAGGAGAAAGTCCTAGGAAAATCGGTTCTAAATAATTTATGATCTTTTCCAAGTAAAAATGTGACAAGTGAGCAGGCTCTTCAAAATAATTAAGGGTCCATGGTTTGCTTGGTTTCATATCTGAGTTTGTACTTTTCTAACAAGCAACTTCTGGGCTTTTGGTTACTATTACATCAAGGAATAGACTTTTAAGAAAAATTAACATTAGAGCCATAGAAATGTATATAATTCTCATCTAAGATTTCAGACGTTTTTAGATTGCTTATTTCTAGAACTTTGGCTCTTCCTCAAAGGTTTTCCACAGCAAATGACTTAAAATCCTCTCAGAATATAGAGGAATAAAAAATAAACACCATGGCTTAAACCCCGTAATTTTTTCCTTCTACATTGTTTAAGATTCTCAGACTTTAGCAGATGCCACAGGTGGTCCCTCACCATTCTTTCTGAAGACTGGCCCATTTAGTAGTTTACCTTTGAGAGACAAAAAATACAATGGGGCGATGGAAGGCTTTGATTATGGTGGTGGTTCCCCAATTGTATACATTTGTCCATGCCTATTCAACTGTACATTTTTAAAGGGTGAATTTTATTGTTTACAAATTATACTTCAGTAAACCTAGCTTTAAAAATTGTTGGGCTACTCAGTGCAGCTTTTGTCAGAATGTGTATTACTTAGACAACTACCCAGGATCCATAACACCATAACACCAGCTAACATATTGGGAACTCACCCTGTGTGAGACAATAGTCTAAGTGTTTTATATAGCTTAACTCCTTTAATCTTCATAATCACTCTCTGAATTTGGGGTTGCTTTTCAGATTGGATAGATGTGGAAACAAAGTCTCAAGGAAGTCCTGTAACTTGTACCTAGCTAATAATTATCAAAGCCAGGTAGGCAGGCACACTCTCTCACATACACACCCCACTTGAGAATATATTGGTTAGAAGCACTACAGTTTAGTGACCTAATATGGATATGGGTGTTCTTAGGGTTAGTTAAGCAAAAATGAGGTTTTACAAGGCCTTGATTGTCCTTGTATGTAATTTGCATTTTATTGAATTGCAATGGTAAGCCATTGAAGAGTCAAAAACAAGAGAATAACATGATCAGATTCACATTTGGAATAGTGGCAGGTGGACTAGGCAGGGAGACCCAGCATGGTAATCTCCTGTAGTAATTCAGATAACGAAAGTGTAAATTGAAGCACTCATTTGAGGAAGAGAGGAGAAAAACCAGAATGAATCTTTCACCCATGCACAATTTTGTAACATTATATATTAGTCATAATAGTCATTTGGAAAATATTTTAGTGAGTTATGCAGATCTTCCAAAAGTTTATACATTTTATTACACAATATCAAAATTCACATTGGTTAATATTACCACTGGTTTCATCAGAAAAACCTAAATATTGGGAATTTTATCAGGTTCATAATGACTCATTTTAGTTTTCAAAAATGCTAATTTTTGCTTAAAAGCTTGAATTTTATCATTGGCAACAAACATTATCTATAGTTTTCCTTGAATTAACAGGCCCACTTTGTTCATTATAGAGAAAATGCTTGTGAAGTACCCAGTTTGGAGGAACTGTAGTTTTGTCAGTTCCTCAAACAAAAATGCTTTTCCATAAAGAAATCAGTTAGTACAGCTTTCAGTTTAGTTGCACATCTGCTTTTCCTTGAGGCTATCATTTTATGGTATGCAGCAAAAATGTCTTATGTGTACTTCCTATTTCATTGAACTGAATATTAAAAAGATGTTTATTAATGGGTCAGGATTTAATAAGATGAATAATTTTTGCTGTTTCATTAAGAACATCCTTAAATGAAACTGTTACTTAGTTTGCTTTTTACCGCAAGTGTATGGTCGTAAGGATTCAGCAAGAAATAGCTGTTTTCATGCTACTGCCTGGATTCATGCTAAGGCACTCAGTCTTGCTCTTGCACCATCAGTGCACATGTCAACAGGGTGAAAAACACAAGCAATGCCTTAGAATTATTATGAAATTAGTTTTCATGTTAAACGGTCCTTAATAGGGTCTCTGGGACCTCAGGGGATCCGTGGACCATGCTTTCACAAATGCTGCTCTCACACACTCAACTTTCTGTCCCTGTTTCTCTTTCTCTAAAACTAATATTTCCAGAAATGTTAAGATTAAGGGAAAGTCATTTGTCATTTTGAGTAGAAACAAATATATTTTTGTTATCTTGGAATATGCTGTTATTTTGATCATATTTCTCCTGTTTAATTCCTCAAGGATCTAGAACCAGAAATACCATTTGGTCCACCAATCCCATTACTGGGTATATACCCAAAGGATTATAAATCATTCTGCTATAAAGACACATGCACACATGTTTATTGCAGCACTATTCACAATAGCAGAGACTTGGAACCAACCCAAATGCCCATCAATGATAGACCAGATAAAGAAAATGTGGCACATGTACACCATGGAATACTATGCAGTCATAAAAAATGACTTCATGTCCTTTGTGGGGACATGGATGAAGCTGGAAACCATCATTCTCAGCAAACTAACACAGGAACAGAAAACCAGACACCGCATGTTCTCACTCATAAGTGGGAGTTGAATAATGAGAACACATGGACACGGGGAGGGGAACGTCACACATCAGGGCCTGTCAGGGGTTGGAGGGCTAGGGGAGGGATAGCATTAGGAGAAATACCTAATGTAGATGATGGGTTGATGGGTGCAGCAAACCACCATGTCACACGTATACCTATGTAACAAACCTGCACGTTCTGCACATGTATCCCAGAACTTAAAGTATAATAAAAAAATAGTTTCATAATCTAAAGAAATTCAGAAAATAATATTAAAATGAGGAAACATTGGAAATTAGTTTTTTACTTATTTGTCTAATATTGAGTAGTAAATTTGCTTATTCTAATCTGGAAACCAAGACTTTTATCAGCTATTTTACTAGAAAATCTATGTGAAATATTATAACTTAGAAAAAGTCCAAAGCGTAGGCTTAATTTGTCTGTCATATTGAATAATCTTCAAGTAATCTTTTAGTCTTCAAAAATGGTTATAGAAAAAATGTTAGATTTGAGAAATTGGATATGAATTATGCTGACATTCTAACATTCTCAAGTTAAATTCCCCTGAGCAGTGTTTTATGGGAAATGAATTCATTTGAACAACTTAAAGAAATATTTTAAGAATGAGATGTGCCTTTAGTTATAAAACCTCTTACTGATGCAAACATATGTAAGAATCTTGCAGTAGGTTGAATGAATTAGGTATATAAAAGTCTGCAAGTAAACTTCCTATAGAAAATATTAGACATGAAATAAATTATGTAGAAATACTTAGCTGGTTGAAATCAGATTCATTTTTGTCAGTGCTTTATTTGTGATATACTTTTGACAGGAATTTTCAGAAGACTTTTAAAGTACATATTTATACTTTTGTACTTTAAAATAATCACATTATTAATAGTGATGATAATAGCAATAGATAATACTTATTGACTGCTTGCCAAGCACTACCTGTTTTTTTATATGCATTATCTCATTATCTCATTTAATTCTCAAGTAGCTAAATGAGGACTGTTCTTACTGGGAACAAATAAACCAAAAAAAAAAAAAAAGAAAGAAACTCGAAGCTTTGGATGTGGCAATCATTGACATATTTATTTGTTATGGGAGTAATTTCACTACACTAAAACAGCATTTTTACACTCTAAGCAGTCTTCTGTTTGATAACAAGGACTGTTTTGTGGTAGATGTTTTGGTTTTTGCTCTCTTTTAACACTAGTAAAATAGACTGGAAAGTCTTTTAGCCTTTCTATAAACTTTAAAACATTGTTTTCTTTCCAGAAATACTGTTCTCATAGACTGGGTTTGATTGAATTTTTCTGTAAAGAAATACAGACAAAGGATAATATGTGATATCTAAAAATTTTAGGACTCTGAGGACTAAAAATGATAAAGATGATAATGATGACATTTATTGTATACTTATTATTAGCTAAGTATGGTAAATACTGAGTATTAGCTCTCTCTACAACTCCGTAAAATATAGGCACTATTCTTATTCCCACTTTTCTAAAGAGGGAACTGAGACACAGAAAATTTTAGCTTATTTTCCAAAGGTCCTGTTATTGGTAAGTGACGCAGCCATGATTTCAACCCAGATTTTATGTCTAAAGTACTGCTGTGCTTCTGCCATTAGACTAGCAATCTGGATTCCTAATCCTGGCTTTAGACATTGTGTTCTTGTGCAACTTTCCTAAACTCTTTAAACTTCACTCTCCTCATCTATCAAATGAGAATAAGAGTAGCAGTGCTTAACATTAGGAGCATCACAGATCCCTTTGGGGTGTGTTGTGAGAATAAAAAAGAAAGTAAAGTATTCAGCACAATTCTTGGTACACAAAAGTACTCAGTAAATGGAAATATCTATAGTGGTGAAATAAAGTCTCTCTTATTGAGTGTATTTCCAGCCATGTGGTCCTTACTACTATGCCACAATACTAAATATTCTGCTGACTTTCTGCCTTCTATTTTAAGCCAGTCTAATATACACAGCAGCCAGAGTAATTATCCTAAGATTTGTTTAGGGTCATTTCAGTCCTTTGTTCAAAAACCTTCATTGCTTCCCTTTGCCTGCTGAACTAAATAAGAACTCAGCCTGCTACTGAAGCCTCCAATTTATCTTTCCTGCTTTATCCTTTCTCACAGAAACCTGTGTAGTTCTCATTTGGAGTGGGAATACAGTTGTTTGGAAATTTTAGAACGTCAGCATTACTAAAGGTCTACACTCAGCATTTAGAGGATTAGGACCCGGGACACTCCAAATTATTCTGTGAGTGTGACAATCTCAGACATGAATTGTCTTACACAAATTTGGATAGTCAACTTTTTCCACTCCCTACTCTGAACCCCCTGCCTATTTTCCTACTATCATTCCTTTACTCCTGCTATCTGACTATTTCTATCTCTTTTTCTAATTCTGTGGCAGCTGTCATCTTATCTAGCCTTCAAGGCCAAGCTTAAATGATCATTTGTATTTCTGGATTCCTCCAGTTTCTATGTGAAACCACCCTTGTATCTTTTTTAAAAAAATCTTGGATAGCTTCACCCTTTATACTTGTTTATGATTATAATTATTTTTCATGAAGAAGACAATTGACTACCATGAAATCTTTTTTTTTTTATTATACTTTA
>NW_026652284.1:79940316-79971771 GCF_009828535.3 Hylobates moloch
AAACACCACATGTTCTCACTCATAGGTGGGAATTGAACAATGAGAACTCATGGACACAGGAAGGGGAACATCACATTCCGGGTACTGTTGTGGGGTGGGGGGGGGGGGGGGCGGGGACAGCATTAGGAGATATACCTAATGCTAAATGACGAGCTAATGGGTGCAGGAAATCAACATGGCACATGGATACATATGTAACAAACCTGCACATTGTGCACATGTACCCTAAAACCTAAAGTATAAAAAAAAAAAAAAAAAAAAGAAACAGGGTCTCACTATGTTACCCAGGCTGGTCTTGAACTCCTGGACTCACGTAATCCTCCCACCTCAGCCTCCCAAAGTGCTGGGTTGCTGATCTTTTTGAAGGACCAAATTTTTTTAAATTTTCTCCACTGCTTTTCTATCCCCCTTTGATATTTTACAAAGGCCTTCGGGAAAGTGAAGAGTTTGAGGTTAAGTAAATAGCAGTTTCCCACCCATTCCACTTTTAAATAAATGACCACATGTCTTGGATGGCCTGAAACAATCCTATTTCATGAGTATCATCTTGACTTACTTAGTAATAATTTATTTTATTCTCAAAATTTTCCTGTCTAGATGATAATATACATAGTTACCCTAGCAGAAGCTCTGGTCTAAAACTGTGGACCTCCTGCATGTTATATCTAACTTCCTCCCAGCCTTTTCTGTTTGTGTGTTCTCAGGCTTTAATCCCAGCACTTTGGGAGGCCGAGGCGGGTAGATCACCTGAGGTTGGGAGTTCGAGACCAGCCTGACCAACACGGAGAAACTCCGTCTCTACTAAAAAACAAACAAACAAAAAAAATTAGCCGGGCGTGGTGGTGCATGCTTGTAATCCCAGCTACTCGGGAGGCTGAGGCAGGAGAATCGCTTGAACCCGGGACGCGGACGTTGTGGTGAGCTGAGATTGTGCCACTGCACTTCAGCCTGGGCAACAAGAGCGAAACTCCACCTCAGGAAGGGGGAAAAAAAAAAGCAAAATAAGGACAAGGACAACACAAATATCAGTTCAAAGAGACACTTGCAGTCAGAAAGGTAGAAAAGAAAGAGGCTTTTGAGCACGCTCATTAACCAACACAAAAGTAAAAGGATTAGTTTTCACTTGTCTCACTCTCTGTACTTTTTATTCTTTTATAAACAAGTGCAAACTATGGCTGAGGTTGAAGAACTGCTGTGGAGAAAGCAGCCTGTATCCACAGGTTACCAACTTTCCCATGGGGTTAGAACCCTGTATTCTATTCTCCAACTGTGCCTCTGCATACACTTTTCCACAATGTAGATGGTATGCCCCAGTACAATGCCATCCCTTTGAAGAGGTATTTCCCTTCCCTTGAAAGAAGGGGTCCAGTTCTAAGGGCTTCACAAAAAATAGGGATTATACTCTACCCATTTGCCACCTGCCTCCCATCCCCAATCAGTGTACTCAATCTATCAGATGCCAATAATTCACTTTCCATTCTGTCTGTTTCACAGTCTGCCCTAGGCCCATACTCTCCAAGGAGCTGGAGATAGTTCTGTGAGTCCATCTGTCTTCAGCACCTCTCTTCCTAACATAGTTGAAGGCATACTGCAAACAAACAAATATATTTTGTCAGTTATTGGGGTGTACTTCACTCACAAAAGGCATCAGGGAATTGTATACCCAATATTTCTAGAAGTGCCCTTCACTAATCAAAGAGAATTAAACATATTTTAAGATACTTTGTTTTAATCCTAAAGTCTTTTGCACATGCTTTATTAATCTGGAAATCTGATCAGTTGTGTTGACCTGATTACTGCATGTTATTCAAAAACTTCACTTTATTTTGATCAAAGATGCTTATTTTTTTTCATGCCATAGTGGTCTTTGACTTTATGTAAAAGGGGATATTTTAGAAACTGAATGAAGTTTTAAAATACTGTCAAGAACTTGTTTGTTAACACGAATTTGCTTGACATCAAAGTTAAATCACAATGAAAAATCTGGTATGTTCAAGGTTTTCACTGGAACAAAAATGTTCATTAAGTGGGGGGAAATATTACTGCAATAAAACACAATGATGAAATAAAGCTTCCTTAACACTGTAAAGAGAGTGGGACAGTGACTCAAGGCACTGGCATATATTTTATTTTGATAATGTAGTTCACAGAATAGCAGCTGACTTTATCCTTAGGAACACATTTTACAAATAGCAGCGATGGATTTTTAGGCCTGGCTACACCTACCAGGAAAATGACACAACCATTATTCACCTCTTCCAACTATGGTTTTTACTGGCATCTTCTATGAGTTACACTTTGGCGCTCTTCTAAACATCATCAGGCCACAAGCTCAGTCTAAATCAAATATTTTTACAAACTAAACAATCCAGTGCTAAAAACTACCTAAGTTACAAAGATCTAATGCCATTTCCATTCCAAGGAATGGACTATTTTATACAGAAAAATGTTCTTACTACATTAAAAGAAAAAATGGTACTTTAAACCAAAAGAACTGGGCTGGCCAGAGCATCAGAAAAAATCAAACCTGTACTGGCCACCAACTGACATACATAACCCACCAATGACATTTTCCAATCTCTGTATCCCATCTACCCACATAATGAATTATCTAGGCAAGTTAGTTCATTTGCTATTGGGTCAGTTAAATTGGGTTCACACAGCAAAAAAAAAAAAAACATATATATATATACACACACACACACACACACACACACACACACACACACACACACACACATATATGTTTCATAGACATAGCCTTTACCTTCAACTCTAACAACCTTGCAAATATGAGCACCTTTCATATTACTATTGCAAAAGAACAAGTGCATGTTCTCTTTTTTTATTATACTTTAAGTTTTAGGGTACATGTGCTCAATGTGCAGATTTGTTACATATGTATACACGTGCCATGTTGGTGTGCTGCACCCATTAACTCATCATTTAGCATTAGGTATATCACCTAATGCTATCCCTCCCCCCTCCCCCCACCCCACAACAGTCCCTGGTGTGTGATGTTCCCCTTCCTGTGTCCATGTGTTCTCATTGTTCAGTTCCTACCTATGAGTGAGAACATGCGGTCTTTGGTTTTTTGTCCTTGCGATAGTTTGCTGAGAATGATGGTTTCCAGATTCATCCATGTCCTACAAAGGACATGAACTCATCATTTTTTATGGCTGCATAGTATTCCATGGTGTATATGTGCTGCATTTTCTTAATCCAGAATCTACAATGAACTCAAACAAATTTACAAGAAAAAAACAAACAACTCCATCAAAAAGTGGGCAAAGGATATGAACAGACGCTTCCCAAAAGAAGACATTTATGTAGCCAAGAAACACATGAAAAAATGCTCATCATCACTGGCCATCACAGAAATGCAAATCAAAACCACAATGAGATACCATCTCACATCAGTTAGAATGGCGATCATTAAAAAGTGCATGTTCTTATGATGATAAATGAGTACCATTATCTCTGCATGTGGAGAATATCTGATTTTCAAAAAGCTGAGGCAAAGTATATAAGCAATGCTGGCAAACTAACCTACTAAAGCCAGTGAAACTTTCATTTTCCCTACACTTGATCTCAGCCAAAAGGCCAACAAGTAATTGAATACACCCTTTCCAGTGGCTTCAATTATCTCCCACTTCTACCACCTCTATCTGTAGTTTTACCACATAAAGCTTTGTATTGGTCAACTGCTGCCAGAACCAGCATAATATTACCTCCTCAATAAAGCTGTAACTTCTTTGCTTAGGGGTGATTCATTAATTATATCCATCATTTACTTATTTAACAAATTAGTAGTGAGCCCCTACTATGTGCCCAGTAATTTAAGGCACTGGGTATATACCAGTAAAAACAAACAACAACAACAACAAAAAACTCTCCTTGTGGAGCCTATATTATGAGGAGGTAGGGAAATGTCACAAATAAGTAAACAATATGCAGTATGTTAGTAGATCATACATGGTATGAGAAAGACAAGAGCAGAGTAAAGGAGATCAGGAAGGGTTCTAAGGGAAGACTGCAATTTTAAACAGGGGAGTCATGGTAGGCCTCATCAAAGAGGGGACATTGAGTAAAGACTCAAGCTGCTGGGAAAGCACCTTTGCAAAGGTCTGATGGCAGGAATCACAAAAGACATGCTCAAGGAACAGCAAGGAAGTCAGTGTGATGGACAGTATAGTAGGGGAGGAGGTCAGAGAGTGATGGAGGGGTTAGATCTCATAGGGCCTTGAAAGCCATCATTGTCAAGACTGGCTTTTCTCTAAAAGAAGCAGGACTCCCTGAAGAAAGCTTTTGAGGGGACAAGAGAATCACTTGACTTAGGTTTTAAAAGGATCACTCTGGCTGCTGTGTTGAGAATAGGGTACAAAAAGGAGATGAATTATCAGGCTACCTTAGTAATCTAGGTGAGAGATGATGGTAACTTGGACCAGAGAAAAACAGTGAAGGTAGTGATAAGAAGTCAAATTCTGGATATATTTTGAAGTTAGAGCCAAGAAGATCTCCTGACAGATTAGATATAACGTCTAAGAAAGAAACAGGAGGTGAGTATAAACTCATATTTGGCCTTAGCAACTGGAAAAGGGTGTTGTCAATGACTAATATGAGAAAGACTATGGATGCAGTAGGATTGGAGAAAGAGAAAAATCAGGAGTTCCATTCTGAACATGCTAACTGCATACAGTGAAATGCCATAATCTTTGCAATAAAATTTCAGTTAATTCTCCTCATCGTAAAATTATTTGTAGATTAAAAGTGAATCTGTGCCCTTTTGTTTTTTAGGCATTCAATCTAAAATTGTGTTGCATATCTCATATAAAATACCTTGTATCCGTTACTGGATACTACTTCTCTCACTGGGGTAGTTGGAAATTCTAGTCTATTAATTAAGCATTAAGGAAAATTCCTGCTTGTTTTCCACTTACCAAAAATAAATATGCTCATAACTTCTTGTCCCCCAGAATCAAGAATAAAATAGCTCTGTAATCAGTGTCAGAAGACCTGGAGGCCAAACCTTGGCTCTTCCACTTCCCTGTTATGGGACCGTAATCTCTGCGGGTCTCACTGACAACATAAACTGGAGAAAATACCTACTTTACAGGGATGGTGTGAGATTACATTAAATGATGTAAGTGAAAAAATTTCATGGATTGTAAAGAGCTATACCAATGTTAGCAGCTACTAATCTTGTCTCTAGCCTTGCAAAAAATTTGCACAAGACTTTTTAATTGTTTTTGCTCATTCATTCATGGATATATCCTACCATCTTACAAAATGGAATGAATGTTTGAGACCAGCCTGACCAACATGGTGAAACCCCATCTCTACTAAAAATACAAAAAAGCCCGGCGTGGTGGTGAGTGCCTGTAGTCCCAGCTACTCGGTAGCGTGACACAGGAGAATTGCTTGAACCTGGGACGCGGAGGTTGCAGTGAGTTGAGATCGTGCCACTGCACTGCAGCCTGGGTGACAGAGTGAGACTCTGTCTCAAAAAAAAAAAAGGAATGAATGTAGGTAAGAGTCTTTTGAGGAATCTCAAACTGGCAAAAAACTTCTGATAAGTTTTCTTGGGGTTTCTTCAGTCTTTCTGCCCATGCCTTTCTAAGAGCTTTCTAGACAAAGGTTACAAAAATAACTTATCTTATTATTATTATTATTATTATACTTTAAGTTTTAGGGTACATGTGCACAATGTGCAGGTTTGTTACATATGTATCCATGTGCCATGTTGGTGTGCGTCAGATTCCATTATAGCGAATTCTGCAACAAGATAATCACTAAAATGAAAGGGGGAAAAGGCCCTGGTAAAGTTAATAGGAGTTAGCATGATAAAGCAATTAAGCAATGAAGAGTGGGCTATATTACATGTTATAAAAAAGTCAACTGGGCTGATTCCAAAGTGCTAGGGTCAAAACAGAGCAGACTCTTAACAGATAACCTGTTGGGGACAAGATTATATATAGCAGGGGAGGGAAAAGAGAGGGCAGTGGGGATTAATATCAACGTCTTGTCCTAACTATTGTCAATTTACTTTGTAAAAATTTTGGTCTGATCTTGATAGCCCTTCATCCTTATTTACAGAGAAGAGAAGGGAATGCAAGTAACCTTTCTCAATTATATCTCCATATACAGAGAGACTGGGGGATTTTGCTGACAAAGGCAAAAGGTGGAGTCTAGGTTTCTTGTTAAATCTTAGTAAGTTAGCAGCAGAACAGTGACTTGTGTTCTTAAACCAACAACAAAATTCTGTGGGAAATAATCTCAATCTTCAACAACTTCTTCCTAATCCTAACTAAACGAGTCTGCAAGATTTATGAAGATCCTCTAGTTTTTCTTTCTCCAGTATGCTCTCAGACACATGGCACTTTTTTTTTTTTTTTTTTTTTTTTTGAGATGGAGTTTTGCTTTTGCTGCCCAGGCTGGAGTGCAGCGGCACAGTCTCAGTTCACTGCAAATTCCGCCTCCCAGGTTCAAGTGAATCTCCTGCCTGAGCCTCCCAAGTAGTGGGATTACAGGTGCACACCACCACACATGGCTAATTTTGTATTTTTTTTTTTTTTAGTAGAGACAGGGTTTCACTAGGTTGGCCAGGCTGGTCTCAAACTCCTGACCTCAGGTGATCCACCTGCCTCGGCCTCCCAAAGTGCTGGGATTACAGGCACGAGCCACTGCACCCAGCTGACACATGGCACTTCTTATCATGTGCCATAATTATTTACTGAGAGGGGTGTCTTCTGATCTAAGGTGTGAGCTCTCTTGAGGTTGGGAAAGTATTTTATTTATCCTGATAACCACAGAGCCTTTGGCACATACATAATGGGAACTCAATAAAGGTCATTTTCCTGGTTCTCCTTCTATGCACAGCTTTCCCTCCCACCTTTTATTTCTCAGTGGCTAACTCCAGAGATCTTTTAGTGAGATCTCATATATATTTCATTATACTTTGGTGCTGTAGGCTGCCCACACAAAAGTTAAGGCCAAGGAGTTTCAATGCAGGAAACCCAGTATTTTAGACTGTATTTCCTCATAAAGAAATGGAATGCTTGGGACATAAGAGGAAAATATCATTCCAGCAATTCACCTGAACTGGGTTAAATTTACTGCTGTCTTAAGAATTTTGGCTTCTAGTTCTCTTGAGTCACCCTCAGTGGTTTTTATTGCAACGCTATCATTCTTGTAAACTTATTTTTTTCAATGGCATCATGAAAATTTTCAAACACACAAAACATTGAAAGAATTTTATAGTAAGCATCCTCCCTACATTCTCTAATGAACAGTTTCTTGTCTACTAATTTTAATAATAACTAGTAAGGGATAGCACAGGCCTCAGCAGGAGAAACAGGCACTTTCACTTATTGTTTATAATTTCAAAGTAAAAAAAAAACCCATTAATAACAGCTATATTTACTTATTGAAATATATACTACGTGCTAAGTTCCTTGCCTACATCATTATTATTATTATTATTATTATTATTATTTTGATACAGGGTCTTGCTCTGTCACCCAGGCTGGAGCTTAGTGGTACAATCTCAGCACACTGCATACAACCTCCACTTCCCAGGCTCAAGTGATGCTCCCACCTCAGCCTCCAAAGTAGCTAAGACTATAGGCATGCACCACCACACACCGTAATTTTTAAATTTTTTGTAGAGACGAGGTTTCACTATATTGCCCAGGCTGGTCTCAAACTCCTGGACTTAAGCAATCCTCCTGCCTTGGCCTACCAAAGTACTGGGATTGCAGGCGCAAACTCCCATACCTGGCCAGACTACATTATTTTTAATCATTATAAAATTCTTGTGGGGAAACTGAGGCATAGAAGAGCAGTTAAGGAACCTGGCCAAGTGCCAGAAGAGGTCTCTGAAAGCTAGTCTTGATCATCAAAACTTACACCATTTTAACTATTCTACATGATTCTAAAAGCCAGATGAGGAAAAAACAAGACAATTGATGCAGACATTAATCATTACCTACTCACCATACATTCCACTTTCCCCTATCCTAAGAGAAATCTAATTTTTCACAACACCCCCTTCTCCCAGCCCATGTATCTCAGGGAAATACGCAGCAACCTCCAGGATCCAGGGGTGGAATGGGTCTAAGGGTGATCTTCCTTTCCTTTGGTTCAGAAACTCAAGCCTAAGCCATTCAGATATGGCACTGCTTAAATCACAGGGCTTGGTTCAGGAATGGCATGAGATACAATTTGGTCTAATAAAACACGAGAAGAGGTTTTCTCAAGGCTTCTGGGAAGGAAGCTTCCTCATGCTTATAAGGTAGCTTTGGGAAACAACTCAGCCACCATGAAGTGCAGACATGTACATAGGAACTATTATAGCCACAACACCACCATGAGGAAAGCAGCCTAGGATGAAACCAGCATATCAAAGACAGCAGAGCAGAGAGAGTTAGGAGAAAAGAAGCTGTATTCGACTGAGATCATTCTGGAGTCACCTCTGGGATTTACAAGAGCTAAGAGAGATCAGACATTTCCTTCCTGTACAATACTCAAGGTTTTCTGTTATTTGTGGCCATAGGCATCAAAGCTGATTTTAAAAAGCCACTAAAAGAATAATACTTTAAAGAAAAAACAAATAACTCCTATATCTAGAAAACCCCATTGTCTCAGCCCAAAATCTCCTTAAGCTGATTAGCAACTTCAGCAAAGTCTCAGGATACAAAATCAATGTACAAAAATCACAAGCATTCTTGTACACCAATCACAGACAAACAGAGAGCCAAATCATGAGTGAACTTCCATTCATAATTGCTTCAAAGAGAATAAAATACCTAGGAATCTAACTTACAAGGGATGTGAATGACCTCTTCAAGGAGAACTACAAACCACTGCTCATTGAAATAAAAGAGGATACTAACAAATGGAAGAACATTCCATGCCCATGGGTTGGAAGAATCAATATCATGAAAATGGCCATATTGCTCAAGGTAATTTATAGATTCAATGCCATCCCCATCAAGCTACCAATGACTTTCTTCACAGAATTGGAAAAAACTACTTTAAAGTTCATATGGAACCAAAAAAGAGCCCACATTGCCAAGTCAATCCTAAGCCAAAAGAACAAAGCTGGAGGCATCATGCTACCTGACTTCAAACTATACTACAAGGCTACAGTAACCAGAACAGCATGGGACTGGTACCAGAACAGAGACATAGATCAATGGAACAGAACAGAGCCCTCAGAAATAATGCCGCATATCTACAACTATCTGATCTTTGACAAACCTGACAAAAACAAGAAATGGGGAAAGGATTCCCTATTTAATAAATGGTGCTGGGAAAACTGGCTAGCCATATGTAGAAAGCTGAAACTGGATCCCTTCCTTACACCTTATACAAAAATTAATTCAAGATGGATTAAAGACTTACATGTTAGACCTACAACCATAAAAACCCTAGAAGAAAGCCTAGGCAATACCATTCAGGACACAGGCATGGGCAAGGACTTCATGTCTAAAACACCAAAAGCAATGGCAACAAAAGCCAAAATTGACAAATGGGATCTAATTAAACTAAAGAGCTTCTGCACAGCAAAAGAAACTACCATCAGAGTGAACACGAAACCTACAGAATGGGAGAAAATTTTTGCAACCTACTCATCTGACAAAGGGCTAATATCCAGAATCTACAATGAACTCAAACAAATTTACAAGAAAAAAACAAACAACCCCATCAAAAAGTGGGCGAAGGATATGAACAGACACTTCTCAAAAGAAGACATTTATGCAGCCAAAAAAACACATGAAAAAATGCTCATCATCACTGGCCATCAGAGAAATGCAAATCAAAACCACAATGAAATACCATCTCACACCAGTTAGAATGGCCATCATTAAAATGTCAGGAAACCACAGGTGCTGGAGAGGCTGTGGAGAAATAGGAACACTTTTACACTGTTGGTGGGACTGTTAACTAGTTCAACCATTGTGGAAGTCAGTGTGGCAATTCCTCAGGGATCTAGAACTAGAAATACCATTTGATCCAGTCATCCCATTACTGGGTATATACCCAAAGGACTATAAATCAGGCTGCTATAAAGACACATGCACACGTATGTTTATTGCAGCACTATTCACAATAGCAAAAACTTGGAACCAACCCAAATGTCCATCAATGATAGACTGGATTAAGAAAATGTGGCACATATACACCATGGAATACTATGCAGCCATAAAAAAATGATGAGTTCATGTCCTCTGTAGGGACATGGATGAAACTGGAAAACATCATTCTCAGTAAACTATCGCAAGGACAAAAAACCAAACACCGCATGTTCTCACTCATAGGTGGGAATTGAACAATGAGAACACATGGACACAGGAGGGGGAACATCACACTCCAGGGACTGTTGCAGGGTGGGGGGAGGGGGGACGGACAGCATTAGGAGATATACCTAATGCTAAATGATGAGTTAATGGGTGCAGGAAACCAACATGGCACATGGATACATATGTAACAAACCTACACATTGTGCACATGTACCCTAAAACCTAAAGTATAATAATAAAATAAATTAAAAAAAGAAAAAACAAAAACAAATAACTAAAAGAGAACGAGGTCAAAGGATTATATTCAGAGACGTATGAAGGGTCTATTGAGTTGGGTAGGCTGCAGAAAATAGCAGATAATCTGTGGAATTCCATTCTCAGAGTTAAGTTTAGCAGCACCGGCAGTTTTCTGAGGTTGCTCATGGACAGAACTCTTAGACTTTCCCTTGTGAACAATCCTAACATTTCCATCAAAGATCATATAGTACTGAATTCTATTCAAGCTGTAAAAAGTCTAGATGAGTTCTTGCCAGCAGTCCCAAACATGCAGACAACCACTTTGTTACTCAATTCCAATATTTTTCCTTATGCTTTTGAGAATGCAGTTAACTAGGATTCAGCAGACCTAGGTTCTAGTTCAGGCTTTACTTGATTACCTTTGTCATTTCAACTTTCTGTGATTTGGTTTCTAAACCTGAAAATTCCTGGGATTGCTCTGAGAAACAATTGACAGAATTTTTTTTTTTTTTTGAAATAGACACATGAATATACACAGAATATTTTTTTGAAATATACACATTTCAAAAAAATATATTTTTTGAAATATACACATAAAGGAAATATATTAATAGTATATTTGCTACTGCTTACTGGTATCAAGGCTTTTTATCAGTCACTATTATATAAGAAACATGCTAGAAAATTGTCACAATATCACACAGAGGAAAAGTACATCATTTGCCCTTTTTCTCTTACCCTTCCCAGTTGTTTAGAGCATGGTACTGATGGAGCAAACTGCAGTTCTCCATGAGGCTATGTCATTGTTAATATTTATCACAATACAGAGCAAAGTACAGCTTACCAAGATGGGTACATTTTTCTGGGAATAGAGTATCAGAAAAAAAAATTAACAGCTGAGAGATCATGAGTGAGCTGCAAGGGCTGGGTATGAGGTTGATAACCAACACAAAGAGGAGTGGAGAGGGAATGGACAACACACTTCTTCTACTTCACAATTTTGCCTGAGCGTGGACTGGCACCATTTATACACTTTGCCATCTTAAAACAACAAAGCCTAGCATAAATTAGGGTAGAAAAATTGTTTAGAAATCTTTCAATGTAATGGATGTTCAAGTATAGGCTTATATTGTTCTCTTGTTCTTACAGGAGTTACACTTCATTCTGTCCAAAGCAAGTTATGTGTTAAAACAAAAAACAAACAACAAAAAAACAAAAACAGACAGGTGCGGTGGCTCACGCCTGTACTCTCAGCACTTTGGGAGGCAGAGGCGAATGGATCACCTGAGGTCAGGAGTTCGAGACCAGCCTGGCCAACCTGGTGAAACCCCGTCTCTACTAAAAATACAAAAATTCGCCGGGCGTGGTGATGCGTGCCCATATCCCAGCTACTCGGGAATCTGAGGCAGGAGAATTGCTTGAACCCGGGACGCAGAGGTTGCAGTGAGCCAAGATGGAACCACTGCACTGTAGCCTAGGCGGCAGAGCCTGACTCTGTATCAAAAACAAGCAAAATACAAACAAATAAAAAAAACCCAAACAAATAACCCAAAATCTAGGTTTTACTATTTCAAAGTAATATTATTTGCATATGTTTCACACAATCAACCTTCATTTTTAGGCTTAAAATAGATCATCTATGTGAGAAATTATTTTTGAGGTACAGGAGAGATGCAATTCTTAGCTCCCAAATTTACTCATCTGAATTGTCAAATCTTATGACTTTTCAATCTTTGTGTATATGTGTATCTGTGCTGATATTTTTAAAATTTAACTTATAATCTGCCTTTATGTAATATGGTACCACTTTGCATATAGACTAAGAACCTTACAACTATACAACTCCATTTCTCCTCACTCAGCTTTTGTACTATTGTCAGACATTTTGCTTTCATATATGTTATTAACCCCCAATACATTATTGTCACTTCAGTCAATTATTTCAAATACATTTTTGTAATGTGGGGGAAAAAGTCCTTTATAGTTATTATTCCCAGTTTTCTTCATTCTTTTGTCTAGAGACAGATTTCTATCTGGTGTATTTATTTACAGACAGGATTTCTGGTGCAATCTCGGCTCACTGCAACTTCCGCCTCCCGGGTTCAAGTGATTCTCCTGCCTCAGACTCCTGAGTAGCTGGGATTACAGGCACCCGCCACCACATCCAGCTAATTTTGCATTTTTAGTAGAGACGGGGTTTCACCATGTTGGCCAGGATGGTCTCAATCTCCTGACCTCGTGATCTGCCCACCTCGGCCTCCCCAAGTGCTGGGATTACAGGCATGAACCACGGCACCCGGCCATATCTGGCATACTTATACTTTCTTGTTAACATCATTTCCCTTTCTCCGTATTTTCTGCTGGTGAAATGCCTATTTATCTTTCAAAGTTCACCCTAAGTGTTACTTCCTCTTAAACGTCTTGAGATAACTCTCCTCCACCCCTATAGGCAGAACTGATCATTTCCTTCTCTCTGCTCTTCAGTCCTTTCTTTATACATCTATTACTCATTATCTCGTGAGATTTTTTAAAAAAATTATCCATCTAGGTAGTAAATTCCTTCATTATCTGGCATAGTAAATGTACAATAAATATTTGTTGCATGAAATAAATGTCCAGAGACGGGACCTCAGCATCTCAAGATATAGACTCTTCTTCTCCCTCTCCCTGCCAAAATGGTAAAGTCCAAATTAATTTTTAGCTAAAACAGAGTAAAAGAATATAGCAGTTTTAAACTTGGTGATAATAATATGTGGTGTGCTCATCAAACTACAAATTCCTGGGGCCTTCTCCAGACCTACTGAATCTGTACAGGAGATTTTTAACTCATTTTAATGAGCACTCCTGATGATTATCATCATAGACTAGGTTTACAAAACACCTACCTATATATACATATATGTCTATGTATATATTGCCTATAAGTATATACTAGCATCGCATAAAAAAAGACAATAAACAATTGAAAGAAAGTTGGACTTTTAGAATGAATCATTACAATAATAATATTCCAAAAATAATCACTGAATCCTCGAACGGAAAGGGGCTTTAACATTCACACGTCACAACACCCCTTGCCAGCAGGAAACAGGCCCAGAGAGGTAAAGTGACTTGACCATGATTCCATCAGGTGTGGCAAAACAAATTTTACAGAAATTTATCCGATTTTTAGTTCAGATTAATGGAGAATCCAAAAGAAATCTAGAAAGTGATCCATTATAAACTGCCAAAACATATTTAAGTATACACTTTTCCTTATCAAGGGAATAGTTTTTAAAAACTTATAAATTAATCTATGGTAGCAGATTCTAGCAGTGATAACTACTACAACTTTTGAGGAGTGTCTCCTAAATGCCAAGCTTAAGTGTTTGTTTTCAATGAGCATAATTTCAGCAAGGCCTCACAATAAGATTAAGGATTAAGGAGTACTATCCCAAATTTATAGACTGGGAAATGGGCGCAGAGGAATCACAGAATTTGCTGTCTTTCAAAGCCAGTAAGTGGTAGCGCCAGGATTAGAAAACAGCTTTTCTGACCATTCTATGCTTTTTGCACTATACTGTACTACTTCATTTAGAAAATGGCTAATAATATTACTCATAATAATAATACATGAGCAATTATTACATCGAAACAAAGGCAAATTTTAAAAGACATGAAACTTCCTGATACTTATTTTGGCAAGTAATTTTTTTTTTTTTTTTTTTTTTTGAGACGGAGTTTCGCTGTTGTTCCCTAGGCTAGAGTACAACGGCGCAATCTTGGCTCACCGCAGCCTCTGCCTCCTGGGTTCAAGCAATTCTCCAGCCTTAGCCTCCTGAGTAGCTGGGATTACAGGCATGTGCCACCACGCCCAGCTAATTTTGTATTTTTAGTAGAGACGGGGTTTCTCCATGTTGGTCAGGCTGGTCTCGAACTCCCAAACCCAGGTGATCCACCTGCCTTAGGCTCCCAAAGTGCTGGGATTATAGGCGTGAGCCACCGCGTCTGGCTGGCAACTAAATTTTTTAACATGAAACTTGGTAAAGGCATCTGCTTTTTTCTCTAGATTATTGCTTCAGGATAAGAAAAAATAATAGGTTTATTTAATCCAAATAATGAAAGCATAAAGTTCTGTTTTAAATCATTAAATAACATAGGACTATTTCTAAATGACCTGGATTAAGCCTAAATCCCATAAAATACTCAGGTTAAAATAATCCTAGACTTCCTTCTTATACTGAAAGACTTTTAAAATAATTATAATTTTGGCCAGGCCCGGTGGCTCAGGCCTGTAATCCCAGCATTTTGGGAGGCCGAGGTGGGCGGATCACTTGAGGTTGGGCATTCGAGACCAGCCTGACCAAACAGGGAGAAACCCCATCTCTATTAAAAATACAAAATTAGCCGGGCGTGGTGGCACATGCCTGTAATTCCAGTTACTTGGGAGTCTGAGGCAGGAGAATCGCCTGAACCCGGGAGGCGGAGGTTGTGGTGAGCTGAGACCGCGCCATTGCACTCTAGCCTGTGCAACAAGAGCAAAACTCCATCTCAAAAAAAACATATTGTGTGTGTGTGTGTGTGTGTGTGTGTGTGTGTATAAAATTTAAAATAAAAACTATTTTAGGGAGTTATTTTTCTCTAGTGAAATCACAGTAGCCTACATAATCTACCAGTGATCTCTGAACATAAATCTGTGTTTGCCCTTGAATTTGTCATTTAATTTCTTCTTGTTTATTTAACCGAGGGGTATAAATCAGACAAGTACTAAGAGGTTCCTGTGGTGTGTGTCTGTAGTCTAGGTACTTGGGAAGCTAAGGCAGGAGGATTGCTTGCGCCCAGGAGTTCTGGGCTGTAGTGCGCTACGCCAGTTGGGTGTCTACACTAAGTTCAGCATCAATATGGTGACCTCCTGGAATCAGGAGACCAGCAGGTTGCCTAAGGAGGGGGTGATCAGCCCAGGTTGGAAATGGAGCAGGTCAAAACTCCTGGACTGAGCAGTAGTGGGACTGTGCCTATGAATAGTCACTGTACTGCAGCCTGGGCAACATAACAAGACTTCTTCTTCTTCTTTTTTTAAATGGTCTGTTCAGAGTATATATATTTTTGATAGCACGTCACCACGTTAAAAGAAACCATATTTATCCAACTTTACATTTCTATAACCTGTCATTCAGGTCCTGGGTGCTTTGACATCTATGGTAATTTACCACTGAACAATAGAAGAGATGAAAACATCTTCACCTTTCCTTTATGCTCCAGGCTACTAACAAGTCCACACAACAAAACATATTAAGCACCTAGTAAATAAAAGAAATCGTGCTATCTATTGTTTCATATACAGAGGGAAGTATAGACACTGCTCTTGCCAGCTCTTTCATAGTCTTTCTGAATGATATAAGGGACAGGTGAATGGATAGATGGGCAAATAAGAATGTTGATAGGTGAACAACCAAATAATAAATATTGTTTTAACTGCCTTCAAGAAACTTTCAGTCTACTTACAGGAATTGATTTAGAAAACAAGAATTTATCATTCGTCACTGGCTTGGTACTATGTGAGGCATCAGCAATGCTGAGATACATAAGGCAGAGTATTTATGCCCAAAGAATGTAAAACAGGCTGTCTACCCTCCAGAAATACCTGAAAGGTGTAACAACATAGTCACATTTTGAGACACTAAAGATAAATCAGACTTTGAACTTGTCTTTAAAAAAGAATCAATATCGTGAAAATGGCCATACTGCCCAAAGTAATTTATAGATTCAATGCCATCCCCATCAAGCTACCAATGACTTTCTTCACAGAATTGGAAAAAACTACTTTAAAGTTCATATGGAACCAAAAAAGAGCCCGCATTGCCAAGTCAATCCTAAGCCAAAAGAACAAAGCTGGAGGCATCACGCTACCTGACTTCAAACTATACTACAAGGCTACAGTAACCAAAACAGCATGGTACTGGTACCACAACAGAGATATAGATCAATGGAACAGAACAGAGCCCTCAGAAATGATGCCGCATATCTACAACTATTTGATCTTTGACAAACCTGACAAAAACAAGAAATGGGGAAAGGATTCCCTGTTTAATAAATGGTGCTTGGAAAACTGGCTAGCCATATGTAGAAAGCTGCAACTGGATCCCTTCCTTACACCTTATACAAAAATTAATTCAAGATGGATTAAAGACTTAAATGTTAGACCTAAAACCATTAAAATCCTACAAGAAAACCTAGGCAATACCATTCAGGCCATAGGCGTGGGCAAGGACTTCATGTCTAAAACACCAAAAGCAATGACCCTGTTTCTTATATGTTAATAATAATAATAATAAACAATAGACCAGGCACAATGGCTCACACCTGTAATCCTAACACTTTGGGAAGCTGAGGCAGGCGATCACTTAAGCCTAAGAGTTCAAGACCAGCCTGGACAACATAATGAAACCCTGTCTCTACAAAAAATTAGCCAAGTATAGTGGCACACGCTTATAGTCCCAGCTACCTGGGAGGCTGAGGTGGGAGGATCACCTGAGCCCAGGAAGCCGAGGCTGCAGTGAGCTATGGTCACACCACTGTACTCTAGCCTGGACAATAAAATAAGTTCCTTAAAAAAAAAAAAACAAAAAAACAAAAAAAAAACAGCAACATTGACAACTCTTAGCTAGTCTGATTATGAAAAAGAAGACTACAGTACTAAAATCTGGAATGAAAGAGGTGACAGTAATACTGACTTTACAGAAATAAACAGAATAGAGGAAACCACGTACCATATACAAAAATTAACACAAAATGAATCAAGACCTAAATGTAAGAACTAAAATTATAAAACTCTTAGAAGGAAACATAGGAGTAATTTTTTTGTGATCTTAGATGAAATGAAAACATATGTCCAACACAATAACTTGTACATGTGATAGCAACATTATTTATAATAGCTAAAAGGCAGAAGCATCCTGTATCCATCAACTAATGAATAGATAAAGTGTAGAGCACCATGTAGTAGAATATTACTTGACCATAAAAAAGGAATGAGGTACATGTTATAACATGGATGAGCCCTGTAAACATTGTACAAAGGGAAAGAAGCTAGTCATTAAAGACTACATACTATATGGCTGCATTTATTTGAATTGTCTACAATAAGCAAGGCCATAGAGACAAAAAGTAGATTTCTGGTTACCTCAGGGTCACAGGAAGTGGGGGAGGTGGAGTAGTAGGGGAAGTGCCTGCTAATGGGTATGGGGTTTCTTTGGAGGGGGTGATAAAATGTTCTAAAATTGACTGTGGTGATGGTTGTATAATTCTAAATATACAAAAAGCACATTTATATATCCACTTGAAGTAGATGAATTATTATCTCAAAGCATATATTGAAAAATTATATCAAGGGTAACAAGTTTGTGAGGATGCAGAGAAAAAGGAACTCTTATGCGTTGTTGGTGGGAATGTAAATGCGTCCAGCCATTATGGAAAAGAGTATGGAAGTTCCTAAAATAAACTAAAAATAGAACTGTCATGCAATCCATTTCTGAGTATATACCCAAAGGAACTGAAATCAATATGCCAAAGAAGTATCTGCACTCCCGTGTTCATTGCTGCATTATTCATAATAGCTAGGAGTCAACCTAAGTGTTTATCAACAGATGAATGGATAAAGAAAGTGTGGTATATGTCAACAATGGAATACTATTCAGCCTTAAAAAGAGGGGAAAATTCTGTCTTTTGTGATAACATGGATGAATCTCGAGGACATTATGCTAGTGAAATAAGTCAGGCACGGACAAATACTGCATGATCTCACATGTGAAATCTAAAAAAGTTGAACTCACAGAAGTAGAAAGTAGAATGATTGATTACCCCAGGCTAGAGGGTAGGGGAAAGGAGGGGATGGGGACTTGTTGATCAAAGAGTACAGACTTTCAGATAGACAAGAGGCTTAGGTTTTGAGAATCTATTGGATAACAGGGTGACTGTGGTCAATAATAATGTATTACATATTTCAAAGTAACTAAGAGACTAAATTTCAAATGTATCACCATAAAAAAATGATAGGTACTCTAGCCTGGGCAACAGAGCCAGACCCTGTCTCAAAAAAAAAAAAAAAAAAAAAAGATAAATAAGCAAGATGATAAGATGGTGGATATGTTGATTTAATCATGCCACATTTTATTTTATTTTTATTTTATTTATTTATTTAAGGTAGAGTCTCGCTCTATCTCCCAGGCTAGAGTGCAGTGGCGCAATCTCGGCTCACTGCAACCTCCACCTCCCAAGTAACTGAGATTACAGGGGCACACCACCATGCCCAGCTAATTTTTGTATTTTTGGTAGAGATGGGGTTTCACCATGTTGGCCAGGCTGGTCTTGAACTCCTGACCTCAGGTGATCTGCCTGCCTCAGCCTCCCCAAGTGCTGGAATTACAAGTGTGAGCCACCGTGCCCGACCTAATTATGCCATATTTTATACAAATATCAAAACGTCACACTGTACCTCATAAATGTATATAGTTATGATTTGTCAGTCAAAAAAAATACTAATTTAAAAATTACATCAAGGGGCAGTTGACCTGTAGCATGGGCTTTGTTGCCCTCAAATTACATGCACACATATGCATTATACAGTCATTCCGTGGCAACTTTGCTTTTATATGTTTTACAGATTGTGCATCCCCTCTCTCCTATGCACCCCTCAACCCCTGTTCCATTAACCCATAAGATGTTCTTTGAAGAAAATGTACTGTGGCAGAAAAGTAGTTTGAAAATCTCTGGAAACAATGAGATCCAAAACCTCCTCCAGATCTAACAAGTCACAATTCTGATGCACTGAATTGAGAATATGAACTTGGCCTAGATTACTCCATTTTAACTCCGTGTCGACTAAAGGAAAGCTGTGAACAAAGTCAGTTTTTTCCCACATAGCTGCACACAGGTGTGACTTAGTGGAAACCGTGGACCTCAGCCAGGTCTTTAGCTCCCTAGTGCAGTGCTCTATCTCCAAGCCCTGCTTCCTGTTCTTGAATTCAATGATTTGCTAAAATAGAGACACCTGGTTCCAGCACCTTGCAAATGGATTTTTCCTTTCAGCATTTTAAAGTACATTCATGTATTGATGAAGAGCTTTCTCTGGAAAGCCATCTGTCTGAAATCTGCAGAAAAAAAAAAATCTCCCTAGCTCCCTTAGATGTTCATAATGGTATGTGTTGCTTCACTCCTCTACTCCCGCCTCCTGTTCCCTTTTCCTTATGTTTTCATTCATTTTACAAAACAAATATTTATGAAGCATCTACTGTGTGCCCAACACTACATATGTAGCAGTGGACAAGATTAATTAGTCCCTACAATTATGGATATTGCCATTTAGTAAGGAAACATATGGACAACCACAACAACAAAAACTTTAAAAATTTTTGGGTCATGATTAAGAGCTATGAAAGAAATAAGGTTCCAAGACAAACTATGTAGGATGCGATTTTAAAATGAACTCCAGAGTTATATTGCCAGTGTTCAAATTCCAGTTTCACCATTTACTAGCTATGTGTTTTTTGTTTTTTTTTTTTTAAGTGGGCAGACAGGATCTCGCTTTGTCACCTAGGCTGGAGTGCAGTGGCGTGATCGTGGTTCACTGCAGCCTCAGACTTCTAAGCTCAAGCTATCCTCCCAAGTAGCTGGGATTACAAGCATGCATCTCCATGCCAGCTAATTTTTTTATTTTTTGTAGTGACAGGATCATGCTATGTTGTACAGGCTGATCTCAAACTCCTGGCTCAAGAAGTCCTCCCATCTCAGCCTCCCAAAGATTTGGTATTATAGGCATGAGCCACTATGCCCAGCCTATCTATATAATTTTGAGCAAGTTGCTTAACTTCTCTGGGCCTCAATTTTTTGCCTTAAAATGGGGATAATAATAGAAACTTCTTTATTAGAGTTGTTCTGAGGATTAAATGAGTTGATGTATGTGGTGCACATAGAAAAGTTCTTGGCACATACTATGCATCCAATAAGTGTTATCTATATTTTGGCATTGTTGCTTTAAAGAATATCAGAGAATCAACTAATTAGGTTAACATTGTTATATCTTAATCACCATCATCATTGCCATCTACAGATACTTATCTTACCACATTTATGTGCATTGTGCCCAAGATTTACAGAAGTGGATATAACATGCTCTTGGACTCAAGAAGCTTACAATATAGAGTGTAAGGATTAAAAGAAAATTGCAGTATATATACTAAGTGCTAGATAAGTGATAGAGACAGTTTGTTCTACAGCATTGTAGGGAAGAGAGTAGTTATTGTGGGCTCATAAAGAGAAGGCTTCTCGGAGGAAAATGGACTCTTATGAGGGAGGGCATTCTAGGCTGGAAGAACAGCACAAGTGAAGATTTGGACATAGGAAGGTGAATGTGAAGTTCCAGAATGGAGACTTTGAATAGAGGAGCAGTGAGGTGTGGGTGAAAGAGGAGACCCCAGCATACTGGTTAAAATTATTTAGTAAACAGTAATCTGCCATGTCCAGATTCTGAGGTGGAGTAATCAAGTAAGATTTCTCTAATTCACCTGAGGCCTACTGCTTTATATATTGCCTTTTTTCAGATTCCCATTAATTGTCATCTAGTTGATTGCTTTCTAACTGGTGTTGCTACCTGCAGTCTCTAGTCCCCTGCTCCCCTCTGCACATTTTTATCGCATTAATTTTTCTCAAACATCCTTTTGTCACTGACTTGCTTGAAAAGTTCTTAGAGTTCTCCATTGTGCATAGCAGTGTTTCTGAAACATTAACGTGCATAAGAATTACTGGGAGTTCATTGTAGGTGCAGATCACTAAGTCCCACCTTCAGGTCACATGCTTCTGACATGGTGCCTGAGAATCTCTATTTAAATAAGTGCCCTAAATGATTCTGATTCAGGTGCTCAAGAGGCACTGCTTTGAAGACAGGCCTAAAATGAGGAGTGCAAGTCTCTTAACCTGCCACCCAGAGTCTTGCTTTATCCTGCCTTTTCAACCACATCTTCTGTTGTTCTGAGTAGTACACGTTTTATTTGAGCCAAATGGGACATTTTCTTTTCCATACACTTGCCTTTTCCTTACACTTATGCTCTTTTTTCATCTTTTGTGTCTTTTTTATGTGTTTCCCTCAGTCTCATTGTCTCTACTGCCATTTCAACAAGTCCAAATCCTGGCTTCTTTCTGTCCTGGTTTAGGTATGTCCAGAAAGCATCTTTAGTAAATGAGTACACCTCTAACCTAGAAGGTAGGCTCCAATTTTAATTCATCCTTTTATCTACTCCCCTACCCAGGAATCTAATGAGCACCTTGCAAATGATTCCCTTCATTTGTCCCTCCCTCCCTCCCTCCCTCCTTCCTTCCTTCCTTCCTTCCATAAAGATTTATTGAGCACCTGCTGCTTACCAATGAACAGTTCTAGGTGCTAGGTGATAATGTAGGGGAAAAAAACACTCTCAAATTCTGTTTTCATGGACCTTACATTCTCATTGGACAACTGTTTATAAGTAAATATTGAAAGTGTTTTGAGAAGAGTAATCTGGCAGTGCTATATGGGATATATTAGCAATGGGAGAGACCTGTGAAAGAAATTAACTAAGGAGCTCTTGCAAGTGGCCTTTAGACATTGGAAAGGGTCAGTGAGAAAGTAAAAAGGAAACAGCAGGAGTAATTAGTGAAATGAAGGAATGACCAATAGTATTTGATGGGGGCCACAAAAGTATATTTAATATTTGAGCTTTTGAGAAGAAAAAAATAAAAGGTAAGATGGATAGGTGATATTTTTGGTAAAAGACATTAAAAATGTTATGATGCATTAGATATGTTGTTTGTGATGTTGATAATGGGGCGTCCAAATGCTTAGTAGCAATTAGAAATACAGAGGTATTATAAGAGGCCAGGCCTCTCTCCTTTTCCCCTTCTCCAATTTATCTCAAAAGTCTTCTGTCTGTCTTGTCGTTCCAGGTCCAAAATTTCTTCCCAATAATTTGTGTCTCATTCAATTGGCTTTTCTGGGAATCATGGCATGACTGCATGTCTTAGCCCCATTTCTCTGATTGCCAAATGTTTGCCTATAATGAGGACTAGGTCCAACCCTAGAACATTGTCTCTAATCATAGCCTTCCTTTGAATGGTTCTCGGCTGATTAATGGTTTGGCTTGTGGGAGGAACTAGGAAGACAACATAATTGAAATAGAGAGTCCTTTAAAATTGGGTACAGTCATGAGTGTCATGCCCCTATGGGAATATCACTGTGGTCATTTATGATTCTTAGCAAAACAGGCAAAGTTTGGAAAAGCAAATTGTAAAAGCTTTGGCATAACACATAGGTTGGAAAGCTGCTTGTAATCATCTGGAAAATCATTTTTTTCCATTCTTGCAGTTGCTCTGACTAAAAAAAATTCAAGTCATTCCTGACTCCTGTCTTTCTCTCATAATACTAAACATCCGGTCTATCAGCAAATATGGTGTGTGTGTGGGTGTGTGTTTTATATATACATATATGTATTTTATTGGCTGGCTTCCCCCTAGAATGTAAACTTCATGAAGATAAAAGCTTTGTTTTTTCTATATCCCTAGCTAGTGCCTAGAACATAGTAGATGCTCAATAGCAATTTGATGAATGAATGAATGATGTGAAATTAAATTTTATTTCACATTTGCTCATTAGTTTTGACATTAGCTCTATCTTCAAGAAGCTTGGGAAATATTTTATCCCAATAAATTATTCTAGCTAAAGCCCAGCAGCACAATATTATTTGGTAATATTATTAACCAAATGATATTATCTTAATATAAGAAAAAGTAGAAACTTTATTTCTTAACTAGTTAGAGAAATGTCAGAAAGTTTTAAAGTCTAAGAACACTCTTTAATGTTGCTACTTTGGTAATACCATTGTGAATGTGACATTCTAAAATTTAGCCTTAAAAGACATCCTAATAAGATCAGCTGGTAATCATACACCAGGTATGATTAAAATTTACTTTTTAATTCATAGTTTTTATTTTATTTTTTTTATTTATTTATTATTTATTTATTTATTTATTTTTTTTTATTATACTTTAGGTTTTAGGGTACATGTGCACAATGTGCAGGTTTGTTACATATGTATCCATGTGCCATGGTGATTTCCTGCACCCATTAGCTCGTCATTTAGCATTAGGTATATCTCCTAATTCATAGTTTTTAAAGAAAGTTTTCATAGGAGTTTGCAGACTGGATTACTACTTTAATGTTTGAAAAAGTGATGCTTGATATTTGAGAGGAAGAATGTCTTCTTTCTAACTTTTAAACTTTATTCAAGCAGTTCCATATGACCAAAAATATCCAAGCTTAGTGTATAGATTAGGTTACCTTCATTAGTATACAGAAAGTTGCTTTCTTAGAACAGCAAGAATGACTTATGACATATCGGCATATTAAAATTTACGGGTGCTATGGGGCTAGCTGACCTGAGATATTGTTAGGAATTTTTACCTGATTTAGAGAATACTTCGAATTTCCAAAGATTGAAGGAAGAGGTTATGATCAAAGCATTTGTGTGGAAGGTCATTTTGGTGTAGTGATTATTTTTATGGAGTAGCAGAGAAGAACAAAGTATTTGTAATGGAAAAGAAGAATTGGCTGCAGGGCATAAACAAATATTTCTCTCTAACATCTTAGCCATTGCATTTCAAGTCTGTTGCATCATTACTTTTTAAGGTATTGATAACATATGACAGAGAGAGAATCAATATATGGCTTTAGTTCAGTTTGAATATGATCTATACGAAGTAAAGGGTGGCTAATACAAGTTTGCAAATGACCTTCCATTCTGTTGAGTCTTGATGGATTTCCATAAAATTAGTTAGGTAGTAGAGAATATTGAGACTTGGGTTTACTTTGAAGAGAATCTAGCATTAATTGCACCAGGTTTTTTTAAATTAAATAGAATAAGTAATAATGAAAATAAAGTCAAATATTTCTGTCTGGCAATGAAAACCAGCTACTGGATGAAGTTAATTAAAAATATGCTTGGCCATTTTCATCACTTTTTCAATTGTACTAAATATTGGGGGTAAATTAGTTTTAAAAGCATGTCTTTTTCTTGCTTCATTTCCATAAGTCCAACATAATTTCTTTAAAGGGATATATATGATTTAGGGGATAAAGTAATCAAATAAGGATTTATATGTATTTTATCGATAGAAATTTCTCCAAGTTCAACTATAGTTTTCTTACCAGAAAATTACATTCATAGTTGCAAGTCAGAGGCCCACTGGAATAGTTAATCAGCACAGTCTACTTCTATATTGCTGCAGAAACTAAATGTAAACTTTTCTGTGACTTACGTACAGGCTCGGTAAACTTTCATCTGCTTCAGGGTCAGGGCTGATTCAATCTTAAAGCAAGTTTATGAGAGTGGCTGATGTGATACAGTTGTTTCTGGTAAAATCAGACTAGCTCCAAGGAGCCAATCTAAGTCAGTCTCTGAGTCAAATTCTATGAAAAACAGACTCCAACTCAGACATAATTGTAAACCCTAATATAATGAGGACTTGCAGCTGATTTAATCCTATTGAAAATCTTTAAGCAGCTATGGGATAAAATGGTTTCCAAACTGACATCAGTGGAATGAACCTTGGATTTTATCAGTCTGAAGAGTAGTTACCCTGTACACACAGTAGCCACTTTGTAAGAATTAACATCATGGCCATTTCAAAGCAGGTTGTTGTTTCTTATGTAGAGGCATCTGTTTTGATTAAGGTCCAAGTTGCCAGAATGTGTCAGAGGTGTGTGTGTGTGTGTGTGCGTGCGCGCGTGCGCGTGTATGTGTGTGTGTTTTAACTGAATTCATTACAAAAAGCAAACAAGTCAAACTTAAACTCAGAGCCTAGCATAAATCAATTAGATCCTGTCTCCTTGAACAAAAATGACCAACCTATTCCTATTCACTGTATATGTGAGCAACATAGAGAAAGAAAGGAACAGAGAATGAGAACTGTTTTTGAGTTAAACTATATGCAAAGTTTTGCCTGGAACTAATTTTTTTTTTCATGAACATAGAAGCCCCTGAAAATAAGCTTATGCTGTGAAATCAAATATGTATAGAGGGACAAACAGACACAAAAGTCTAAAGGTCAACACTGCAGATAAATTCTCAATAGGAAGGATTTGAACTTACCTATGTGCCCATGTTGGTAGGTGGATACATATACTTTTTTTTTAGTTTATCATATTGAAATAGGCACTGATAATGATCTAGGTGTTATAGTCAGTTTAGCACTAGTCTTAGTTCCTTTTCATAATTTACAACTTAAATTAGAACAATAGACCAAACACAGACTGCAGTAAAACACAACCTTGACTGAACTATCTGTATGCTGCTTTTATTGCAGTTAGCACTTAGCAGGCAGTAGTGGCCTCATACTGTTACTTCAAAGAGCCGGAAAAGTAACTTCATGAAAGGGAAAACTTGAAACTATAGTACTCTTTATCATTCTGTCTGTTAAGCAGTGATGGGTATCATTAGTTCTGCTCTTTTGCATAATTACTGCAGTATTGTGAAAACCTTTTTTGCCATTCAACTGGGAACAATTATATTATTTGAGATCTTGTATAGGATTTAGTTTTAGAGAAATAAAAGATAAAAAGCCCTTGTTTTCTAGCTCTGGGTATCTGCAGTAAGCTAGTGCATACAGTGCTTGTTCAAGTTTGTTTGTTTTTTTCATTAAAAATAACATCAATTGGTGGCACTAAAGGAGACATTTCATATTGAAGTCTATTCTTTTTGATGTGTTTTTGTTTAATGTGCTTGCTAACATAAATTTCATCTAGCACATCACTGAGTTGAGATGGTAATTCATTAATAAAATGATAAAGGTTTATGAACCATAATATGGACATCATTGAAATTTTGAGACTTACAAATATATTCTTATTGTTGTCTAGATTAAATTAATACAATTTTCTATTTATATAAAGCTTCCAGTGTAGATTATCTCTGTGTTAAAAGCATGCGACAGCCTCTCCCAACCACCCCACCCTACCTCATCCCACAAACTTCTAAAGCATAGAGCTAGAAATATGTTTGCAAATGTTTACACAATGAGGCGCATAACTTTTTCAAGTTTGTAAAAATTCTCCTTTGTAATCTCAGTATGTGAAACCATTAAAATACTATAACTTTTTAAACTATATTTGTTAGATAAGATGTTAACTTTTTGGAAAATACTACTACCTTATAGCAAGGGCAGTAAAATTAAGATAAAGATCACAGTTATATATAGATGTGATTGTCACTTTGATTCTGTGGTTTTACACTTGACTTTTTATAATTTATAAGATATGAGATATAATCTCATAATCGGCAAAATATATTTTGATCAAAGAAAAAGTCTGACTGTTGCCTGTTGGAAATATTACTTCAGCATGGCTATTATATAACCATAATTATGATAGGAAGTTAGAAGAAATTTTGGATATGCATATGTTTGGTATATAGTAAGTTTTCTTACAAAGACAAAAAGATTAAAAGACATAATTTTAATTAAAATCCTGGAATAGATGCTGAATTTCCTTTTCTTGTCAGCCATCAAAACAAAAATTGTATTTGTTTTGGTCCTTAATAATTCTCAAAAGGTTGGTTTCCACAGGTTTTTCTTTAAAATTTTAAGCATCCATTTCTTTGCAACATTTTTATTAATGAGCTGATACTTGAATATGTTCATAAAAATGTTGATATGGCTGAACAAGAAATTTCAATCAAGCTTCCCCAAAATGCTACTGAAGAACATCTAATTAATATAACCTGAAATTAGTTTAATGCTTTCCTTGGTATTGTCGCATTATTCAAATGTGGTTTTATTTACTACTCGTGAGACACTATGGCTCTTAACCAAACCCCAGAGTGAGCTAATGAACTTACCTATCTTAATACATTGAAAAGAGGAATTAGCTACAGTTCGTTAGCTACCAGTACAGCTTTCAGCACCTAGTGGCTAGTATCTGTACCATATACAGCTGTGAAAGGATGGGAAAATGCGCTGAAATGATCTAAGAAGTAAACTATCAACTTGACATGTTTTCCTAGCTATTGAAAACTGTCTTATATTGAAACCCGTTGATAGTGAAACTGTAGAATTCCACTGATTTAAGTACCATCTGGTTGTGCTCAAGGCTTTAAAGCTGTTATCTCTGCATAAAATTTCAGAGTCCTATGCTTTTTTCTTCACCAAACTATCCATTTTTAAGCCACAAATATTTTTCCAGCTCTCTCAGATTTTATCTAAAAGTATATTTTAACAGCATTTAAATAGTTCTTAAACAATAACAATTTATCTTGATAGATGGCATGCTGTATTTTTTCATTTTATTTTAATTAGCCATTGTGGAACTAAATTCCCTTCTGTTTTAGTCTTTTGAATATTGTTTAATTATCATTATCATGGCAGATATCTTAAAGGTTATTTTACCAATACAGTTCCATTTAACATAACCCATATGGAATCAATATCCCAGTTTCCTAAAGTGAATGCTTGGAAAATCTTACATTCATATGTTAAGAGTACACATCCTTTCCTCATTAGTTGGAAAGTACAGGGATTTTGGCACAGGTTCTGTGTGGAAGCATTGTGCAGCTTTTATATGGATTTTGTTTTTAGCCTTTGATGACACTGTTTAGAATAGGAAGTATCTAATAAGTAAAGCATTTTGTCTCAAGTGCTGCCAGTGTGTTTAATATATGCCTGGAGGTCTGAAACATTATCTTCTTCAATACAGTAATATGCATTTAATTCTCTGAAAGCAGAAGGTCGAACTTTTGAAAGGGACGCAAAGTACATTTTCAAACAGAATAATTCAAAACATATGGAAGAGAGGACCAAAGTAATGTATAGTTGGTTTTTATGGTTTAATCATGATCATGTTAATGCACACCAGTAGCTAAAGAAAACTTTTATTGTTCGTCTTAAATAAGTTAGGTAAAGAGTGGGAGAGCTGATGTAACAGCACTGCCCAGAGATACATGTTTCTGCTGCACCAACAGCAAGCAGATACTGCTATTTTTGACAACTTAAATTATGAGTCCCCTTGGACAATAATAAAGCACAAGTTACTTTCAGAGTTATTATATTGTGAACTCTTCATTTTCCACAAAGGAATAGTAAATTGATGCCCAAGTTTAGGACCCAGCACACATAATTAATTATAAAACTTTTCTTAATAGTGGACCAGATACCCTTCAATGTAGTAAATCTACAGTGGACTGGTGACAAACCAGTGGATTTTTAAATATGTCTCAAAATCATCAGCTTGTTTACTTCAGTGCTACAGATAGTTTAGAGGCTTAAAAAATTGGAGGAAATCCTGGCTTTTAACCCAGTTTTAGGAATTTAGTTTTCTAGGACTGGGTACGTTGTTCTTTTTCTTTTCCTTCCAGTGAAAGTCAGAGTCTTTCCTCTCTAGGTCATTGGTTCAAATTCCATTCTGCTCAGTAGTGATTAGAATTAGTTACCATCTGACTTCTGTTCAGTAACCTTTGTGACCTGAGCTGATAGCTGCCATCCTGCCACTGCTGGTTATTTATATCTCAAGATCACACCACTTGACATTTGCTGGAGACTAATGTGGCAGTCTCAGCACATAATATAGGCTGGATGCTAAATTTCTTTACCTTTCTCTACAGGTGGTTCATTGTTTTATGTTAACACCTGTGGGAACACTTAATCCACTTTAAAGAGGGAGAGAGTAGATTTTAAGTATAAATCTGTAAATCAGAAGTAAAAAATGTTCTATGCATAGAAACTATAGTTTCATTTAGTTAATTGTGGTTGACTTTCCTGATTCAGAGAATGAAAATAGCTTATAAAGCTTAAGTTCTTGATTGGAGTTTGCCATGGAACTCAACCTAAAGGATTTTTTAGTTATACTGTATTTAGATATTTAGTTTGTAATGCCTCAAAATGTGCTTGATTTCACATTTGACTACTTAAGTACTTGATTTCATCACTTTTCACATGTTATTTGAGAATTCCTAGTTGGTAATAGATTTGGAGGTTTATTTGAAATTTTCATAATAAGGATAACTAAAATTAAACTGTTATTTTGACAACAATTATCTTTATCTTACGGAATTTTTATACATGTTCATACATTTATTCAGTCAGCACACAATTATTAAGCTTTATTATGTGATAAGCACTATAGTATGTTCTAAGAATACTAACATGATGTTTCCTCTTACCCAAAGCCTGCTAGCTGTCTGACCTTGGAACTATTGATCAATCTCTATAAACCTCAATGTTCTCAGCTGTAAAATGGGTATAATAGTACTCCTCAAAGAATTATATTAGCTTATGTAATGTGCTAACAGTATCTGGCAAATAATAAACATACTCAGTGGTATTTTTTATTTTTTCTTCAATTGCTCACAATCCCTGAGACAGAATATAGTGTGAAAAGTGCTATAATATTAGTTTATTATAAAAGCATAGCAGTGGGAAAGACTGGCACCACCTGGAAGGGTTGCTGAAGTCTTCACAAAGAAGGTGAATTTTTTAACTTACCCTTTTTAGAGTGCCTACTGTGTTTGTTCAATATATTAATTAATTGTACGCTGCAGCAACCCTAGGAGTTAGGTATTAATGTCCCAATGTGAGGACACAGACAGAAGAGTTAGGATTCTTTGAAGTATGATCAGCCCACAAGGTAGAGTATGCAGATCAGGAAAGACACAATGAATGAATATGTCTGGGAAAGAACTTAAGGAGTACAGTATTGAGAATTCTCCGTCTACATTTATTTATATTGTAACAATCATGTAACTCTAGTCTGCTGGGCAATTTTTTCATTTAATGTTGTATCAAAGATAAACATATCAGGCTGGGCGCGGTGGCTCACGCCTGTAATCCCAGCACTTTGGGAGGCCGAGGAGGTCAGGAGATCAAGACCATCCTGGCTAACACGGTGAAACCCCGTCTCTACTAAAAATACAAAAAATTAGCCGGGCGAAGTGGCGGGCGCCTGTAGTCCCAGCTACTAGGGAGGCTGAGGCAGGAGAATGGCGTGAACCTGGGAGGCGGAGCTTGCAGTGAGCCGAGATTGCGCCACTGCACTCCAGCCTGGGTGACAGAGCGAGACTCCATCTCAAAAAAATAAATAAATAAATAAAATAAACATATCAAACATTCGTGGATTCTGACTCCGTCTCAAAAAAATAAATAAAGACTCCGTCTCAAAAAAATAAATAAATAAAATAAACATATCAAACATTCGTGGATTCTCTTCAGTGTGCTAGGTACTGCCCTGCTCGTTAGTGATATATAGAAGCAGAATTGTATACTCCATTCCCTCTAACAGTTCTTCACCTGGTAAAAGAGACAAACACATAACAGCTGCTCATTATTGGGTATTTACTGTAAGGCAGGCACTGTGCTGTGCTGTTCATTCAGTCATTGTAGTAACTCTCTGAGGTAGGAGTTATTATCCTTATTTTACAAATGGTATTATATAGCCTTAGATTTGTAATTTGTTCAGAGTCATACAATTAGAGAGTGTTGGACTTGATCCCACATCTGTGTGACTCCAAAGCCTATGTTGTCTTAACGCTGTCTGATACTGTCACCACAAAACATTTTAGTAAAATATGTCATATAATAGAAGTATAAGTGAACTACTAAGATCACCAAGAAGGAAAAGAGTGAGAGAACAGTTCTCGGACAAATGTCATTTATCTTGATTGATAACTAAATGTTCATCAGCCACAGCAAGCTCAGAGGGGCACTCCAAGAAAGGAAAGAGCACAGTATAGACTGCATGGTTTGAAAGAATATGGTGTCTTCAAAGGACATAAACAAGTCCTTTTTGTTTCAAATAGCTAATGCTGGATTTCTCTAACAATGTGATTTTCTCAACAACTATAAAAACCAATTAACAAGAAATATTCTT
>NW_026652284.1:79981771-79991879 GCF_009828535.3 Hylobates moloch
CCTGACAAAAACAAGAAATGGGGAAAGGATTCCCTATTTAATAAATGGTGCTGGGAAAACTGGCTAGCCATATGTAGAAAGCTGAAATTGGATCCCTTCCTTACACCTTATACAAAAATTAGTTCAAGATGGATTGCATTTCTTTTAGAGCAGAGCTGCTAGCAATAAATACTGTTTTCCTTCATGTGCGAGTACCTTTTTTTTTTTCTTTCATTCCTAAAAGGTATTTTTGCTGGATGTAAAATTCTGGGTTGACATGTCTTCTAACACTTTAGAGATAGTATTTCATGTTCTTCTGTCCCCTGTGGTTTCTGATGAGGAATCCACGTTCATTCCAATTACTGTTTCCATATTTGTAATGTGTTGTTTTTCTCTAGCTGTTTTCAAGACACCTGCTTATCTTTAGTTTTCTATAGGTTGATTATTGTGTGTCTGGACTTGGTTTCTTTGATTCTATCCTGTGTGGGTTTCTCTGATCTTCTTAAGTGTAAATTTATGGGTATATTGTTTTGGTTTTGTTTACCAAATTTGAGAACGTTTGGCCCTTATTTCTTCAAATAGTCTTTCTGCACCAATCTCTTTCTCTTCTCCTTTTGGAATTCAAGTGTTAAGCTTTTTAATATTGTCCTACAAATCTCTAAGACTCTCATTTTTTCCCCACTCTTCAGATTGGATAATTTCTATTAAATTTTTCACTTCTAAAATTTCCATTTGGTTCTTTTTTGTGGTTCCTATTTATCTGTTAAGAACTTATATTTCAATTCATTTCAGGTGTGTTTACCTTTACCTCATGAAATACAGTTGTAACAGCTGCTTGAAGTCTTAAATGCCTGTGTCACTGCCACCACTGTAACACTCCCCTCTATACACACACACACGCACACACACATACAGACAGACACACACACACACATTGGATATTGGGTCCACCCTCAGGGCAAAGCCAGGAGAGAGAGAGAAAAAGAAAAAGAAAAAGAAACAAGATTTCCCCTACACTCTTGAAACCACAGGGGCCTTAATTTCCAGACAATATTCCTGTTGGAGCTTTGGATATGTCCTTACCTCCACTGTGCACAACAATATAGGGCTCACTCTCGAGTCAAACTTATAAAAGAAGACACCAAACAACATGAACTGGGAAATTCATCACCACGTAGGTTATAGCCACAAGTTGGACTTTCCTCTCCAATCTGCGTGGGTCTGATTTACTTTTCAGAATTCTCAGGTATTTATTTGCTTTTTATGTCCTTTACAAGGTTTTTAATTGTAAGCAGCATGAGAGTTAGGCTGCAGTGAGGTTATTCCAGTGTGGGCTGGCACCAGAAATCCTGCCATTTAAAAATAATAATAATGTTTTCTAGTCCATTAGCCAGGACTTGGTTTTCTGGGAAACTTAATAGGGAATTTCCTCTAAAAGTGATACTTTTATATCTTTACGTCTTTAGCACAGATCAGCTACATATATCCTAATCAGTAATTACTGCTCCCAAGGAGTTGTCAGCATTAACTTGATTCTTCCCGTGTCACCAATAAGCACACACTCAGAGGGCAGCAATGGTGTTCTCTCTCTGCATTCCTTAGGGCTTTCATATATTATCAAATCAAGTTAGAAGGGGACAATGCTGTGAGATTCATTGCCCTTCTTGTCAACCTGCCTTCCCCAGCACATGTGACTGATATATACAATTTTAAAATATATATGTATAGTTAAATATATGTGTATACTCTGTAGTAATGTCCCTTATCCATAGGGAACATGTTCCAAGATCCCCAGTGGGGCCTCAAATTGTGGATAGTACTGACCCTTATATGTACTGTTTTTTCCTACACATACATACCTATGATAAAGTTTGATTTATACATTTGGCACAGTGAGAGATTGACAACAATAATAAATAACAAAATAATACAATTGCAACAATATGCTGTAATAAAAGTTATGTGAATGTGGTCTCTCTTTCTGTCTCAAAATATATTTTCAGACCATAGGTAATTGCAGGTAACTGAAACCACGGATAAGGGCAGGGGATTACTGTATAAAATTGGCCCTCAGTATTCGTGGGTTCCACATCTGTGGATTCAACCAATCATAGATCAGAAGTATTCGAAACAAAATTGCATCTTTACAAGACATGTACAGACTTTTTTTCTTATTATCCTCTAAACAATACAGCATAACAACTATTTACATAGCACTTATATTGTATTAGGTATTATAAGTATTCTAGAGATGATTTAAAGTATACAGTAGGATACAAATAGGCTATAATGCAAATACCAGGTCATTTTATATCAGAGACTGGGATATCTGTGGAGTGTGGTATCCACAGGAGGTCTTGGAACCAGTCCGCTGTGAACAACAAGGGATGACTTTAAACATATATATTTAAAAACCTATTTGAGATACTCCCCAGGATAAATAAGTGGAATCTATACCTATATCTAAATCTGTTTTACAAAGCTAAAGCAAAATTAAAGTTATGATTATTACTTATAATTTTGAAAGTCCTATTAATAGAGTATAATTCATGTTCTGCATAATTTACTGATCCTAAATTATGCTGACTGTATCTTTAAGCTATATATAGCAATATGCTTTTCATCCTTAATTTAAAAATAGGTTATTTAAAAACTAAATTATCAACTTGAATTTTCTATGAATATTAAGATTAATAATCTACTTCAAATGATTTTCCAAGTAGTAAGTCTTTGAGTTAACTTCTTTTTAGAAATGTTAGACTAATGTGACAATGGGCTTTTCCATGCCTTTCCCACCTGGAGCAACCTCTAACAGAAATGAGATCTTCTGCCAGCACCTTTATACATAGCAGCTGTATTATTGGCAGTTCTCATTTAAATAAAGATGTATGTAGTTGTTTTTAACATAATCGTGTTAGTTGTGTTTATAAATATTTAAAAATTGGTATTTGTTTTGTTTAAGGTAATGGAGTCCAGATTTGAAATTGCCTCATGTCTTGACTATGCAGCCTAAGGCAGCCTCAAAAAGTCATTTTTCTTCTTGTTTGTTTGGGGCTTTTTTGTTTGTTTTTGAAGAAATGGCTGTGCCATCTGGTCAAATGTGAAGGGATTGAACAGTTCTGAGGGAATTTAACTAACTCCTTAGTGCAATATCTTGTTACCCATTAATGTGTGCTAGGACCTAACAAAGAAACCAACCGAAAACAGTTACTTCTGCCATCTTGCAACTTATGTACCTGATTGTAACTTTTCAAACATCAACTAGACTAAAATACAGAAGTTAAAGTTTATTTGAATGTATCATGCTGAAAAAGTAGGTCATAACACACTTCTGTGTAGGATACTAGGATACTGTAATGTTTAAGATAGGTTATCTAATATGGGACAATTTCTGCATTTTGAAGTTTTATAAATGCCAAAGGTCCAATGAAGAGTCAAACTTGAAATATGGAGTCCTATGAGACTCCTTAGACCTCTCGGTACTAAGTTTTAATCCTGATTCTACTCCTTACAGCTGTATGACCTTAGGCAAGTTATTTAATCTGTTTATGCCTCAGTTTCCTCGTCTATGATATGAGAATAATACTGGTAGCAGCCTCCTAGGGTTGCTTTTAGGATTAAACAATGTATGCGAAATTCTTAGCTAAGTGTATGGCACAAGGCTCAATGACTATTAATAAATATTGTTGCTTTTGTCATCATTGTTAATATCTTCAAGTGTTTTTTTAAAGTAGTGGTTGTAAATGGCAAAATAATGCACATCATTTCAATGTAATTCTAGCTATTGTGGTTTGAAAATTTTCAGTTACAGTAATTGAGGGTTTTTTTTTTATCCTTTCATGAATAGGACTGTAGAAATGTGCCAAAGACATTTGAGTAAACGAACAGTTGAAAAATCATAAAATGGCTTCTTACACCTCATAAATCATATCTTTATTTCATTTAGTTATTGTGACTTTAAGAAAAAGATTGAATTATATGCCTCTGTAGAATTAAAGGTTTTGTTAATATCCCTGGAAAGGCTTAGAATTAACCTGTGACTTTAATGTCATAATGATCACACTCTGAACATTTATCTGGAAATTTAGCTGCTGGGAACGTTGCTTGCTGGCTAATAATATGAAATAAAATTATTACTTTGACAGGAATTAGCAAGAAAGTAGATCTCTTAAATGAGAGGCATTCTAGTGTATCACTCAGAGAGAAAGGTGATGAGAAGGTTAAATAAGAAATGACCCAACCAGCTGAGGGAAATAATATTATATGAGGAAGGGTGTTAGAACAGAAATCAGAAATCTTGACTTTTAACCTTGGTTCTAATGCCAAAGCTCTTTCATGCAAACAGCTAAATTTCTTGGTGCTTTAGTTTTCTAATCTCTAAAGTGGTTTAATAATATCTGCTGTGAGTCAATTAATGGTTCAATCTGAGTTTCAAGTGAGGTGATATTTATGAAATTACGTGGAAATATGAAACATTATTCAAACATAAGTTGGGACTTCAGTGATTATTACTATTAAAAGGGAAGCTTTCATTTTTAGACATGAGGAAAAGATTAGTACCCTGGCCTTTGTGACTCCTATTGTAATCATCAACATTTACTTAAAACAAATGAAAATGGGGGGAATCATTTAAAGGCAGTGATTAGCTTTAATGTTACAAAATCCAACTTTGCTTAGAGCAGAAAAGAGGTTTACAGTTGGGATTAAGTTGATCTTCCTTGGATATGTGACTTCATTTTTTTTTTTTTTTTCCACTGAATAGCACCTTGTGCTTACTTGTGCTGAATTTTAATCAAATGTTGGCCACATTAGAATTTAATATGAAACAACCAAATTTTAATAAGAGATCAAGGACAACACAGAGCAGCACAGAAAATTAATTAAAAGGAATTAATTGAATAGATATTTCACATATTAGCTGCTGGTTAGCATCATTAAGTATAAAGAATACACTTCCTTCTAGCAAGATATGAAAGACTTGGTTCTGAAAGTAAGAGCAAGTGGACATTGATGGTCAAACATTCCAGCAGCCAATTTAATCCCTTCCTTTTCCTGTTACTATGGACTGCAGACCTGGGGTTTCAAACCAGGAAATCTCTTGCCCTTCCCATCACATCTTACGAGGTGCAGAGTAGGTGCAGAATCGCAGAGCATGTGAAATACTGCTTATAGAGTTAGCCAAAGGCCTGGATATTCACAGGGAGATGGTGGCACTTACCTTGCATCCAGAGCAATTTGGAACTGATTTTTGCTGTCCTGACATTGAATTATTATTATTATTATTTTGTTTATTTATTTATATATATTTTTTTGAGACAGAGTCTCACTCTGTCACCCAGGCTGGAGTGCAGTGGCACGATCTCGGCTCACTGCAAACTCTGCCTCCCAGGTTCACACCATTCTCCTGCCTCAGCCTCCCTAGTAGCTGGGACTACAGGCGCCCACCACCACACCCGGCGAATTTTTTGTATTTTTAGTAGAGACGGGGTTTCACTGTGTTAGCCAGGATAATCTCGACCTCCTGACCTTGTGATCCGCCCACCTCGGCCTCCCAAAGTGCTGGGATTACAGGCGTGAGCCACCACGCCTGGCCGACATTGAATTATTATGATGTTTAATGGATCTAGGTTCCTTCACAATTTAACTTGCAGGCTTTATAGAGGCTTCATGGACTACTTTTGCTTTTGTGGCTACATTAGAACAAATTAGCCATTTAAACTATAGATCAAAAAGTATATGTAGAAAATATATTTTCTCTAAGTAAGTATAGAAAAATGTATGAAACTCAGTAAGCTTGTAGCTTGCCTTTTACATGTGCAGTGGTCAAGAGGTGACTGTTCTGATAGTGACCTCTTATTGCAGAGGATTACACTTGAAGCCTCTGAGCATAGCCAAAACCAATCACAACTTTGGCCTCTGACAGAGGCTGCTTGGGAGCTTTAATAACATCAGTTTCATAGATAGCCACAAATAAATGTATCATACTACAAATAAATGTAGCATGATAGAAATTTCCAAAATGCTGTCCTTTAAATTCTCTGTAAGTTCTATTAAGAAACACCTTTATTTGTTCTTGGCTGGGGATAAAAGGATTAAGCCAAAAAAAAAAGCTGTCTAGGAACAACTTGTCTCAATGAATTGAGACACAGGAAGGGAGAGTAAGGAATCTGTAAGCACTCACCTGCTACCCTAACTCCTCTTTAGTTGTTTCCTCCTACCCTACTCTAGCTAGCTGCTTGATCATCCTTAAAACAGAAAGCTCTTTGAAATAGAAGTTCTGATGTTTTAAAATAGTTTAAATTATTTTAAAGTCTCATTTCAGTCCCTTCTTTGAATAGAAGTTGCTACACGCAGACACCTTTGGAAAAGGAATCAGCACCCTAACTTCTAGTTTAGAAAATGGAAAGCAGTCTATTTTGGCTTGCAGATTATTTACTTCCTTGATACAACACTGAATACATAATGAAGTCCAATTACACTGGATACTTCTAAGTGCTATCCACCAGAGACAAAGAGTTTTGATACTTTTTACAATATGAATAAAGAGCACTGAATCTTAAAAAGCCAAGTGTCATAAAAATCTGTTTATTTCAAAGTAAAATATCTATTATAAAGAGGACCAGAGTGAGACTTTTAGACCAACATCATTTTCCTCTTTATTCTCCCTTCTCTTCTTCTTTGTGTCCATAAACTGCTGTTGTGTTAAGTGCTCTCTTGGCTCTGGTAGGTGCTGCTCTTTCGCATTTCACTGGTGGGAAGGCATAGGGAATCCTGAGGAGGTGGGTTAGGATTGTAGATGGAATCAGTGGGCCCAGTTAGTGATTTGAAGTGACAGCCAGTCTTTGCCTGCTTCCTAGGCTTCCAAACTAAGGTGTCTCCATCCTTCCCATCCTCTGTCCCAACTGGCCTTGTCAGATGCTTTTCCTCACTGTACTATCTCCTTCCTGCTTTCAGGTACTGTTAGGTTCCAAGCATAAAAGGTTAAAAAGAAGAAGAAAAGAAGTGAGTTCAATTTCGGAGTTTCATTTTGCGTTGACTGCACTGAATCATGTTGTATTTTACACAATTCAAGTAGTAACCAAAGACATACTTAACTCTATGAATGTTTGCTAAGGGTTAAAAGAAATAGTGAGCAGCACTTCAAAAGACCACTTTTATCAGATTTACTGGAAGCCCTGCCAAACAATTAAGTGAAATGAAGGGTTTTTTCTGAAGAAGAGCAAATCTACAAACAAAAAGAATGCAATCTTAATCAAGTCTTCATGAAAGTCTTGATTCATCTGGGAACTGAGTTGGGGCTTTCTGAATCTTCTCTTTAGGTATTCCTTATGACATAATATGATGAGATTTGGAGCAGCGGATTGGGATTTTTTGGTTCTGTTTTTCTTTGAGACCTGGTCAACCCAGAAGAAAAACAATTATTACAGCTTTGTCAATACAAATGCCTTATGAAAGTGAAATCGAACTCACTCTGAACCAAATTTGTGGCTGTGGACAGTTTGTCATTTATTCTGACACATTTCCTACCTTCTGTTACTCCTCTTAAGAGAAGACTTTCTCCTGTTTCTTTGGCTTAGGGACAGCAGCGTAGATGTGCTCATCAACATCAGCAGGAATTTATTATTTTTGAGAGATTCCTATGACTTGAATAAATCCAGAAGAGGTCTGAAAGAGCTTCCAGTATGAAATAGTTATCTGTTTGTCACTCCATTTATATTATATTCATAGGGTCCTTTAATCTTAGTTTATCTGGTACATTCCCCAGTGTGTTGACCCTGAAGAATGTGTAATATGAATCCTATATTGTAGACCTGATGATGGAATTAAGGAGAAGTTAAATTGAGGACCGGACAGGAAGACTAGGAGTCATGCCCCTCATTTTCTAGCCATTAGAGCATAAGGGACTAAAGGGTGACTTTCGAACTTGAGCCGTTTCTCTGGGATTCTGACACACCGTTCTGCCACTACAGCTGCTTTCAGAGTTTCATTTTGAGCTGGCTGCACTGAGTCATGTTATGTTTTGTATGATTTAAATGATAAACAAAGACATACTTACGTCTATCGATGTTAATGACTACAGGCATATCCGAAGTAGAGAGTTTAGCAAAAACTGGGAAAAGAGCCACCAGCCGTGTCCTGCATTCAATTTTCATTAACCATGCAACCTGTATTTTTCTGGATGTTCCTAATTTCAGTTATTCTGTTTTATCAACTCTGTAAATTCAGGCATACTTTAAAAACCAGCTATATTAATATTTTGTTGGGAAATAGTCATTTTGGATTGCTTGGATGGATTTCCTAGACTTTTACAGTAGCTTTAATTTCTAATTTCTCTTGTGCTTTCTACTATGCCAGTTGGTTTACTGTGTCTCCTATTAAGTCATCTCCCCCTGTAATTGCCCAGAGTAGACTCCTAAGCTTGGTGCCAGATGGTCAGGTCCTCTAACTTGTGCCAAAAGAGAGGCAACTGCACAAAACGCACTTCACTTACCTTGAAAACTCTTATCTACATTATCAGACTTTGCTATTCCCCCAGTTTATACCTTGAGAGGAGGGCATCAAATACCCACTGAAGTATTTTTTCTTTTTCCCTTTAATTTTTATAAATGCTTGATAAATAGTGCTATTTTGTCTTTAAGTCCTGAATAACGTATAAGTCAGCATATGTTTAGGATCATCCTAGAGATGATCATTCAGCAGTACTTTAAAAATGTGTGTGCGTGCGTGTGTGTGTGTGTGTGTGTGTGTATGCAGATAGATTTTTTACATTTGAATTTATTTAATCTGTGTCCTATTTCATTGTTTTATTCACTGATCAATATATTTTTAAGCTCTTCTCTTTTAGTATATGAGAGTGACACCATTCTCATCAGTAACATAGTATTCTATGCAGTATTTGTGGTGCATTCATAGTTTATTTTATATTTATCTATAGATAGATATTTAGTTTAAATTTTCCCAAATTGTTAATATTTCAAATGATGTTGCAGTCAACTTCTTTGGACATTTACTTATATATTCTTAAGTCTTTCTTTAAGGTACAGTACTGCAGATGGCCTTCCTGATTCCAAGGACATGTACATTTATAGTTTTGATAAACATTCATTGTCAGGCTTCTCTTCTCCTCATGCAAAAATACTGTATGTACACCCTTATCAACCATCCATGGGAGAATTTGTTTCTTCTCCTTCTCCCCCAATATAAGATATTGTCAATTTTTTTAATTTATGCTAATCTATGGATGAAAAATTGTATTTCTTGTTTTAATTTATATATCCCTGATTAAGAGTGAAGCTGAGCAGAGTTTTCCTATTTTTCATAAAGCAGTGCTCTCCAGGAGGATTCAACAGCTAAAGGTAAAATGAAAACCTTAAAAATGCCTTAAGAAACTATAGAAACATATGTAATTACCTAGGAATAAATTCATAAAGTAAAAGTTAACAGATTTTTTTTTTACCATATGTGTTTAAAAAAGTATGCATGCAAAAAGCATCAGGATACAGTTAAATGACTGCCTCTTCACATGAGGAAAGCTTTGCTAAATAAGGCAAACAAAACACTACTACTCAGAATATATAAGGAGCTCCTACAAATCAGTAAGAAAAAGAACTCAAGAGAAAAATATGTAAATAAATTCTTTGTAGATGAGGAATCCTGAATGGCGAATGAATGAAAATGCTTAACCTGTTTGCTTTTTTTCCCCTATTAACAATATAAAATAACTGTCTTACGTCAACCATGTAGATCTTCTTGATTCTCTTAAACAATTATACAGATTATTTATTTATTATTTTTGAAGAAATAACAGAAAAAGATCAGATATTTTTAATTTTAATTGTAAAAATTAAAAAGTAATTAAAACAGTAGTCATGACAAAGCTTTTACAGAGTAGTCATTAACCAAATTCTAGCTCCTTGATAGGCTAGAGACAATGTAAACAACCCCCAAATTTTTCACAGTGATTAAAAACCTTCAATATTACTAATTTACCCTTATGTCCGAATACATCGTGGTACTGACTTTAAAACAAGATGTTTGACTGTTTTCTCTTTTTTTTTTTTTTATTATACTTTAGGGTTTTAGGGTACATGTGCACAATGTGCAGGTTTGTTACATATGTATCCATGTG
>NW_026652284.1:79992279-80178897 GCF_009828535.3 Hylobates moloch
TTTGAAGCAATTGTGAATGGGAGTTCACTCATGATTTGGCTCTCTGTCTGTTATTGGTGTACAAGAATGCTTGTGATTTTTGTACATTGATTTTGTATCCTGAGACTTTGCTGAAGTTGCTAATCAGCTTAAGGAGATTTTGGGCTGAGACAATGGGGTTTTCTAGATATACAATCATGTCATCTGCAAACAGGGACAATTTGACTTCTTCTTTTCCTAATTGAATACCCTTTATTTCCTTCTCCTGCCTGATTGCTCTGGCCAGAACTTCCAGCACTATGTTGAATAGGAGTGGTGAGAGAGGGCATCCCTGTCTTGTGCCAGTTTTCAGAGGGAATGCTTCCAGGTTTTGCCCATTCAGTATGATATTGGCTGTGGGTTTGTCGTAGATAGCTCTTATTATTTTGACATACGTCCCATCAATACCTAATTGATTGAGAGTTTTTAGCATGAAGGGTTGTTGAATTTTGTCAAAGGCCTTTTCTGCATCTATTGAGATAATCATGTGGTTTTTGTCTTTGGTTCTGTTTATATGCTGGATTACATTTATTGATTTGCATATGTTGAACCAGCCTTGCATCCCAGGGATGAAGCCCACTTGATCATGGTGGATAAGCTTTTTGATGTGCTGCTGGATTCGGTTTGCCAGTATTTTATTGAGGATTTTTGCATCAATGTTCATCAAGGATATTGGTCTGAAATTCTCTTTTATGGTTCTGTCTCTGCCAGGTTTTGGTATCAGGACGATGCTGGCTTCATAAAATGTATTAGGGAGGATTCCCTCTTTTTCTATCGATTGGAATAGTTTCAGAAAGAATGGTACCAGTTCCTCCTTGTACCTCTGGTAGAATTCAGCTGTGAATCCATCAGGTCCTGGACTCTTTTTGGTTGGTAAGCTATTGATTATTGCCACAATTTCAGAACCTGTTATTGGTCTATTCAGAGATTCAACTTCTTCCTGGTTTAGTCTTGGGAGGGTGTATTTGTCGAGGAATTTATCCATTTCTTCTAGATTTTCTAGTTTATTTGCATAGAGGTGTTTGTAGTATTCTCTGATGGTAGATTGTATTTCTGTGGGATCAGTGGTGATATCCCCTTTTTCGTTTTTTATTGCATCTATTTGATTCTTCTCTCTTTTCTTCTTTATTAGTCTTGCTAGCGGTCCATCAATTTTGTTGATCTTTTCAAAAAACCAGCTCCTGGATTCATTAATTTTTTGAAGGGTTTTTTGTGTCTCTATTTCCTTCAGTTCTGCTCTGATTTTAGTTATTTCTAGCCTTCTGCTAGCTTTTGAATGTGTTTGCTCTTGCTTTTCTAGTTCTTTTAATTGTGATGTTAGGGTGTCAATTTTGGATCTTTCCTGCTTTCTCTTGTGGGCATTTAGTGCTATAAATTTCCCTCTACACACTGCTTTGAATGTGTCCCAGAGATTCTGGTATGTTGTGTCTTTGTTCTCGTTGGTTTCAAAGAACATCTTTATTTCTGCCTTCATTTCCTTATGTACCCAGTAGTCATTCAGGAGCAGGTTGTTCAGTTTCCATGTAGTTGAGCGGTTTTGAGTGAGTTTCTTAATCCTGAGTTATAGTTTGATTGCACTGTGGTCTGAGAGACAGTTTGTTATAATTTCTGTTCTTTTACATTTGCTGAGGAGAGCTTTACTTCCAACTATGTGGTCAATTTTGGAATAGGTGTGGTGTGGTGCTGAAAAAAATGTATATTCTGTTGACTTGGGGTGGAGAGTTCTGTAGATGTCTATTAGGTCCACTTTATGTAGAGCTGAGTTCAATTCCTGGATATCCTTGTTAACTTTCTGTCTCGTTGATCTGTCTAATGCTGACAGTGGGGTGTTAAAATCTCCCATTATTATTGTGTGGGAGTTTAAGTCCCTTTGTAGGTCACTGAGGACTTGCTTTATGAATCTGGTTGCTCCTGTGTTGGGTGCATGTATATTTGGGATAGTTAGCTCTTCTTGTTGAATTGATCCCTTTACCATTATGTAATGGCCTCCTTTGTCTCTTTTGATCTTTGCTGGTTTAAAGTCTATTTTATCAGAGACTAGGATTGTGACTCCTGCCTTTTTTTGTTTTCCAGTTGCTTGATAGATCTTCCTCCATCCCTTTATTTTGAGTCTATGTGTGTCTCTGCACGTGAGATGGGTTTCCTGAATACAGCACACTGATGGGTCCTGACTCCTTATCCAGTTTGCCAGTCTGTGTCTTTTGATTGGAGCATTTAGCCCATTTACATTTAACATTAATATTGTTATGTGTGAATCTGATCCTGTCATTATGATGTTAGTTGGTTATTTTGCTCGTTAGTTTCTATAGTTTCTTCCTAGCCTCGATGGTATTTACAATTTGGCATGTTTTTGCAGTGGCTGGTACCGGTTGTTCCTTTCCATGTTTGGTGCTTCCTTCAGGAGCTCTTTTAGGGCAGGCCTGGTGGTGACAAAATCACTCAGCGTTTGCTTGTCTGTAAAGTATTTTATTTGTCCTTCACTTATGAAGCTTAGTTTGGCGGGATAGGAAATTCTGGGTTGAAAATTCTTTTCTTTAAGAATGTTGAATATCGGCCCCCACTCTCTTCTGGCTTATAGAGTTTCTGCTGAGAGATCAGCTGTTAGTCTGATGGGCTTCCCTTTGTGGGTAACCCGACCTTTCTCTCTGGCTGCCCTTAACATTTTTTCCTTCATTTCAACTTTGGTGAATCTGACAGTTATGTGTCTTGGAGTTGCCCTTCTCGAGGAGTATCTTTGTGGCATTCTCTGTATTTCCTGAATCTGAATGCTGGCCTGCCTTGCTAGATTGGGGAAGTTCTCCTGGATAATATCTTGCAGAGTGTTTTCCAACTTGGTTCCATTCTCCCCATCATTTTCAGGTACACCAATCAGACGTAGGTTTGGTCTTTTCACATAGTCCCAAATTTCTTGGAGGCTTCGTTCATTTCTTTTTATTCTTTTTTCTCTAAACTTCCCTTCTCTCTTCATTTCATTCATTTCATCTTCCATCAGCGATACCCTTTCTTCCAGTTGATCGCATCTGCTACTGAGGCTTCTGCAATCTTCGCGTAGTTCTCGAAACTTGGCTTTCAGCTCCATCAGCTCCTTTAAGCCCTTCTCTCCATTGGTTATTCTAGTTATCCATTCTTCTAATTTTTTTTCAAAGTTTTTAACTTCTTTGCTATTGTTTTGAATTTCCTCCTGTAGCTCAGAGTAGTTTGATCGTCTGAAGCCTTCTTCTCTCAACTCATCAAAGTCATCCTCCATCCAGCTTTGTTCCGTTGCTGGTGAGGAACCGCGTTCCTTTGGAGGAGGAGAGGTGCTCTGTTTTTTAGAGTTTCCAGTTTTTTTGCTCTGTTTTTTCCCCATCTTTATGGTTTTATCTACTTTTTGTCTTTGATGATGGTGATGTACAGATGGGTTTTTGGTGTGGATGTCCTTTCTGTTTGTTAGTTTTCCTTCTACCAGACAGGACCCTCAGCTGCAGGTCTGTTGGGAGTTTACTAGAGGTGCACTCCAGACCCTGTTTTGCTGGGTGTCAGCAGCGGTGGCTGCAGAACAGCGGATTTTCGTGAGACCGCAAATTCAGCTGTCTGATAGTTCGTCTGAAAGTTTTGTCTCAGAGGAGTACCCGGTTGAATGAGGTGTCAGTCTGTCCCTACTGGGGAGGTGCCTCCCAGTTAGGCTGCTCAGGGGTGAGGGACCCACTTTAGGAGGCAGTCTGTCCGTTCTCAGATCTCCAGCTGTGTGCTGGGAGAACCACTACTCTCTTCAAAGCTGTCAGTCAGACAGGGACATTTAAGTCTGTGGAGGTTCCTGCTGACTTTTTGTTTGTCTGTGCTGTGCCCCCAGAGGTGGAGCCTACAGAGGCAGGCAGGCCTCCTTGAGCTGTGGTGGGCTCCACCCAGTTCGAGCTTCCTGGCTGCTTTGTTTACCTAAGCAAGCCTGGGCAATGGCGGACCCCCCTCCCCCAGCCTGGCTGCCACCTTGCAGCTTGATCTCAGACTGCTGTGCTAGCAATCAGCGAGACTCCGTGGGCATAGGACCCTCCGAGCCAGGTGCGGGACACAATCTCCTAGTGTGCCGTTTTCCAGGCCCATTGCAAAAGCGCAGTATTAGGATGGGACTGACCTGATATTCCAGGTGCCGTCTGTTTCCCCTTTCTTTGACTAGGAAAGGGAACTCCCTGACCCCTTGTGCTTCCCGAGTGAGGCAATGCCTCGCCCTGCTTCGGCTCGTGCACAGTGCGCTTCAGGGACTGTCCTGCACCCACTGTTAGGCACTCCCTAGTGAGATGAAACCGGTACCTCAAGCAGAAATGCAGAAATCACCGGTCTTCTGTGTCGCTGGGGCTGGGAGCTGGAGACAGGAGCTGTTCCTATTTGGCCATCTTGGCTCCACCCAGATTATTTACTTATTTATTTAAATATTAATCTGTTGCTGGATATGTAGGTTGTTTTCTATTTTTGCTAGATAATTCTCCAGTATGTTTATTTACACACTTACCTGACTTCTTATTTGGATTAAATTTCTACACATTAATTTCCTAGGTCAAGTGACATACACATGTAAAATCTCTTATGTATTATAAAATACTCTCCAGAAAGGAATTAATGAGAGTGGACTTCTCATCACAAACTACCAATACAGGCATTATTGGGTGTTGTTTTCTTTGTTGTTGTTGTTTTTGTTTTTGTTTTTATTTGAGACAGGATCACACTCTGTTGCTCAGGCTGGAGTGCAGTGGCACAATCACGGCTCACTGCAGCCTTAACCTCCCAGGCTCAGGCGATCTTCCCACATTATCCTCTCAAGTAGCCGCTGCTACGGGGACTACAGGCATGGCAGGTGCCACCACACCCAGCTAAATTTTTTTGTATTTTTTTGTAGAGCAGGGGTTTCACCATGTCACCCAGGCTGATCTCAAACTCCTGGGTTCAAGCAATCTGCTCACCTCGGCCTTCCAAAGTGCTAGGATTGCAGACCCGTTGTCAGTTTTTTTAGTCTTAGCCTATCTGATAGGTGAAAATTTCTATCTTATTTGAAAAGATTTGTTTCTTTAATTATTAAGATTTAGTATATTTTAATGTTTGTATTTTTAAAATGTTTATATGCAATTTGCTTTTATTGTTTTGTTTAGTAATTTTCATTTATTGCTTATTCTAGCCTCCACTGGTTTTTCTGTTGGTACCTATATTGAATATGTGAACTCTTTATATATTAATGGTATCCCTTTTCTTTTACTGTCACATATGTTACAATTTCATCTTTTGTCATTTGACTTTTTATTCTGTTCATGGTGTTCTTTGACAAAAGTTTTGTGTGGTCATATATGTCAGCCTTTATGTTTTTTAGTTTTGGTGTCTTATTGTTATTATTGTTGATATACAATAGGATAGTTAATGCACGTTCCCTCAATATGCATTATTTTGCTACTTGGAATCTTTATTTCTAGAAAAATGTAGAAAGTTGATTAAATATGCCACAAGGATAACAATTCTCAGTGCCATGTAAGTTTGAAAATGCAGTTACTCTAACTTGTTTTACCTATCCTAAGTCTTACTTGTCAGTTTTTTATGCATCATATTAACATTTCTACATCAATTTAATCATCTCTGTTCATTATTTTGTTATTTATATCACTTAAGAGCTGTGTTTTCTCTGTTAGATCATTGTTTTATCTCCACATTGTATTCTCTTCAAAATGAAGAGTTATGTCTCCTTGTTTAGATCTATCATGGTACCACTTACCTGATAATAACTAGTTTTGATGATAGCTGCGGTGGTGGGACCCAAAATAGATGCACAGGTCCTAGCAGGTTACATAGTTCCTAAAAACTGGTTGTAGATCCTACCAGCAACAGACTTTTTAATCATCCTTTCAATAATATTATAATATTATAATATTGACCATTATATTTAACAATTAATATTATATTAATATTAATGTTATTATAATATTGACCATTATATTTAAAAGAGAGAAAAGCACAGTGTTACTATGAAATAGATCTGCTATGCATATTCTCACTGCTTTAAAAATCACTGATGATATAAAAAGAGAAGACTACACTAGCTTAGTGTTTGATCTTGACCACATAGATCTAACGTCATGATCAATTGCTTTCAGCATTTTCTTTGAAATCACATAAGGTTCATATGTGCCAGATTTCATAAGGATCACATGATAAGGTCAAGAAATACAAATTCCAAGGCAGAATTTATATGCCCACTTCACGTATGACAGCAATACTAAATAACCATATGTTGAATATAATACACTGTATGTAAATGCTATTCTTGAAAGCAATCCAATCAATAAAACCTAAAATAAATAATACTTTAATAACACATTTCAAATAGACTGAAAATGGAATAGATGGACTCTATGGCAAGAACATCCCTATAAAACTGACATTCAGAGGCCATTAAAACACAGAGAGTAAAACAATCATGAAACTAAAGAAAAACTGTGAATATTTAGAAGTTTTTTAAAAGCCTACTACACTGTATGCCAAGATACAGCAGTCGTTTTTATTTAAAGAGCTATTTCAATAAAAGCTGTGGATTCCTAAGTATTGAAAAGCAAATTCAGTTTGCCACAACCAGTAGCCAAAAATACTTTTTAAAAAATATACAATATTACCCAGAAAATTTTAAAAATACGTAGTATTAAACAGAAAAACAGTCAAAACAGAAAAAGCTCATTTCCGTTATAATTAGGATTATTAAGAGACTGACCAATTTTATCAATTTAAAGAAGGTTATAGGAAAGCTACTGAGGTTAACTTCAAAGGCCTAGAAGTAAAAAGTGATTGTAATGTCAGTAAAACTCTGAAACAGATCAAACAGCCCCTAAGTGGTACTAATCTACTGTATCTTTGAAAATGTATATGCTTTTTTTAAAGCTGACAAGATTGCCCTTTTTTCTTTGTTTTTAATATCACATTTTAAAAAATATCCAACTATTAAACTGTAAACAGCAGCTCAGAATACAGAAACTACTTTCCCTCATTTATGATATGAATTCAGATTTGAACTTTTTTTTCCTCTTTGTTCTGGAAAACATGGTTTTGTCATCCCACATTGTACAGTGATAGTTTATCTTTTTCAACACGAGTGCTTGTTTACTGTATGTGTACAAACAAATGAAACAATGAAGCTTGCATACAATTATTTAACCAGTTTTTCTGTCATTTATTAACTCAAACTCATATATCAAAATGAGATTGTGATGTAATTGATGTTTTTAATTTCAATTTTGTCACTTTAGATCCTGGGAAGACTCTGCCTGAAGCCCTTGATTATTGCACTGTTTGGCTACAGACAGTGCCTGGAGAAATAGACAGCAAAAGTGGTATTCCACCTTCCTTTATAACACTACAGATTAAAGACTTTCTGAATGGACCAGGTAAGAAAGTCATAAAATTCACATGTGTGTATATTTTTTATGTGAATATATTAGCATGTATATAGGATCTGTTAGTAATCTTGACATTCCGTGCAAAAAATGAATAGTTCGTTTTTTTCCCAGAGGCGTATGCTTTTCAGTCTGCCCATTTTAGAGATCAAAAGGCAAATATAAATATGCATTAAGAATTACCTTCAGTCTGACAAAAATGTAGTTATCAATTAAAGAGTAGTTGACTGGAAGCCAAAGCCCCAATATTTTATTTCTACCTTTTCTGTTAATTAACTGTATGATCTTAGGTGATTGATCTAATCTTCTATACTTCAGTTTTCTTACCTGTATATGAAGAGGATAGACTGGATGGATGAATGGATAGGAAACATGATATATATATATATACATAAGATAGTATACTTAGATAGATTAGTATACTTAGATAGATAGTATACTTAGATAGATTAGATTTGATAGTTAAATGTACCTGTCTCGCATGCTTAGCAAAGTTCTTGAAACATAGTAATTACTCAGTTTTAGATAGATACAGATATCAAAAATGTTTGAGAGCTAATTATGTCCCAGGCATCATGCATTTTAGGAGTATGTACTATAGTTATTCCTATTTTATGAATAAGGAAGCTAAGACTTAGAAAAGTGAAGTAAATTGCCTAAGGTCATAGTGACAGAGGAGCCATTCAAACCTAAGTCTTTATGACTCCAAAGACTAGAGCTTAACTTCTGTACTACACTAATTTGGGCATAACTAAAGATTTTTTTCCTTATTCCTCGATCTTCCTCCTCTGTCTTTTCTTCCTTCATCTCATGTTCTTCCCCCTCTTCTGTTATTTCTCCCTCACCTCCGTATAGTCTTAGCTATTTATTTAACAAAAATTATTACATTTCACTTTTTGTTTTGTTATTTTATACTTACAGTGCTTCAGAGTGTTACCCACGAAATGAGTATTAGTTTCTTCATTAAGAATTTTATTTCATGTTATTTATTTATTTATTTTTGGAGACCATCTTGCTCTGTTACCCAGGCCAAAGTACAGTCGTGCAATCATAGCTCACTGTAGCCTCAATCTCCTGGGCTCCAGCAATTCTCCTGCTTTAGCCTCCCAAGTACCTGGGACTACAGGTGTGTGCCACCACGCCCAACTAGTTTTTTTTATTTTTAGTAGAGATGAGGTCTCGCTGTGTTGCCCAGACTGGTCCTGAACTCCTAAACTCAAGCAGTCCCCCTGCCTCAGCTTCCTAACATGCTGGGAGTACAGGTGTGAACCACTGCTCCTGGCCATTAAGAATTTAAAATAGGCTGGGCGTGGTGGCTCACACCTGTAATCCCAGCATTTTGGGAGGCTAAGATGGGCAGATCACTTGAGGCCAAGAATTCCACACCAGCCTAGCCAACATGGTGAAACCCTGTCTCTACTAAAAATAAAAATAAAAAATTAGCTGGACATGGTGGCACGTACCTGTAGTTCCAGCTACTCTGGAGGCTGAGGCACAAGAATTGCTTGAACTGGGAGGCGAAGGTTGCAGTGAGATGAGATCATGCCACTGTGATCCAGCTTGGGCAACAGAGCAAGACTCTGTCTCAAAAAAAAGAAAAGAATTTAAAACAATGATTTTACAACTGTCTTAAGATCTCTAGCAATACTCTGCAAGGCATGAATTTTAAGGAAGGAAAAATATTTATATATAGACTTTGTTGAGTGTATGTGTTGTGGCGTGCTAGTGTACTTATGATCCATACTACAGATGGAGAAAGCCAGTCATGGATTAAACAGAGACTGAAACCATCTCCACTGACTTTGTCACTGGGGACGAATTCTTCTTCAGCATGTTTTTCTAGTGCTGGGATTGTAAAGGTGTAGAAGTATGAAGAACTATTTCTAATCTTGATAAACTCTAGATATGGTTTTAAATACATGAAGGAAAGCAAGAAACTGAAGGATAAGCAAGTCATTAAAGTGTAGGAAGAAGCCTTTGGAGTGAGGTAATAGACTGGAGAAGGTGAGTCCTAGTATTTGGTTAGTAAGCATGAAGTACCATATTTCATTCCATCTAAGCCACTATCAATTGTAGAAAAACATTCTATATGCCACCAAAAATGAAAAAAATAACATATGCTATTTACACTGTGATACAGGGCCTTTTTATTACATCAGTTTGAAGACACTTCCTGATTTCAGAGTTGTTCACACGTGAAAGACTAAACACAATAGAATAGATGCAATAGGGTAAGAACACGTAGTTAGTTCATGGAAGAGTGACGGGGAAACTCGGATTTACTTATTTCTCAGTTTTAGTTTCACATTCGTTTTGTTTTTAGACACATTTTGCTCATTTTGGCTAGAAAATTATCTTGTAGTTTACATTTGATTGATTTGTTTGTAAAAAAATGGAATTTGAAAGTTGATGGTAAATTAGATACAATATTTTCAAGGCAACCAAATACATTGAATTTTAAGAGAAATGCCAATGAATAAATTAAAAATTATGTATTTACAATTCTGGCATTTAACATGACTCAGTAATAGAAATGTGATTTTTTTTTTTTTTTTGAGACAGAGTCTCACTCTGTCGCCCAGGCTGGAGTGCAGTGATGTGATCTTGGCTCACTGCAACCTCTGTCTCCCAGGTTCCAGTGATTCTCCTGCCTCAGCCTCCCGAGTAGCTCGGACTACAGGCACGTACCATCACACCCAGCTAATTTTTGTATTTTTAGTGGAGGTTGGGTTTCAATATACTGGCCAGGCTGGTCTCTAACTCCTGACCACATGATTCGTCCACCTTGGCCTCCCAAAGTGCTGGGATTACAGGCGTGAGCCACCGCACCTGGCCAGAAATGTACTTTTTAAAGTAGTTGTACTTTTGTATTTCTTAAGATACTTTTCAAAGTTAGGAATTAAATATATACAATTTCTGATTTTATGTCCATGCTATAATAGTGATAATATATTTAGAGATTTAAACTTTTAAGTAAATGAATTGAAATAGTTATTTTACAGCAGCACTTCTCAAACTTGATTCTGCATTTGAAGCTTCCCTGGGGAGTTTGTTAAAATGCAAATGGTGATTTTAATAGTTCTAGAAGGTAGGGCTTGAAAGTCATGTCTAAAAAGCTCCCAGATGAAGTAGATGCTGTTGGTCTGGGACTGTACTTTTTGTAGCAAGTTTTACATGGCTCTTATCAAACTTCTTTTTAAAAATTATACATATGAGTTATCATATATGATTTTTGTTTTTAGTATCAGTCAGTCTTTGAGAGCCAAACCACTGATATTTTGGGGAACAGGACAGGGCAATGATAAAGAAAGATAAGTGGTTTTTAGAATGGTGCTTTGATTACGGAAAATCAAATATAATATCCAATAAATGATTTAAGTTCTTCAAAGTCTAAAACATTTTAAACAAAAGTACATTTTTTTATTTGAGAGAAGATTAGTTTAAATGATATATCAGCTGTGTGTGACTTCTTCTAAAACACTAACCTAACAGCGTTTAACTGCTCCAGAATTTACTAGCTTAGACAAAAATTTTCCTACTGTAAGCAATTTGTGATTTAGTGTACAAGTAGATGTTATTTCATAGAGTAATTATATTGTCTCACTACACAGCCAGATTGGCATGCTACTACATTAATTAAGGAATCAAATGGCTATAGAAGATAGTGAGACTTGCATACCACTAATTAAATGGGAATAACAGGACACATTAAAACAGCTTTTACCATATGGATGTATTTTATAGATTTTGACAACTCAAGGAAATTTTATTTTTTCCAGCTCTTAGGGAATAGGATACTAAGAGGAATGTCATTTATGTTGAAATTGGGCAAACAAATTTCAGCTTTATAATGTTCCCTAATAACATTCCCTTTCCTTGAAGAAAAAGCATTACAAAAAAATAATAAAAGCACTACAGGTAATACTTCTAGTTTTTAGGTAATGTCATCGTGTTATCATTAGAAATCTTTAGCTACTATTATGTTTTAATCTGTATGCATATCTATTTAAGTATCATTCCAGAGAATGTCTTGAACTATATTAGGAATTTCCATCTATTTTTTCCTTGTTCTTTAATGAAGGATATAGTAACAATGAAAGTTATGACCCTGAATTAACCAGGCATGGTGGTATGTGCCTGTAGTCCTTGCTACTCAGAGAGCAGAGGTGGGAGGATTGCTTGAGCCCAGGAGGTCAAGGCTGAAGTGAGCTATGATCACGCTACTGCACTCCAGTTTGGGCAACAGAGTGAGACCCCGTCTCAAAAAAAAAAAAAAAAAAAAAGTTACAACCCTTAAAGGTAGAGGGAATACTGATTATAACTGCCTAACCTTAAGCTTTCTTCAAAAAGATGTAAACTTCACAGCTTTTGAAATTTAGCCTTTTAGATTTATTTTGCAGGGATTATTTTCTCTAAACATGGTGATACAAATGCTGCTCTTTAGCATTTGTTTTTAGAAAAATAATGTAGAGTTCTTGAGTATTCCCCTATTTCTTCTGTTCACCTAATGGTACCTTAATAGAGCAAATGGTAGGTCCCAACTTCTACATCAAAAACTCTTTCAAAGCTCTCCCAACCCCCCACCTTTTCCCCTTGTACCCATTAGCAAGGTCAGTGGCTTGGAGAAACCTGGAAAACAGCAGCTACCAGAAACCCACTAGAATAATATTTCCAGCAGGTGATAGATTAGTTGGAACAAATTGGAACCATTGCAGTTCAGCAATCCTGGTTTCTTTCAAGCTGTTTTTAAAATGTCGTCATTTTAATACACAATCTAAACCCTGCGGAACAGTCCACAGCAGGTTAATTTGAATCATATGATGTGTCACTGCCCTCAGCTGACATGAGCTCTATTCCATGTGTGAAACCATAATAAATCCATTCCCAACGCGAGGAAAATTCCCCGTGAGAAGGTGAACTAATCCAGGCCTCACACTGGCACGCTAGCCCTCCATAATTGAAAGCAGGGCCACCTGTTCCCAGCACAGTTAGCCTATAGAAAAAAATTAGCATTAGATCAGATACTTCTTATATTGAAAAATCAATCATACTTCTTGCAAATTCAAATTCAGCTGTGAAGTGTTTGGTATGACATCATATAGAAATGTAGGAATGTGCCCACTTGATCCCATTTTAAAAGTTTTGTTAACCATAGGATTCCTTAACTTTGAAATGCAATTTTTTTTAAATTTAATGAGAGCTGACACGTGAGAAGAACTGGAAACGGTGCAGATTTTTCTAATTAACTCAGGGTTATTTGCAAAAACATTTGAGCTCTCTGGTATTTTTTTCATTGTTCTTTCAGGAATTTTTGAGCCACTGTCATTGTAGCCATGAAATGACATTTAAATGACAACAAAGAACAAAAATGCCACATTGGGAAAACATTCCCAAGTCATTTATGTTTTATTATAAATTAATGCTTAGCATGCCACATTCATCATATAATTTAAATAACATGGTTATATCAAACACAAGACAATGAATGCAATTTCACCTTTTAGTGTAGTATATATGGTGTCTATATTTGAAATGCATGGCCATTGGTCTTTTTCTCCTAATAGAATCACTTCTTTAGTCTCACCCTGTTTAACTCATTCATTAATTTACCTGTCTAGTTTTCAGTGTTTCTGATTTCATTCTGGCTTCTGATTGGTTTCATCTCTGGTTTTATTTGATTTTGATTTTAAAAATCTGTTGACTTGAACTGGTTATAATCCTGTTTTGAATACAGTTTTCTCCTTATATTGTGTGGATTAATGTAACTATTTTATAGGTTACAATGATTTTCATTTCTACTTTAAAATAATTCCTAAACATCCTTAAATAATTGCATTTCCACAAACCTCTCTGATTTGAATGAAAATTTGTACTTAAATGCTATAAAATAGTAAAAGAGTTCTTAGGTACAGTAACACACCATTTGAATAGGTTTGTTTATATGAATATAAAATAGAAATTTTAAGTTGTTTACCCCCAAATAGATGTATTTTTTAAGTGTTTTTGCCTTTCTTGGTTAACCCTGCTTTTATGTTATTACTGAATTTATTACTCAGTGGGGATTAATTCAGACATATCTGAAGGTAACTGATTCAGGAGGATTAAGATACCTGGAAAAGATTAATCAAATAGTGTCTTGATTTTTCTGGAGTAGAAAATGAGGAATAAATAATATGATTTTTTAATCTTTAAAATTATTTTCAATTGCAAATTTCAAATGGATTTTTGGTTACCTATTTCAAGCTTTATTGAAGTATAATTGACAAATAAAACTTATAAACATTTAAGGTGTACAATGTGGTGTTTTGATAAATGTGTCGTTGAGAAATGATTACCATATTCAAGCTAATTAACATATTTATCACCTCACATAGTTACAACTTTTTATTTGTGGTGAGAACCCGTAAGATCTCCTCTTTTACCAAGTTGTAAGTATATAATACAGTAGTATTTATTAATTTTAGTCATAATGCTGTAGATTAGATCTACAGAGCTTATACATCCTGCAAAACTGAAACTTTGTACCCATTCACCAACCTCTCCATATTGTCCCTTCCCCCAGACCCTGGCAACAAACATTCTAATGTCTCCTTTTATAAGTTTGACGTTTTTAGATTCCACATATAAGTGAAATCATGCAGTTTTTGTCTATTTCTGTTTGGTTTATTTCATTTAGCATAATGTCTTCAAGTTCATCCATGTTGTCTCAAATGGTAGGATTTCAATCTTTTTAAGGAGTGAATGCTATTCTATTGTGAATATCTACCACATTTTCATCCTCTGTTCATCCATTGATGAATACTTAGGTTGATTCTACATCTTGACTATTATGAATTGTGCTGCAGTAAACATAGGAGTGCAAATATATCTCTTCAGCACACTGGTTTCATTTCCTTTGGATCTATACCCATTAGTGGGATTACTGGATCATATGGTAGTTATATTTTTAATTGATTGAGGAATCTCCATATTGTTTTCCATAATGGCTGTACCAATCTATATTCCCACCAACAATGTGCAAGGATTTCCTTTTCTCCACATCCTTGCCAATACTTGTTATGTTTTGTCTTTTTTATAATAGCCGTTCTAGCAGGAATGATGTGGTCTTTCATGGTTTTGATTTGTATTTCTCTGATGGTTAGTTATATTGAGCACTTTTTCATATACCTGTTGGCCATTTGTATGTCCTCTTTTGAGAAATGTCTATTTAGGTCTTTTTCCTATTTTTAAAATTTGGTTCTTTGTCTTCTTGCTATTGTGGTGTTTGAATTTCTCATAAATTTTAGACATTAACCTCTTATATAGTTTACAAATATTTTCTCCCATTCTGTAGGTTATCTCTTCATACTATTTGTTGTTTTCTTTGCTAGGCAGAAGCTTTTTAGCTTGTTGTAATCCTATTTTTGCTTTTGTTGCTGGTGCTTTTCAGATAATATCCAGAAAATCACTGTCCAGACCAATATCATAGAGCTTTTCCCCTATGTTTTCTTCTAGTAGTTTCATAGTTTTTGGTCTTATTACATTTAAGTCTTCAATCTATTTTGAAGCTCTTGGGTTTGTTTGTGTTTTTTGATTTTTGAGTTACAGAGTCTCACTCTGTTACCTAGGCTGAAGTGCAATGGTGTGACCATGGCTCACTGCATCCTCTAACTCCTAGTGTCAAGGGATCCTCCTGCCTCAGCCCCCCAAGTTTAGTTGACTTTTGTACATAGTGAGAAATAAGGATCTACTTTCATTCTTCTGCATGGGCTAGCTAGCTTTCCCAATAGCATTTATTGAAGAGACCATCCTTTCTCCATTTTGTGTTCTTGACGCCTTTGTTGAAAACTAATTAGCTAATACATGGATTTCTTTCTGGGTTCTCTATTCTGTTCCATTGGTTTGTATGCCTATTTTTATGCCAGTAATATACTGTTTTGGTTATAGTTTTATAGTATATTTTTTGAAGTCAGACAGTGTGATGCTTCTAGCTTTGTTCCTTTTGCTCAGGATTGCTTTGGCTATTCAGGGTCTTCTATGGTTCCACATAAATATCAGGATTGCTCTTTCTATTTCTGTGAAGAATGTTTTTGATATTTTGATAGGAGTTTCATTGAATCTGTAGATCGATAGCATGGGCACATCAATGGCATGGGTGGGATGGACATTTTAATAATATTAATTCTTCCAGTTCATGAACACAGGATATCTTTCCATTGATCACCGTTTTATAGTTTTCAGTGTACAGATTTTTCACATCCTTTGTTAAATGTATTCCTAAGTATTTAATAATTTTTTTAGCTATTATGAAATGAAATTGTTTTCTTAGTTTCTTCTTCAGATAGCTCTCCGTTATTGTATAGAAATGCTATAGGTTTTTGTATGTTGATTTTTAATCACGCAAATTCACTGAATTCTAACAGTTTTTAGAATGTATTAATTCTAACAGTTTTCTGGTCAAGTTTTTAAGGTTTTCTATATATAAGAAAACCTTAAATGTGATAAGGTTATCTGTGGAGACAATTTAAATTCACCTTTTCCTATTTGGATTCCTTTTATTTCTTTCTCTTACCTAATTGCTTTGTCTAGGACTTCCAATACTATGTGGAATAAGAGTGGTGAGAATGGCCATTCTTGTAGGGTTCTAGATTTTAGAGAAAAAGCTTTCAACTTTTCCCTGTTCAAGATGATGTGACCTGTGAATTTGTCACATATGGCCTTTATTGTGTTGTGGTATGTTCCTTCTATACCTAATTTTCTGAGAGTTCTTATCACGAAGGGATTTTGAATTTTGTCAAATGCTTTTTCTGCATCTGTTGAAATGATCATATGGTTTTTGTCCTTCATTCTGTTAATGTGATGTATCACATTTATTGATCTGCATATGTTGATCATCCCTGTGATGATACCCACTTGATCACAAGTAGATTTTTAATGTATTTTAAATTCGGTCTACTACTATTTTGTTGAGGGTTTTTACATCTATGTTCATCCTGGATATTGGCCTGAAGTTTTCTTTTTTTAGCATGTCTTTGTCTGGTTTTCATATCAGGGTAATACTGGCCTATAGAATAGATTTGGAAATATTTCCCTCTCTTCAGTTTTTTGGAAGAGTTGGAGAAGAATTGGTGGTATTTGACATTTAAGTATTGAGTAGAATTCAGTGGTGAAGCCATTGGACCCTGGGGGTTTTTTCGATGGGAGATTTTTTATTACTGATTCTATCTCCATACTCATTATTGGTTTGTTCAGATTTTCTGTTTCTTCATTATCTATTCTTGGTACATTGTATGTGTCCTGGAATTTATCCATTAGGTTATTCAATTTGTTGGCATATAATTGTTCGTGTTATTCCCTAAGGATTCTTTATATCAGTTGTAATGTCTCCTTTTTCATCTCTGATTTTATTTATTTGAGTCTTCTCTTTTTTGTTCTTAGTCTAGCTAAAGGTTTGCCTGTTTTTTCGAAAGACCGGTTCTTTGTTTCTCTGATCTTTTCTATTATTTTTGTAGTCTCTATTTCATTTATTTCTGCTCTGATCTTTATTTTATTTCCCTCCTTCTACCAATTTGGGGCTTTGTTTGTTCTTGTTTTTCTAGTTCCTTGTGTTGTAAAGTTAGATTGTTTATTTTAGCTCTTTCTTCATTTTTACTGTGGGTATTTACTGCTGGAAAATTCCCCTCTTAGAACTGCTTTTGCTGTATCCTTTAGGTTTAGGTATATGGTGTTTCCATTTCGTTTGTCTCAAGAAATTTTTAAATTTTTCTTTTAATTTCTTCATTGATTCATTGATCATTCAGGAGCATGTTATTTAATTTCCATAAACTTGTGAATTTTCTGAAATTCTTCCTGTTATTGATTGCTAATTTTATAACATTGTTGTCAGAAAAGATACTTAATATGATTGCAGTCTTCTTAAATTTGTTAAGACTTGTGATCTGTCTTGGAGGATGTTCCATGTGCAATTAAGCAGAAAGTGAATTCTGCAGCTTTGGATGGAACATTCTGTATATGTTTGTCAGGTTCAAATGTTCTAGAGTGTAAGTCTGATGTTTCCTGTTTAATTTTCTGTCTGGATGATCTACCCATTGCTGAAAGTAAAGTGTTAAAGTCCTCCACTATTATTAAATTGCAGTCTATCTCTCCCTTTAGATCTAGTAATATTTGCTTTATATATTTAGATGCTGCAGTGTTAGGTACCTATATACTACAATGTTATGCCATTTTGCTGAACTAACCCCTTTGTCATTATATAAGGACTTGCATTATCTCTTTTTACAGTTTTTCACTTAAAATCTGATATAAGTATAGCTACTTTTACTCTTTTTGGGTTTCCATTTGCATGGAATATCTTTATTCATTCCTTCACTTTTAACCTATGTGTGTTCTTATAAGTGAATTGAGTCTCTTGTAAGCAGCATATAGTTGGGTGTGTTTTTATACTCTATTAATTTGCTCTTTCTTTTCATTGGTGAATGTAACCCATTTACATTCAAGGTAGTTATTGAAAGGTAAGGACTAAGTACTGCCATTTTGTCAATTATCTTCTGGTTGGCTTATGGACTCTTTGTTTCTTCCTCTCGCTGTCTTTCTTTGTAGTTAAGTAAGTTGTCCCTATTGGTATGTTTTGATTTCTTGCTTTTTAATTTTTTGTGTATCTGCATGGTTACCATGAGGCATATCAAAAAAAATCTTATAACAAGTTATTTTAAGCTAATAACAATTTATCTTTGATCATGTACACAAAAAACCTCTACCCTTATACTCCACTACCTCCCTCCACATTTTGAATGTTATTTAAAAATTTACATATTTGTATATTGTATATTCCTTAACAAATTAGTGTCATTAAAATTTTTATCTTTGAAACTTTACACTAAAGGTATAATTTACACACCACCATTACAATATTAGAATAGTCTGCATTTGATGGTATACATTTACCAGTGAGTTTTAGACTTTCAGATGTTGTTGCGTTATTATTATCCTTTCCTTTCAGCTTGAAAAACTCTCCTTAGCATTTCTTGTAATGCAGGTCTGGTGGTGATTAACTCCCTCGGCTTTTGTTTGTCCAGGAAAGTTTTTATCTCTCTTTCATTAAACGGCAGATTTGCTGGGTACAGTATTCTTGGTTTGCAGGTTAGTTAATTAGTTTGTTTTCCAGCTCTTTAAATATATCATCCCACTCTCCTCTGGCCTGTAAGATTTCTTCTCTGTTGAGAAGTGTGCTGCTCAGTGTATTAGAATATCCTTATATATTCTGTGCTTCTTTCTTCTTGCTGCTTTCAGGATCCTGTCTTTGTCTTTGATCTTTGCTAGTTTGATTACAATATGTCTTTGGGTAATCTTATTTGGATTGAATCTGATTGAAGACCTTTGAGCTTCTTATACCTGAATATTTATATATTTATCCAGGGTTGGAAAGGGTTCTGCTGTTCTTTATTTACATATGCTTTCTACCCCTTTATCTATCTCTATTCTCTCTTGAATACCAGTGACCAAGATTTTACCCTTTTGATGCTGTCCCATGAATCCTATAAGCTTTCTTCATTCCTTTACTGTGAATTTTTTGCCTGTATATTTTCAAATAATCTGTCTTTGAGTTCATAGATTGTTTCTTCTGCTTGATCAATTCTGCTGTTGATATTCTCTTTTGTGTCTTTCATTTAGCTCATTGTATTTTTCAGCTGTGGGATTTCTGGGATTTTTTTTAAATTATTCTTTCAATCTCTTAAATTTCTCATTCTGGTCATTTATTGTTTTTCTTATGTTGTTGAATTGTTAATCTATTTTCTTGAGGCTTATTGAGTTTCCTTAAAGCAATTATTTTGAATTATTTGTCAAGCAGTTCATATATCTCTGTTTTTCGGGGGTCGGTCACTAGCACTCTATTTTGTTTGGTGATGTCATGTTTCTAGTTTTTTTTTTTTATTCTTGTGGTCATGCATCAATGTCTGAATATTGAAGAAGTAGGTTCTTATTCCAGTCTTTGCAGTCTGGCTTTGTCTGGGAATGCCCTTCAACAGTAAGCCTGTCTAGAACTTTTTGGTCATGTTGTCTGGCATTGTCCCTAAGTCCATAATTGCCACATCCATCAAAGCTCTAGAGGGCAGCCTACACCCAGGCCTGCCACACCAGCCCAACACCAGGATGGAATCCCATGGCCACCAAGGTTGGCACAGTGCTGGGGCATACTCAAAGCCCATGGCCATTCAGGTTTGTCTGACCAAAGGCCTTGTAGACAGCTGGTAGTGATTCTCAAGTCTATTTCATAGAGGCTATGAGATCCTGCCTAGCACTGGGACAGGTCAAGAGGCTCAGTACATGGGTACTGACCTAAATAAGGGGCTACAAGAGTCTGCCTGATGCTAGATTTTACTATGGTAGGCCCAGTGGTGGAGACCAAGACAAAGTCCTACATTCACTTCCTTCTAGTTCCCCCAAGCAGACAGTGTCTCTCTGAATTTGCTACTTGGGGATAGGGGAGAGTTGACACAGAGAATGTCCTTCCTACTCTCTTAAGTACATCTTTTCATATTATTATGATATAACCAGGTACTGTGATCTCTCACCTCATTTCTTTAGCTCTTGTGAAGGTATTTTCTTGTGTGGATAGTTGTTCAAAGTGATGTTGCTATGAGGGGATGATCGCTGAAGAGTCCTATCCCACCATCTTGCTCCACCCTCATAATATGATTTTTAAATGCAAGAAGATTCAAAGCAAAATAAAATACTTTAAGAAGCTAATTTTGGGCTGGGTGTGGTGGCTCACACCTGTAATCCCAGCACTTTGGGAGGCTGCCGTGGGTGGATCACCTGAGGTCAGGAGTTCAAGACCAGCCTGGCCAATATGGCAAAACCCCATCTCTACTAAAAATACAAAATTAGCTGGACGTGATGGTGCATGCCTGTAATCCCAGCTGCTTGGGAGGCTAAGGCAGGAGAATCACTTGAACCCAGGAGGCAGAAATTGCAATGAGCCAAGATCGTGCCATTGCACTTCAGCCTGGGCAACAAGAACGAAACTCCATCTCAAAAAAGAAAAAAAGCAGCAGCTAATTTTAATAATTTATTTCTGTTCATCTTGCCCAAAATATCATTTTTAAATCATATTTAATCCTCTGCCCCTTCTCTCTTGCCAGAAATTGGGCTAAGGCCTATACCTTAATCATGAGAGTCCTGCCTCTATCTTAATTCAATTTTACAGCCATGCTAGCAGGCTATCTTCTACATTTAAGAAATGTAAACTAGTTAATGAAACTGTAAGGACCTTGACTTTTACATTTCTTGAATTTTATGGGTTCCAATTTCCAGTGTCAGCACTATGTTATCATAGCTTGTTTTCTCTGTGATTTATCAAAATGAAACAGTAAACTTGATGTCAGAATGTCAACTAGGGAATGGACCAAGAATTTTAAAATAGGGAAAAGCCTTTCATTATTTCAACTTTTGTTTTTCAACTATAACTTTTATTTTAGGAAGAAATGAGAAAAATTACCTGGCTGAAAATGGTGCCCTCAAGGGATTACACCTCTGAACTACTTGGCTAAGTAATAGAACTCAAAGAGTCACAGAGACTGGCTGTGCAGGTGGCAAGGAGGTAGGGAGCCAGTACTAGGTCTCACGCAGAGAAGTCAGTAGAGTAGCAGTCATTTAGATTTTCTTTATTTCTTCATGTAGCCTAATTCTGTTAGAATTATTTCTTCTACAGAAAAGAATGAGAGTAATTGGGAAATATCTTCCTAGGAACATGGAGTAAGCCAAGTTAGAGGAGATAAAGAACATTGTCTGGCTTATCCTAACTCTAACTTTCCAACTTTCTGCCTGCAGTTCTTTTTTTCCTAACTCTCCAGCCCCATGCCTTTCCATTGACACAGTCTTGAGCCTTCCTTTCTTATCCCTGTACAATAGTCTCTTTTATGCCAACAACTCCCAAATGCAGCTCTTTTGACTTAATATCTAACTCTAAGACTATTTCTACATATGAGTATTAGGTATACTTTGTTGTTTAAACATGTTCACAGTAAATTAAGCCATTTTCTCTCTTCTCTCTCCTTGCTCACTTCTTCCTTTAGCATAGTCTTCAAACTTTTTTTTACAACTGCTGATGATAGGAAAAATTTTCTGGTTATGTCCTCTCACAATTTACTACCATCTTCAGGCCATTCTTATTTTTATTTCAAGTACTTCTACTTTTTTCTTTGAAATAGTCCTCAATTATGCCTGCTACTTCTCTGGTATAGGCTTAATCCTTGATTACTTCCTCATTCTGTTTCCTGGTAGCACTAACTTCAGATTCTCTTATTTACTCAGTAATGCTGTCTTCTATGCCCTTACTAGATTTGACTCCCCTGCCAAATTTATTTGGATCTTAACTACCCCCTTTCCTCAGTTGATCCGGTCAAAACTCTCCTCAGCCGCCAACCCTCTGTGCACCTGTCCGCTGTATTTCTTACATATAAATTGCTTATTTGGCTTAATCTGATTCTGTTTTTTTTTTAAGCAAAACTGTTTTGCAAGAAGTTTTGTATTGCTCTATCAGGAGGCATATAATATCCAAAGGTCTCTCTTTTTGTGATGCTAGCACCCATTGGTGCTCAATGCCCAAATTTATTAGAGGTTGTAAATAGTAATATTCTAATTCTAGCATTCCTTTTCCATATATTAGCTGGCATACTTCTTTGAAGAGAAACATTCCCCAACCTACTATTTGAGTATTCGGTAGTATTGCTCATTCAAAAAGGCAGCATAAATGCTTAATTCTTTCCCTTTATTTATCCCTTTTCAAAAATGTGTTCATTCTCTAGCATATTCCAATGGTAGCCAGTTAGTTGATGTTGTTTGATATTACTTTGAGCTCATTATTTTTAATAATTCCCAAGTTGTCTCACCATTGGCAGTGAGAATCTCTATAAACTGACTTCTGTATGTTTTAAACCTTGTTGTTTTCTTAATCTGGAATTCTTACACCCTTTTTCTTTGCCCACTCTAATTCTGAGCTGCCATTAGGTTAGCCTAAGTCTTGTTTTCTTCTGGAATAGTTTCCTTTTCATTTCCATTCATGCTGATCTCTGCTTTTTTCATAAGCAGATTGGTAATACCATTTTCACTAAATTTACCTCAAAACAACATTTGGCTGTTTCTAAAAATCATATGTGTCATCAAGGATGAGTATATGCCATCACTGAAATAGTAAAACAAACAAAGGAAGACATAGGCACCAAAAAAGATACAAAATTGTTGGAGTAGTAGAATATAGTTATCCCTTATGGTTATTACTAAGAGGGAGGGAAACTTATTTTGATGAGTTTAGTTCAGTACATTTACTTTAGAAATCGGTGCAATTACCCTATAATTAGAACTTTTGTGTTGTGATTTGGGGAGGATAATGAAATTTAGAAAGTCAATGCTTGATCATAAAAATACGTTTCTGAGTAATTTTGCTGGTAGCGATGATGTCCAGATCCCAATGATAAGTATCATGAACTGCTGCTGACTTATTCAGGTCAAGAACCTTTCATTTCACGTCTCTGAGCTTCCTCACAGCACATAAGACAGCATATAGCCTGTTCCACTTTGTATACCATCATTAATTAAAGCACACATGTCTGCCATCACTGAGGTCTTTACACTTCACACCTTCAATGAAAGCACATTGATCTCATTGTCCTGGGCAGCTTTCCAGGTTTTTTAGCTCTTCTACCTGTGAATACTCTGTCTCCCTTGTCCGCTGTCATCATGAATACGTTTACTTGAACACTATAACAAAAACCTGAATTTCAATTGCTGAATAAGAGAAAAAAATACTGTGACCTAGTAATAATTTTTTACCAGAGTTATTATAATACATAAGGTCAACCTTGATTATGGGTTTGTTAGTTCTGTGTTTTGCATTTACTAAGATGGTGAATAAAAACATCATTTCTGTGTCTGTACATAGCCAACCGTGTATGCACTGAATGTTTTCTTGTAAGTCTTGCTTGTCTGAAAATTTTTTTATCTTTTGCAAATAAAATTCCAAAGGAAGAAACACTTAACAAAGAAGTTTTCTTTCATAAATGTTATGATTTGAGTATAACAAGCCATATTGAATTCATTGGGTTTTTGGTAATAGATTTCATAATACATCATAAATGTAAGTAATATGATGACTAATGGGTCAAGTAAAGTTGGAACATTTTAAATGAGAAAAGAGCTGGAACAGTTCTCAGGAAACTTTTCCAGCTGATGTTTGGTCCCCCACAAGGTGTGCATTAACATTAACTTATGGGAATCACCTCTGGGGCTTGAATTCCCTCTCTGATTTCATTATTACAATATGATAATTTTCCTTTCACTATTAAGTCATCTTCTAAGATGATAGGAGCATAAAATAAGTATAATTTGTTTGCATTTGTCTAATCTTTTAACTCAATAGTCATTCCATCATTCTGTTTCCTGGTAGCTGTTCAGAAAGTTTCTAAGGGTAATTAGGATCTAATAATTGGCAGGCATGGGTTTACTTAAAGATACAGAATATGTTCTGAAAATGGTGAAAACCATAGATCTGGCAGAGAAATAGATGACTCAGCTGGGAGATTCTCTATTACTGCATATTCCTAAAATTAAAACTTTGAAAATAATCCATTTATTGAAGTTCAATGAGGATTATAACACAATTCTAAACTCTTAAACATAAGTATCCGATAATAATTGGAGTAAAATTTATAGTAACAGTCTGTGCCTGGTTCCCTATCCAGTTATATTTCCAGTTCCTGTAAAACATTATTCTTTATAGCTCCCACTGTGTCTCTGTTGAATAAAACTGTTCTAGTCCATTTCTTTAATGTTGTATCTTAATGATCAGATTAATATTTTCATCAATTTTTTAAAAGTATCAAAAAACAGAATGTGGATTGCTCAATTTTTACTTTTATTTTTTAAGTTAAAAAATACCAGACACTATTTTTGCGTATTTTTTCTATTTGTAAAAATAATCTTCCCGTCATTATTAGACTGAAAATATTTGCAATGAAGACTAATTTTCTACCAAAAAACTGGCTAGATCAAGGATGTGAAAGTTCAGAGAAACATGTTGATGTACTTTATACAACAATAAACGGTGCTGTTTCACTTGTGATGGTTCTCATTCTGGTGCGTGCCTCCTGTCTTTTGGTGGACCTGGTACTTTTGAAAGGAATACCTAGTATTACAATATAGCCTAATTTCAACTCTGCTTTTTTGATTCTTGGCCTATCATCTTTTCCAACTTGCCCAAATGGGACTGGGCACTCTGTTCACACATTGCACAGAATGTATTTTGCAAGAAATGTGGCTCAGCGCTGTCTCTGTGTGGTTCAGTCCCTCCAGGGTGAGGGACTTTGTGGCCTACTAATGTATGTCTTGTACAGAGGTTGCACTGATGCCCTGTATGGAAACAAATATACAAAAAACATTTGAAAAGTGAATTACTTAAATGTCTTAAATAACAATTTTTTTCTTGTTAAACCTTAACAGAATCATGTGAGTCTAGGTGTTTGAGTCTGCAGTGAGCTAGGATAGTGCCACCGCACTCCAGCCTAGGCAACAGACCAAGACCTGTCTTGAAAAATAAATAAATAAGTTAACATAGCAACTGTTTGGGAATACATATAGCTCTGCTAGATTTTCAAACATTCTAAAAACTTTCATCAACTGCTGCTCAGTGACTGAGAGGTTGCATTTGTAATCCTAAATTACTAAATTTAAGGTAATCAAAAGAATGAAGTTTTGATACATAAATAACACTTTTGACATAACCTTATAGGAAAGATAGATCAAGTGATCAAATGTCCAAATAAGTAACTCTCCCCTACCAGTCCACTGGTCTGAGAAAGGGTCATCCAGAAACCAATACCACAAAAAGTTAACATTAAAAATTCACTGTTCAAATTCACAAAACAAAATAAATCTATAAAAGATTTAAATAATTAAACTTTTCAAATGATGATTTTTAAATCATCCTGCAGCATTTTTATGCTGCTGAAGTTATTAAAGTTTAAAATCACACTGAGACTTTTGGGACAAACTATGAGAGACAGAGATCCAAGATTGCTTCAGATTTTTCCTAAAATATTTAGTGCTGTCCAAGCATGATGGCTCACACTTTAATCCCAGCAGTTTGGGAGGCCAAGACGGGCGGATTGCTGGAGACCAGGAGTTTGAGACCAACCTAACCAACATGGCAAAACCCCATTCTACTAAAGATACAAAAAATTAGCCAGACATGGTGGTGCATGCATGTAATCCCAGCTTCTGGGATTTAAAAATTAGGCTATCTAAAAATTAGATTATTTTCTCATTGCTGAGTTATAATTTTTTTTATATTTTTTATACAAGTCTTTTGTCAGATAAGTAATTTGCAGATATTTTCTCCCAATACATAGCTTCTCTTTTCATTCTCTTAACACTACCCTTTACAGAGGAAAAGTTTTTAATTTGATGAAGTCCAACTTATAAATTTTTAAAATATGCATTTTTGGTATCATGTATAAGAGACTTAGTACAGAGTCTCTCTGTACTGAGCTGCCTGGAGCTGGGGCTAGGGAAGGTAACACCAGCATTGTGGTGGCCACTGTGCTAAGTCATACCTGAAGCCAGCACAGCACTGGGCCTCACCCAAGGCTCATGATAACCCCTGCCTGGCTATCCGCTTGTGTTCACTCAAGGTCCTAGGGCTCTATAACCTGCCAGGCTTGTGTCCCTCCCTATAGGACACTGAAATTTCTCCGGTCCCAGGTACGTCCAGAGATGCTGTCCAGGAGACAGGGCCTGGAGTCAGAAGCCTTAGGAATCTACTTGATGCTCCATTCTACTGAGAATGAGCTGGCACCCAAGCCACAACTCTAGGACTTGAAGATTTTCTCCTATGTTTTCTTCTTTGGAGACTTTCTAATTTTACATTTTATATTTAAATCCAGGATTCATTTTGAGTTAATTTTTATATACAGTATGAAGTTGAGTTTAAGGTACTTTTTTTGTGTGTACAGATGTTCAACACCATCTGTAAACTACCTTTCTCCATTGAACTGTCTTTGCACCTATTTTAAAAATCAACTAATAATTCTTTGGACCCTATTTCTGGACTCTGTTCTGTTCCACTGAGGTACATATATATTCCTTCTCCAAAACTGTACTGTCTTGATCTTAATAGCTGATAGTAAGTCTTAAAATCAGGTAGTTTGAGTCCTCCAGTGTTGTTATTCTTTCTCAAAAATTTTTTGGTTATTCTTGTTCCTTTGCTTTACTATGTAAATTTTAGAATCATCTTTTCTATATTTAAATATTTCTGGGATTATTATTGGAATTCTGTGAAATCTACAGATCTGGGAGAAACTGATATATTTACTATATTGTCTGCCTTTGAATTCATGAATATGGTATGTGTATGGTATGTCTATGTTGGTCTTTTAAAATTTATTATCAGCATTTTGTAGTTTTCAGCATACAGATCCTATGACCATTTGATTAGATTTATACCTGTGTTCCTTGTATTTGGATACATTATAAATACTATCTTTTATTTTAAGGCTTTTTTGTTTTCCACCTGCATATTGTTAGTTTATAGAAACTCAATTGATTTTTGTGTGATGATCTTGTATTCTAAAACTTTGCCAAACTCACTTATTAATTCTGGGAGCTTTTCTGTAGATTCTTATTGGGTTTTCTACATGGATAATTATGTCATCTGCAAATGGGCATTGTTTTCTTTGTTATTTATGCCCTTTTTTCTTGCCTTGTTGCACTGTCTATGATTTCCAATACTATGTTGAGTATGAGTAATAAGAATGGACATCCTTGCCTTGTTTCTATTCTTAGGGGGAAAGCATTCATTTCTTCGTAATTATGATGTTAGCTGTAGGCTTTTCATATATAGCCTTCATCAGGTTAAGTTTCCCTCTACCGATAGTTTGCCTAGAGTTATTATAAATGGATATTGAATTTTTCAAAAATGTTTTCTGCATCAGTTGATACTATCTTTGTTGTTGTTGTAAACTGTTAATATTTTTACATTGACTGATCAAGGCTTATAGTCCTAGGACAACCCCTATTTTAGTTGTGGTACATTATTAGTTCTATATGCTGATGGATTTGATTTGCTACATTTTTTGAGGATTTTTATGTCTCTTCTTGAGGAATATCCATGTATATTGTTTTTTATACTTTCTCCATCTACTTTTGGTATCAGTAATGATGGTCTCATAAAATGAATTAAGAAGTATTCTCTCCTATTCTATTTCCTGGAGGACAGGGGAATGAAGAAAAGAAAGAAGGAAAACAATAGATTTCCCTAGTCCCTCTGAGCATTAAGAGACTCCTTCACACTCCTTGAAGCCAGAAATAGAGGGCTTCTCCTTGTACTCTCTCTGTCTCCACATGGTATCCACTTCTGGGCTTTGGGCTGCCATTAGTCTAGGATAAGGGGGTAGGGGAGGAAAAATTAGAAACTCATCACCATTTTGGTAGTATTTTGAATTCTAGTCTTCTTCCTCAGTCTACCTGTTACCATATACTTTTCAGAATTCCCAAATAGCTGCCCTGTGTAGGTTTTATAGCTGGTTTATTGCCAGATTTTGTAACTGCATTCAGTGGAAGAGACAGGTTCCATCATTCCTAGAACTCTGAAATAATTTTTAAAAAGAAGGAGTAGGCAACTAACATCATTAGATGTTTGTTTGTTTTTTGGGTTTTTTGTTTGTTTGTTTTTTGTTTTGAGACAGAGTCTCACTCTGTCGCCCAGGCTGGAGTGCAGTGGCATGATCTCGGCTTACTGCAACCTTCACCTCCCAGGTTCAAGCAATTCTCTGCCTCAGCCTCCCAGGTAGCTGGGATTATAGGCACCTGCTACCACACCTGGCTAATTTTTTGTATTTTTAGTAGAGATGGGGTTTCACCATCTTGGCCAGGCTGGTCTTGAACTCCTGACCTTGTGATCCACCCGCCTCGGCCTCCCAAAGTGCTAGGATTACAGGCATGAGCCACCGCGCCTGGCCCCATTAGATGTTTTTAAAATATATTAGATATTTTTCCTTTCGGGGAAGCGATAAACAAAACTTCAATAAATATACCTAGGTCTTGAAACTTCATTTTAATTGCTTTTGAAACTGGAAATGCCATGTGGGCAAATGTGCATATGGAATTTGTGTTAGTTTTCTATTGATGCATAACAAATTACAACAAATGTAGCAACACAAATTTATCATCTCACAATTCTATGGTTAGAAGTCTAGGTGAGTTCAGCTGGTTCTCTGTTCAGGGTCTCACAAAGCCAAAATCAGACTGTCAGTTGGCCTGGGTTCTAATCTGGAGGCTCCTGGAAAGAATCTACTTTCAAACTTATTCCAATTATTCACATAATCTACTTCCTTGTGGCTTTAATACTGAGGTCTCCAGTTCCTTATTAGCTGTTGTCCAAGGGTTGCCTTAAGCCCTAGGGAACACCCATTCATTCTCATTCTCTCCTCTGATTGTGTATTTTCAAACTCACTAATTCTTTCTTCAGCTTGAGAATTCTGCTGTTAAGAGACTCTGATGCATTCTTCAGTATGTCAGTTGCATTTTTCAACTCCAGAATTTTTGCATATTTTAAATTATTTCAATCTCTTTGTTACATTTATCTGATAGGATTCTGAATTCCTTCTCTGCGTTGTTTTGAATTTTGCTGAGTTTCCTCAAAACAACTATTTTGAATTCTCTGTCTGAAAGAAAGGTCACATATCTCTGTCTCTCCAGGATTGGTCTCTGGTACCTTAGTTTGTTTGGTGAGGTCATGTTTTCCTGGATGGTTTTCATGCTTGTGGATGTTCATCAGTGTCTGGGCATTGGATAGTTAGGTATTTATTATAGTTTTCATGGTCTGGGATTGTTGTACCTGGCTTTCTTAGGAAGGCTTTCCAGGTATATGAAGAGACTTGGGTTTTGTTATCTAAGTTTTTGGTCACTGCAGCCGTATCTGCATTAGGGGGCACCCGAAGCCCAATAACGCTGTGGCTCTTGCAGACTCACAGTGGTGCCACCTTGGTGGTCTTGGATAAGATCCAGAATAATTCTTTGGATTACCAGGCAGAGACTCTTGTTTTCTTCCCTTACTTTCTCCCAAACAAACAGAGTCTGTCTGTACTGAGCTGCCTGGAGCTGGGGCTAGGGAAGGTAACACAAGCACTGTGGCCACCACAATGCTGGTGGCCACTGTGCTGAGTCATACCTGAAGCCAGCACAGCACTGGGCCTCACCCAAGGCTCATGATAACCCCTGCCTGGCTATCTGCTTGTGTTCACTCAAGGTCCTAGGGCTCTATGACCTGCCAGGCTTGTGTCCTTCCCTACAGGGCAGTGAAACTTCTCTGGTCCCAGGTACATCCAGAGATGCTGTCCAGGAGCCAGGGCCTGGAGTCAGAAGCCTTAGGAATCTACTTGGTGCTCCATTCTACTGAGAATGAGCTGGCACCAAGCCACACACACAAAAAAGTCCTTCCCACTCTTCCCTCCACTTTCCACAAGCAGTGGAATCTCTCCCCATGGCCACCACCATCCCAGGCCTGCAGCGAGTGCTACGTGGCTACCACAGATGTTCCCACAAGGCCCAAGGGCTCTTCAGTCAACTTGTGGTGAATGCTGCCAGGCCTGAGACTCTCCTCAAGGCAGTGAGCTCCTCTTTGGCCCAGGGCAGCCCAGAAATGAAATGCCATCCAAGAACCAAGGCCTAGAATTGGGAATCCCAAGAACCCACTTGGTGCTCTTTCCCACTGTGGGCTAGCTGGTACCTAAGCTGCAAGACAAACTACCCTTTACTTTTCTGTCTCCTTTTCCCAAGCAGGAATCCCTCCCTATAGCCATCACAGCTGGGAATATGCTGGGTCACAGCTCAAACCAGCATATCTTTGAGTGTCTCACCCAGGGCCCATGGTGAATATTGCCTGGTTGCTGCTGCTAATTATTTAAGGCCTGATGGCTCTTCAGTCAGCAGGTGATGAATCCTGCGAGGACTGGGTCCTTCTCTTCAAGGCATGGTTCCCTTCTGGCCCAAGGTGTGTCTACAAATGTCATTTGGGAGCTAGGGACTGGAATGGAGGCCTCAGGACTCTGCCTGGTGCCTTATCCTGCTGTGGCTGAGCTGGTATACAAGCTGCAAGACAAAGTCCCCTTTACTCTCCCTCTCCTCTCCCAGAGCTGTGAGCTGTGCTGCCTGGATTGGAGGAGGGGTGGCACAAGCACTCCCTTAGCTGCCCCATCTGGTGTCTGACTAGATTGCATGCCCCTCGAGTTCACTGGCTCCTAGCCTAGCACAGAACCAGGACTTACCCCAGAATTGCAGTTCTTGTGGCCTAGACTGCCTTTCAGGTTTATTTAGGACCCCAGAGCACTTTAGCCTGCAGTGGCAAGGCTTGCCAGAACTCAGGTTCTGCCCACAGGATGGTTCTCCTGTGGCTAGGGATGGTCTAAATACTCCCTCTGTGGGTACCAGCTGAGCTCTGCCTGGTATTGATTTTCACTGTAACAGGGCAGCATGAGTTCCAATGCCAAGTCCCACAATCACTATGCTCTCCCGCCCACAAATGCACAGATTCTCTCTCAGTGCTACACAGCCATCCTTGGGGGGATGGAAGAGGGTTGGCATCCGCAGTTCAGGACTGTCTTTCCTACCCTCTTCAGTACCTCTTTCAGTGATACAAAGTTAAAAACAGGTACTGTGATTGCTTACCTGATTTTTGGTTCTTATTAAGTTCCTTTTTTTTTTTTATGGATAATTGTTCATTTTGGTGTTGCTGTGAGCAGGATAATTGGTGGAGGCTTCTATTCAGCTGTCTTGCTCTGCCTCCCTCTTGGCCTAGCCTTGTGAATCAACTTCTTGGAGAAAATGCTGAAGCAGTATCCCAATGATTAGACTGGCAAAGAAAGGGTACATTAGATAAAGGGAACAATATGAACAAGGCCTAGTGATATAACAGCATGGGTTGGGGGAAGTGGGCTCTGCAAACTCAGATATTATAAGGAAAGGCAAGAACTCTTTCTTGCTTGCTTGTTTGCTTTTTTTTTTTTTTTTTTTTTTTTTTTTTATCTGAGGAGCTTGGTCTTTTGTTTCTTAGGTAAGGAGGAGCCAATAAAGAGTTTGAAACAGGAGTGAGCCACTCAGGATTGCATTTAAAACAAATTATTTGGAAATTACTCTGTGGAGACTAGATTAAATCTAAAGACAATTGGTCTAGACAGGGGAACCATTTAGGAGGCTTTATAATAACTGAACGATATCAAAAACATGGTGGAGGAAAATAGGGACTGGATGGAATGCTGGAGAGAAGGGGATTGGAATCAAGCAATGTTTTGGAACTAAAATTGACAGAACTTAATCAGCTTTTGGCTTGGGACCAGATAAAGAGGGAATGAAATGAGGAGTCAAAAAGTCAGATTTCTGACTAAAGCCACTTGGTGGATTATAGAACCATTAACTAAGACAGGGAATACAGCATGTCTGAGAGGAATTAATGGATTGTTTGGATAAATTAATTTGATGAGCCTATGAGAGTTCAGGAGAAAATGGCGACAGACTTGCATTCATTCATATTTTCTTCATTACATCATTAAACACTGTGGGGCCATAGGCTTTTGGCCCCCTAAGGGTTATCTGAAAATCACTGACATGTGGCAGATTGATTAATAGAAAAGCCATACAAATGTATGTAATGTATATACATGGGAGCCTTCAGCGTGAACATCCAGCATCCCAACAAGATACAGAAGTTTATATACCATCTCGAGGTCACAGAAAGAATGAGGCTTGGATCCTGGTAAAACAGGTTATGGGAAGGGATAGAACAGGAATTCTGTTGAGGGGCAATAAATGATTACTAGGGAGAATGATTGGATCAGAGAACAGAGAATAACTTGTAAATAGTTATCTTTGTAACTTAAATGACCTTGGGACAGTCACTATCTTGAGAAAGGGACTGTTCAGGTGTGGTTACATTTTTGGTCTTCTTCCCTATAAAGGATAATGAGATAATAAAGAGGGGAACAAGAACAATTGTTCTCCCTGGTGGGGCAGTTTCATCTTTATATAGATAGCAGAAATGTCTCTTCTAGTACTTGTTAATCTGTAAGAGTTTTTAATTTAAAATACTCATCACACCTGGGAACCATATTTTGAAATGAAACATTTTTACTTCCTTCAGCATTCAATTAGTACTTCCTGTAGATCAAACGGTAGTTTAGGTATTTAGAATATTAAAATATAGGACAGTCCAGGAGCTCACAGTTCACTGAACTATGACAGATACCTAAGCAGGTAACTACAAAAATAATATCAATAGGTGCCTGGTAATGGCAAAATGCACAGGATATTCTGAAAGTAATGATGAGAGGCACCTCACTCATCAACAAGGGTCAAGAAGGGTGTGCTGGCAAAAGTGGTCCAAGGTCGGAGTCTCAAAAATAAAGTTAGCACTTGGCACAGTGGTGCACACCTGTAGTCCCAGCTACTTAGGAGGCTGAGGCAGGAGGATCACTTGAGCCTGGGAGTTTGAGGCCAACCTGGGCAACATAATGGGATCCAATCTATTGAAAAAAGAGAAAGACAAGTTAAGCAAGCAGCCAGAGTTATAAACGATTTTTTTTTCTGTGTCCCTGGGACCACCATGGTGCCTGAGATATGAGGGTAGTAGTTAGCAGCTTCAGTATTTACCTCTCTATGGATGCTTTGCCAGTCTGCAGCCAGGGAAAATGGATCCCTTAGGTTCAGCAGTTGGTTTGTGTGGATATTTGGACAACCTCCTGAGTAGGTTACTAAATTGTTTCTACAGAATGAGTACTTCTGACCCTTCTTTAAGTTTTCATTTTATACACCCAAGAAAAAGACAGTTTCAGGATCGAACATCTGAGTCTTCTTTCTACTTTAGCTTTGTTTTGTTTTTGTTCTAACGATCATCTGTTAAAATTGCACTTTTTTGTTGTTGTTAAAGGTATTATTTTCTGTGAGGCCATAGAATTTGGAAGCCCACATACAGGGATGCAGAGGCAAATGTGTGCGTCATTTTAGCCATCCAATTTATCTAAAATATTTTTCCCACCAGCCTCTTCCAGTACCCCAAATTCTACAAGTCAAAAATAAAAATAATGCCTTTCAACAAATGTTGCTGACATAACTAGATATCCACATATAAAAGAATGAAGTTGAACCCCTACCTCATACAGTATACACACAACACTAATTCAGGAAAGATCATAGACTTAAATTTAAGAGATAAAACTGTAAAACTCTTAAAAGAAGACATAGGTGTAAATCTTTGTGACTTTGGGTTAAACAATGGTTTCTTGGTATGACACCAAAAGCACAAGCAAAATAACAAACATATTGGACTTTGCAAAAATTAAACTGTTTTGTGCTGCAAAAAAGTGAAGATAATCCACAGAATGGGAGAAAATATTTGCAAATCGTTATCTCTGATATGATATTTGCAAAGTATATATCTGATATTTGCAAATCATGTATCTATATATCAAATATAATAATCTTATATTTTATATCCAAAATATAAAAAGAACTCCTACAATTCAATAATAAAAGGACAAATAACCGAATTTAAAAATGAGCAAAGGGTTTGAATAGATATTTCTCTAAGAATATATACAGTCAATAAGCACATGAAAAAATGCTGAACATCAGCCAGGCGCAGTGGCTCATGCCTGTAATCCCAGCACTTTGGGAGGCCGAGGCCGGCGGATCATGAGGTCAGGAGATCGAGACCATCCTGGCTAACACGGTGAAACCCCATCTCTACTAAAAATACAAAAACTTAGCCGGGTGTGGTGGTGGGCACCTGTAGTCCCAGCTACTTGGGAGGCTGAGGCAGGAGAATGGCGTGAACCCGGGAGGCGGAGCTTGCAGTGAGCCGAGATTGCGCCACTGCACTCCAGCCTGGGCAACAGAGCAAGACTCCGTCTCAAAAAAAAAAAAATGCTGAACATCATTAGTAATTAGGGAAATATAAATCAAAATCACAATGGGATACTCCTTCACACTCACTAGGATAACTGCAGTCAAATATGTCTTAGCAGTTCCACTGCTACATACATAGTTCAGAAAATTAAAAAGCAAATTTGCACACACATATAGCAGCATTATTCATCATCGCCAAAAACTGGAAACAACCCAAATGTTTATTAACTGATCATGGATAAGCAGAATGTGGTATATGCTTATGTTGTAGTACTATTCGGCCACAAAATGAAATGAAGTATTGATACATGTTTCAACATGGATGAACCTTGGAAGCATTATGCTATGTGAAGGAAACCGGATACAAAAATCATATATTATATGATTCCATTTCTATGAAATGTCCTGAATAGGCAAATCTGTAGAGACAGAAAGGAAATTAGTGGTTTCTTGGGGCTGGAGGGGAGCATGAGTGACGAGTGACTGCTAAGTAGTATGGGATATGGTGTGTGTGTGTGTGTGTGTGTGTGTGTGTTGATTATAATGTTCTGGGATTAGACAGTGGTGATGGTTGCACAACCTTGTGTATACTAAAAACAATAAATTGTATGCTATTGAAAGGTAATTTTTGTGGCATGTGAGTTATATGTCAATAAGGTGTTTTAAAAAATAATTCCGTCCAGGCGCGGTGGCTCACGCTTGTAATCCCAGCACTTTGTAAGGCCGAGGCGGGCGGATCACGAGGTCAGGAGATCGAGACCATGGTGAAACCCCGTCTCTACTAAAAATACAAAAAATTAGCCGGGCGTGGTGGCGGGCGCCTGTAGTCCCAGCTACTCAGAGAGGCTGAGGCAGGAGAATGGCGTGAACCCAGGAGGTGGAGCTTGCAGTGAGCCGAGATTGCGCCACTGCACTCCAGCCTGGGTGACAGAGCAAGACTCCGTCTCACAAAAAAAAAAAAAAAAAAAAAAATCCTTTACATGAAGATGTTTTTCCTGTTTAAAAACATGGGGAGAAAAGAACATTTTAGTATTGTGTACGGGTGACTCAAGTGTCTGACCCTTTCCAATGCACATCTAGCTGTAAACAAGACTCAGAGTTTTGCTAGGCCTGATAAGAAAATACAGTGTCCCCACATGAAGGAAGGAACACTTACAAGGGATGGGACCCTGAGAGAGCCTGGGTAGTCAGGAGCGAACCCAAAGATGCTGACATCTGAGGAAGGTGAGAAGGGGCCCTGCTCATGAAGATGTAGAATATTAAGTATGAGTGAATGCTATAATCAATCATGAAGCCTTGATGAGAACTTCTGGGTAGTCCACCCAGAAGTCCAACTTCTGCTTGTCTCACCTGTGCCAACATCCTGGGGTTGAGGAGTGGAGCAAATGTTCCATTTGGCTGTTGCACTCTGGTCCACCCCGTGTACCCTTCCTTCAGAGGCGATCACCGCGGCTGTTAGGCCTTGAGGCTGAAGTGCCCACGCACGGTGGGGAGAGCTCCATGGACCTCTGCCGCAGTGGATTTTATGGTTGTGGGACCTCGGTGCCTTCCTGTGCACAGCTGGCACTCTTCACGCCCTGTCTCTGATGACTTGGTAGTAGAGAAGTCCCTCAAGTCCTTCAAGGACAAGAACAAGAAGCTTGAGGAAGGCGGCCCGGTGTACACTGCCACCCCGCAGAGGTGGTGGTGAATAAGTCGCTCGGGCAGAAGGAGCTGGATGAGCTGAAGCGCTACTGCCTTGGCTTCCGCCTGCTGTGGATCCACGCCAAGATCGTGGTGCTCATGCTGTGGCACATCCTTGACAGCCACACCCTGACCAGGCAGGAGCACAGGCAGTTTCTCCGGATCTGCGCTGACCTCCTCCGCTTGGTACCGTTCCTTGTGTTCGTGGTTGTCCAGTTCATGGAATTACTGCCGCCCGTGACCATGAAGCTCTTCCCCAACATGCCAGCATCTGCATTTGAGACCCAGTCCATCAAGGAGGAGAGCCTGAAGAAGGAGCTTCGGGTCAACCTGGAGCTGGCAGAGTTCCTCCAGGACACCATCGAGGAGAGGACCTTGAAGAACAAAGCAGCCAAGGGCAGTGCCCCCAGACTTCTCTGTTTTTCCAAAGATCCGGGGGATGAGGGAGAGACCCACCAATGAGGAAATCATGCGTTTTTCCAAATTATTTGAGAATGAGCTGACCCTGGACAACCTGTCACGGCCACAGCCAGTGGCACTGTGCAAGCTGCTGGAGCTGCAGTCCATCGGCATCAACAACTTGTGCACTTCCAGATCACCACGTGGCTGCGCTCCATAAAGGCCAATGATAAGCTGATTGCTGAGGAGGGGTGGAGAACCTGAACGTCAAGGAGCTGCAGCCGGCGTGTGGGGAGTGAGGCATGCGGGCCCTCCGCATCAGCTGAAGCAGTGTCTGGACCTGCACCTGCATCAGGAGATTCCCATATCGCTACTCATCCTGTCCCAGACGATGTACCTCCCAGAAACTCTCGCCAGCTGACCAGCTGAAGTCCATACTGCAGACCCTCCCAGAGATTGTGGCAAAGGAAGAGCAGGTGAAAGTGGCTGAGGCGGAGGGCGAGCAAGTGGACAAGGCAAAGCTGGAGATCACGCTGCAGGAGGAGGCAGCCATCCAGCAGGAGCACCGCAAGGAGCTGCAGAAGTGCTCGGAGGTGGAGAAGGATGTCGCGCCCGAAGGTGTGGAAGCCACCCCTTGAAGGCCAGGGGCCTAACCTCAGCCAGAAGTGCCTGATGACCCTGAAGGACACTGCCCCCTGCTAGAGAGCTTTAAGGAGGAGGAGATAACTAAGGAGGAAATCGACATCCTCCGCGATGCCTGCTCTCAGCTGAAGGAGCAGAAGTCGCTCACCAAAGAGAAGGAGGAACTGGAGCTGCTGAAGGAGGACATGCAGGACTACAGCGAGAACTGGCAAGAGATCAAGAAGGAACTCTCAAAGACTGGTAGGTGAAGAAAAATATGTGAAAGAATCTAAAGCCAGCAAGAGACTAACAAAGAGGGTGCAGCAGATGATCAGGCAGATCGAGGGCTTGATCTCACACCTGGAGATGGACCAGGGCCTGCAAGCTGGGCCCAGCCTAGGGCACACCCATGGGGGAGAACGTCATCAGTGTCACTGAGCTCATCAGCACCGTGAAGCAAGTCAGGCACATTCCAAAAAGCAAGCTCACCAGCGTGGCCGCAGCACTGGATGAAGACAAGAATGGCAAGGTCAACATCAATGACCTCGTCAACGTGATTGAGTTGGTGGACAAAGATGTTCATGCCTCCACCAGCCAGGTGGCCGAGATTGTAGCGACCTTGGAGAAAGAAGAGAAGATAGAGGAGAAGACCGAGAAGGAGGCCGCAGAGGTGAAGAGCTAGAGCTGCTGGCCTAGGCACCCGTCCTCCTGCTGCCCCACTGCCCTGGCGAGGACTGTGAGAGCACTTGCTTTGAGGTGATTCTCAGTGGCTCATCTAATACATCAGCTGGAATGAATCAGAGACTTCCATAATCAAGTAAATTTTAATTTTCATCATTCCATGGATATTCGCTCAGTCTGGAATCCCAGAACCCCTCCACAGAATTGTGTTGGATCCACACTGTGGTGTGGTGCTGCTGCTGCAGCCGCCTGAGTCCAGAGGCCACCGGGCCAGGCTAGGGCAGAAAGGTGCCCCCCTGTGTGTGCCCTCCCGTCTCGGCTGCCTTGCCCCCAGGCAAGAGAATGAGGACCACGCGGACTCTGCCCACACAGAGCTGTCAGCTGCACCCACCCTCAGAGGTTCATAAGACACAGCCCAGCCTCCTCAGGGCTGAAGATGCCTCTGTTCATCTGTGAACCTTGATTTCTAGATATCAGTGTCAATAGATCTCTCTTCCTGCACACACAGAAAAATAATATTACATATGATTTATAGCTTAATAATAATATGCCTAATAACTTCGCTAGTCCTAGCTTCTTTTGGGATTATGTCTTCTGTTATATCCTCAGGCTCTCATGAAATGAGCACTTGTTAGGGTCAGTTAAGCTTAAACATTTGTTGAATGCATGCATATGTAAGACACATTGTGCTAAGCACTGGGTTTTAAAGATGTGTGACATGTTCTGTCTTAATGATGCTTATAGTCTTATGTCTTATTAATAATAGAAATAGAAAGAGTGATTTTAGGTGAAATAAGAAGGTTAAAAACAATACAGCTAGTTTTCATGTCAAGTAAGTAAGAGACAAATAAGGACAACATCTGGTATATGGTACATATAATGGACTACAGATTTAAAGAAATCTCAGTCTACCAATGTTACATTGGGCAAGGTATTTGAACTTTTATCAATGCAGAGTGTAGGGAAAGGTACAGGGACTCTTCTGGTTTGCAACAGGTCATAAGGGGGAAACAGACATTTTCTGCATAAACAATTAGAGAATGGTAGGGAAGTCTACTTCAGCCAGATGCTTGGATAAATATTTATTAGTAATACCATTATTTGTGTCAAACATGGTTCTGGGTAGTAAGGAAAGTCCTTTTTTTTTTAAGAAAGGCCAGTTTCATATAGGTAACAAACTGGAAAACCTGCTTCATTTTGCCTTGGAGTGTAAGGGGCAGAGTGGAAATTGACAGCCTTGATATCCTTGTGTGGCCCTCGATGTATCAGGGCCACACGTCACAAAGATTGGTCAGGAATGTAGGCATGTAAGTAGTCCAGGGAGAGTGCTCCTTCAAGTAACAACATGGAAAGAATCGTTAAGTGATAAGAGATATATCATGTTCAGGCATCCTAATGAGTCCATAATATGGATCTTGGGACACTTTTAAATAGGAGCTTATCAGAGAAGTAAAGGCTTATATTCAATAAGAAGGCTTCAATAATTGTTTTCTCTTTTTTACTTCTATAGCGGATGTCAATTTGGATATATCAAAGCCTTTAAAAGCAAACCTGAGTTTCACCAAACTGGATCAGATAAACCTTTTTTTAAAGAAGATAAAAAATGCACACAGTTCAGCACATAGTGAAGAGACTTCAGCCATGTCCAACAACATGGTGAATAAGGATGATCTTCCAGTCTCCAAATATTACCGTGGAAAGTTGTCTAAACCCAAAGTTCGTGGTGATGGAGTGCAAAAGATTTCAGCTCAAGAAAACATATGGAGAGCTGTTTCCTGCTTTCAAAAAATTTCTGTTCAAACTACTCAGATTGTGATCTCCATGGAAACTGTACCCCATACCAGCAAACCATGCCTGTTAGCATCTCTCTCAAACCTCAGTGGAAGCCTTAGTGTCAAGGTAGCACAAAAAGTACCTGGTAAGTCACAGAAAAGGGGAGGGGGGAGACAGAACAAGTAAGATGATTTGTTAACATCTGAAAATGCATGATTTTGAAGATTTATATTATGTAGAAGTTAAAAGTTGTAAAGACCATTAGAGATGAGGACATTTCTGGTTTGCGACCTTATTTTTAGAGATAATTTTAGAATAAATCCTTTAAGTATAGATATTTTAATGTCTAAACAGAAATGTTCCTGTCCTGCTCTTGAGGCATGTTCTTCCAGGTATCTAAAACTGTTAATTCCTAAATTCCTTTTTACCTAAAACAGCTGTAGTGGAACAACAGTATATCAAGTTTTGTGAACCATTAGAAGAGTGGTTTTCAAAGTGTGATCTCTGGACTAGCAGCATCAGCATCACCTGGGAAATTGTTACAAATGCAAATTCTCAGACCCCACCCATGACCTACTAAATGCAAAACTCTGGGCCTGGAGCCCAGCAATCTGTGCTTCAACCAGCCCTATAGGTGATTCTGATGCACAGCATTAAGTCACTGGTAACCATTTACTTAAAAAAGAAAAGTTGATGTTGTGGCAGATATGCTACACAAAGTGTAACAGAAGCCAAGGTTCAACTTTGCAAGAATGCTGTTGAGGTATTTTACCAGGCAGCAACACCTGGCAACGAAAAGCTGTGCTTCTGTGCCTAGACTAGCAAAGTGGGGTACAGACTCTGCAAAGTGACTGCCATTGATGGGAGGAGAGGTGAGAAATGAACTGGCAGTGACATCTACATTTTCCACTTCTGTTACCACGACTAAATTGTTATATACTTTTTCAAAAAGCGTGGGCAGAAGGATTGTGAGGAGGGGAAGAGGAAAGGCAAGACACAGGTGGGAAATAGCAGTTTTCAATCACAGAAACTGCTACTGTAAAATTTCAGGGCACAGGGCCAGAAATTTTGCTCTGAAAGTAAATGTAGCAAAAGGGAACCATGTATTTTCCCACTTTAATTTGTGGGGGGAAATTGGGGATTGGGGATAGTGCAGGGGATAAAGCAAATCCTTATATGCAACTTAGTTGCTTATCAAAAGGTAATTAAATGGCAGCTGTAGACTTACTGTAACTTAGTTCCACATAGCCAGTTTGGGCACAGTAGTTAAAACAGAAAGGAGAAGTTTTATAGTTGAGAAGCCTGAATTGTAGGCCAAAACATAGACGATTTATTTCTTTCTCACCAGAAATATTTGTGACCAAGCCAACTAAAAGCTCTGTATTTTGTTTAATTGTCTTAAAAGTTACAAGTGAAAAAGGTAAGGTTCATGGGTCATGAAAGACTATGAAATACTGGGGGCTACAGTATCTGATTTATCCACAAATAAATTGCAGCCCAGACAACACTAGGTCTGTTCCCATGCCTTTCCAGTTGTACCTCAATCATAGCAGGAAAAGGTTAAGACTCAAACAAAATGGAAGAATTTAAACATACTGTACTCACTTTTAGGTCCTTTTCTTTTTTCATCCTCATTGCTTTTTTTATTCATTTGTTACTCATATTTTATCCACGTTTGATGATGTCTGTCTTTGGGAAACACCTCTAAAATATTAAAAATCCTTCTCTCACTAAGCTGTGCAAGTTAATAAACTCTAGTTTTGGAACTTGTTTTTTCCCCCTTTATGTAAGAAAAACTATATGCCCCTAATCCTTTTACAATGCTGTTCTTAAATCTAGTTAAACACAAAAATAACAACTATAGCTTTGACTAAACATACTTTATACAACTCTAACATGTAGTGTCCAGCAAATGTTTTAAAATAATTATTTGCATCAAGTCAAATCAGAGTTGAGGTTAGCTACTTAATAGTAACAATTTTGTTATGAGACTATAATGAACACCAAAATCTATTTTTACTACAGTTTTTTCTTTATGCATACTCAAACAGTTTAGGATGATAACAAGGTTAGCAAAATAATAAACTGTAATTACGTGAAATAAGATTTATTAACTTCTAGTTATAAGGACTGATTTCTTAGAAAATTGTGATTAAGAGATTGCCACATATTTTTTTCAAAAAAATTGATTTTAACTATATTTTTAAAATAAAACATAATTTAAGCTTTGAACGTTAATTTCATTGTGTAGTTGAATGTCTTAAAAATTCATGGTTTGCAATTTGGATAAAATACATGCAAACATATATTCAAAGTATAATTTTGATAAGTGGTAAAAACTATCCACCATCAAAAAGCAAATATACTCACATAAAAGCCTCCTACCAGCAGTCATATTTCTTTTTGTAGTTTTCAAGTGACATTGTTCTACATTCAACTGAAATTTTTTATTCTTTAGTATATCTTTGAGCTCAATGGAGTTAATGTCAGATTTTTATAGTTTGAATCTAATACAGAAATACTTAACTGTGTCTTTGATTTTATAGTTTATATAACTGTTGTTACCATCTGCAGCAGCTGCACTTTTCAAAATTATTTGCTGAACCAAATTGAGCACAGTGACAAAAGTAGTCATCTCAGATGTACTATTAAACGAAAGAAAAAGGAGCATTGCCTTGGTACAGTATAGCCATCTGCTGTACAGATGTTATTGTATAGAATGACTTCAGATAAAATAATTGTAGAAAATTTTCATTAAAACCTCAACAATTTGCACTTGTTTATGCGAATCTGCATAACTCCCCAATGAGACAACACACTTGGGGTTTCTTCGGTTCTCACTCACTTTCTCTTTGATCCTTTTTGATGTGCTGACTTTAATAAACACAGTCAAAAACACTGTGCAAAAACATCATGGAAAAAACTACAAAGGAACAATTATAGCAGCAGAAACTACTCTAATCCCTAACTTACGCAAGCTATTTTTAGTGAAGTATTTTTTTAACACTCTTTATGTGACAATGTTATATAAACAGAGTAAAACGGTCCTTTCCAGATGAGTTTTAATTTAGGAGCCGAAATAGATTTGTAATGCTAGAGGAATCTTATGTGCTAAGTAATATTTAGAGAAACACCATTGAGAATGTGTTTTAGATATGTTTCTTTATTTGTCAAAGGTGTAAAAATATTTGAGTTCACCTAATGATTATTTTATTTATCATCTAAACTGTCATAAGCTTACAGGAAGTGTATGTGAAAAGGAAATAATATGATCAAAAGGGGTAAGTTAATTTTCTCCCCCAGGCATTCCGAATACATTTAAATCTGTGCATTCAGATTTATTTACTGATCTATAAAACTAAATATTTATAAATTATTGACTGAAGCAGTTAAAGGAGTTCCTGTTATTATCATTTGGAATGAAACAAAATGGTTAAATATTTTCTACTTTACAAAAAATATCTACCAGTTCTTCTTAGCCTTCTGCATTATTCTTTAACCCTAAACTATCGGAGTTTCATGGGATTTGATTTTTTTTTTTAATTCCACTCTGCAGATACTGGTATAGCAGTGACTTAGAATAACCTAACTCCTGTTTCTGTTAGAATACTTTTGTTCTCTCATGAATCTTTGGTAAAATGACCCAAAAGTTCTGATTTCAGTAGAGGTAATGCTTGTATTTTTAAGGTTGGTGTATAATATTGCTGAAAATCGTATGATTATATTAAAAGTACATCTTTAGAAATTACATCATATATTTTAAAATATTTTAAGGCAGATAATATTTATTTTGCTATTCATTAAATCCATCCCATTCTACAGTATTTTCTGGAAAAAAAAAAAAAAGCCTTTCCCTTACATGTATATACAACGCAATCTTTTTGCCATTTGAAATATGTAGCTTTGGAGAAACCATAAGTATATAGCTATAAATTGTGAACTTGCAGTGTAGCACTTTCCAGAGGCAGGGTGGAGAATGAGCTACAGACTTTAGCTCCCCTTGTCTGAGTAAATTATGGCTCTATTTGGGCGGCACTCCTTAGATTTTGACAAACGAGCACACAGTTGAGAGCTGTGAAGTAGCTGAACTTTAGGCTGCCTTGCTCTTTCTCAGGGGCACTTAGATTGGCAGCCTCCATATATGTAGATAAGGAAAAGGAAAACAGAATATGAGCAAATTAGATGCCACAAAAGATTGGGGGAAGAACCTTAATGAGGTCATCTTGGCTGGCGTTTTAGTCAGAATTGGGAAGAAGTTAGAAGGATCCCCTGTCCATAGGACTTGGGTGACTTTTTACCCAAGCCAAAACCAGTGAGTTGAACTCCTTCTAGTCAAATGGCTGTGGTTTACGTAACTTTCACTACCCCAGGCTCTGTCATCCAGATGTACTTATCTTTTTGAATAAACAAAAGTAGAGAGAGAAAGCATAACCACATTATTTTTCACATATACAAAATGCCTTTTCTCATGTTCACTGAATTCAGGACCAATAAAATGTAAAGAACCTAAAGTTCCTTTTCAGGTATTGAAAAGTGAAACCAGGTCATTAATTGATAAAAAGTGGAGCTCCAACTTTTCATTCTATGGTTAACTGGGTCTCCCAGGGAAAATCTTTTAAGGCGTTGTCATAAGCTTTGGATGCTGCAGAGATGCAAGTTAGCCTAAGGGGAAATAAAATAGTAAATTAGATATGACTACCTAAAATAATATGTTGCAATAACCAGCCAATTACAGCACCCCAAAGACTTTTGTTACTTTTAGCAAGAAATAACATCTCTGTCCAATGCCTGAACAATAGGAAATGAGTTCTTTGACCGTTAAAGCCAGAGGAAAAACTTAACTTTTAAGCAGCCACTGAGGATTGAAGTGGAAGTACAGCTTGTAGACAGCTATACAAATCACTAACAAACCTTAATGAATATTGGGTGTGGGCATCAGGGTCCTGTCATTTTTGACACTATGTCCCAAGTAGCCTAAACCCAACACTCAAGGAAAGGTGGAGACCTCATTGGGTCTGTAACATCTGGGTTTTTATTTGTCATTTTGGCATACCCCACAAGCGCAAAAGAAAGAGTAAAAGGGGATTATCTTGACAATGAAATGAGTTACTGAATCTTGTGATAATGAAAAGCAGAAGAATTCTAATGCCTTTCTATAGTCCCTGAGGTAGAGGTGCGTTTATGGTTTTGCAGAAGTAAAATGTAGGGGGGAAGAACAGATGGCCTAGCGTCCGTGAAACATGACACCTCCCCTCCCAGGACTGAGTACCACTATTAATCCTGGTCAGATTCCCTCCTATTACTTTATAACAAGGTTCAAAGTTGCTACTGATAAACTGGCATGTACTTCTTTTTTCACCCTTAAATTACCTGTAGATTACTGATAATTTTTGACTATATTTCTGTATATCCTGGTGAACCTTGAGGCATTCGACAAAAAGTAGAACAGGAATTTCTAAAAATTGGCTGGGAAATAAGAAGAACAAGTAAAATTATCTTAACTTTTTTCAAAAAATGTCCCATATTATGTTTTCTAATATGATGAGAATAAAAACCATAAATGTATGAGATACTGTAATTCTCCCGTCCTCTTAGAAATTATACGAAATGGAGAAGACATCTCAACATACAAATTATATTCTACTTGCTGTAACTGTTACATGATTAGATACACTAGACATTATTAATTACCACTACCTTAGAAAAGATTTTTTTCACACCCTCAAGAAAGGAGATTAAAAATTTTGACTGTTTGACATTAAAAAAAAAACACTAGGAGGTATGTGCTGCTCAGCTGTGTTTACATAGTCATGTATTGTTTTGTTTAACCAAATTATGTAAATACAATATTCTACATCTTTTGTTTTGAGATCTATATTCATTGTCCTGTGATAAAGAGCCTGTGCATTTTTTAAAATGTTCTTTATGTACATTTTTTGTTTTAGTGCTGTGTGGTTGCTATAACTGTTTTGGATTCCAAAGGGAAGCCTTTAAAATACGTAGGAGAATAACTTCAGAGATATGGAAGATATCCACTGGGTTGAGTTTCTGATGTATGTATTTCAAAGCTGCATAAAAATAAAAGTTACCTAATAAGCAACAAACTTAGGATATCAGAGCGATCTCATGTGCTGTGGTGTAGTGAACATGATGTACCTGCCCAGCCTTTCGTAGAGGGAGATGAGCTCATTTCAGAGAGATAACCATCTCTGACTTTTTCTTCTGATTCATCACTGACCTGAACTCAATTTGAACCTTGTTAGACAAAAAACAAGCAGAATTCCTGGCCTAAACTATAAAATATAATTAAGCCCTTTTGAAATGATGTGTAAAAGAACATTGCTGTACCCCCACTTATAACCACCACTACCACCACCGCAACCAATAAAGTTAAATCAAGCACTGCCTGTAATGGATTAAAATAATAAATGTTCCTGGATTTCAGTGTTTGAAGTACTTGAAGAAAACAGGCTCCCAGCAGCCGGGGTAGCTGAATGCAAGAAAGACATTTATTAATGACGAGTTCAAGGATTTGGCCTGTTTAAGATCATTACTTTCTGTTTACCGTGTGTTACACATCCCTTGTATTTTTACACAGCCCACATGTGTCCACATGCAATAATGAAAAGCTTTTTTCCCAACAAAAGAATTGTTAATTGTGTAAATATGGTTCTCTTGGGGAATATGAAGTCTTCATAAGACTCTGAGCCCTTCTAATGAGAAATCCAGTGTAGTCATTACAGTCTTCCATGTAAATCCACCTTCAGATCTTATCTTTAGCCAAATTACTCATTTCTGGTTATTGGTTTTAGTTACCAAATTCCAAATTTAATCTAGACTGTTTGCTAGAAAACTGCTGGCCTCAGGGTATTTGTTTTAGAATTGTGTGCCATTACATTGGACCTTATGTGTCCTATGTACTCTAGAAAAAAAAAATCAGTGCTTTTTCTTTTGTCATATGATAAAGAACCTTTTCACTAGATTTATTAATAGATGCATTTGGAAAAAACAACTGATACAAATTTTACATATACACATATTAAAATATTGTGTTTCTTGGAAAGGAGAAAAAAGGGTCTTTGAGACAACAAAAATGCTGTCAATTAACATGCAGCTATCTCATTGTACAAAATGTTATTGGAGAAGGAAGTTTTCAGCCCTAATAATTAAGTACTAGAGACTTTTTTCTTAATAATCTCTCCTTAGCATTCTAATAATAGCCCCTATTAGGTTAGTATTAAGTAAAATGGACAAGCATTGTGGCCCCAACCCAAGGACTGTGGAAAAATAAAAGATTAGAAGTAAATCTCTATCCCCCACTCTACTGAATTTGTGACAGCATTTAGTGTTGCCTGTGGTCACAGCAAATTGCCTGCTTGTCCATATAAGCCAGTAGGCTATTTGCTAGGAAAGCTTCTAGCAAAGCAACCCTGACAGTGATGAGTAACTGACAACATCTTACATGTTCTTTTACTCCCTGGTTGGTCCCCTGGACTTGCTGGCTATGTTGGCATAACATACTGGGGCTGAGCAAGGGAACTGAGGACAGGAAAAAGCATGTATTTACAACCCAGTTACCAATTAGAAAAATGAAATTACTAAGAACTAATAGCAGTAGTTTGTATAAAGCAACATGGTGCTATAAAGAGGCAGACAGAATCTGCTCCCCAGCCCTGCTACTTACTGACCAGTTGGTTGTGTCAAAAGTTACTCTGTAGTGCATTTCCCAAATGAAGGCAAAAATATTTAATTTGTAGGACTTTGAGAGGATTAGGTGACATAATGTATGCAGAGTACCCAACACATTGCTTGGTACAAATTAAGTGCTCAGTAAATGTTGGTCTTTGTATATCTTCCTTTCCCCAAAATCACACCACATGAATATGGAGGTCATAGATTACTAAATGTCAGAGCTGAAAAATACCTTAAAGGTCATCCTTTTTTTTTTTTTTGAGACGGAGTCTTTCTCTGTCCCCCAGGCTGGAGTGCGGTGGCGCGATCTCGGCTCACCGCAACCTCCACCTCCTGGGTTCACGCCATTCTCCTGCCTCAGCCTCCCGAGTAGCTGGGACCACAGGCGCCCGCCAACACGCCCGGCTAATTTTTTTGTATTTTTTAGTAGAGACGGGGTTTCACCGTGTTAGCCAGGATGGTCTCGATCTCCTGACCTCGTGATCCACCCGCCTCGGCCTCCCAAAGTGCTGGGATTACAGGCTTGAGCCACCGCGCCCGGCCTCCTTTTTTATCAATAACCTTTATTATCCTTTTCTCCCATTGACCTCATGGTCCAGACACACTGCATTTAGTATTAAATAGCTAACTATACCAACTTGATACGATTATAACCAAAACAAACAAACAAAAACTTTAGAACACCTCCACAACTTAGTCTCAGACAAATTCATGATTTCTTTTAGGTTCTTAGGAATACTAAAAATACCTCATGGACCACCATTACTATGTGGGACCCACTAAGTGTCAAGGAACCTTCGGTCGAAGCCCATGGAGCTAGTCTTAACTCCCTCATTGAGTACAGAGTGAAGAGGTTAAGCAGCTTGCCCAGGGATACTGTATGGTGGAGTTGAGACTAGAACACACATCTCCTGGCTGCTGGCCTTTCTGTTATACCAGTCTTTCAAAACCTGGATTATGTAGATCAAGACCATTTTCTAAGGCACTGCAGTAAATTACTTTAGCAAGTCATGCTGTTTTCAACATTATTTGAGTAAGTTGATACCAATTTTTCCATCCATGTAACTTTCTTTAAAAAAAAAAAAAAAGATTCTTCAGCAGTTTCCTCGCATAATTCAATTAACCAGCTACTGTATTCATCCCAGAAACTTTTTAAGTATGTATTTGCTGTTATTCTTTCCTATGTAAGAAGGTTGTCATACACTTTCCAGTATGCACAGTCAGATCTGCCAGTCTGCTTTTTTTTTTTAAACATAGCCACATGATCCAATCAAGTTATATTTTTCTAATAAACTAACACAACTGTAAAAACAGTGAGCATGGTGGCAGATTGGAGGGGAAGAAAGAGGCAAACCATATCCTCCATCACCCTTTGGTATTTTTAGTTTTCATTTTTCCAGGATCCTAGAGTTCTAAAGCATTTCATAAAAAATACCTTTCCCAGACAATGGCCATGTGTGAGTAGCCAGCTCAGTAGGCATTTCTTTCATGACAAATTCTCCCTTTTTTTTATGGGAAAGAAACACTCTTCTTCCAGCTACTTGTTTTTCCATTTTCTTATGTCCAAACAAAGAGGTTTGAATTAAACTAGGAGGTCCCAGCTTTTACTTACCAGTACGGACTAAGTCACAGTCCCTGGGGAATGGAAATCTCACCTATGAGAAGTCATCAGGTGCTTTGAGAAGGGAAACATGTTAGTAGCCTGGCCACCCATTTGGTCTATTATTTTGATGACTAGACTTTTAAGTTCATTTGTTGGGGAATACTGGCATCTTTTACAGCTTAAATGTCAGTGTCCATGTAGTTCTCTGGTTTTGTTATGTTTTCTCCCACATATCATTTCTTCCTGTATTTTAGTTTACCATATTAATAGGTTCTCTCTCTCTCTGTCTCTCTCTCTCTATATATATAGGCTCTCTCTTTTGCTCTCTCCATATATACGCTTATTACAGAATTAAATATAATTAAATAGGATCTGATCAACTTACATATTCTGATCAAGGGCGGGGAGGAACATGTTTTTTTCATGGCTAGAGCACCCAAATGCCATTTTTATCTGCTTCAACATAATTGGTTGAAGGAATGGAAGACTTTATTTTTGAGGGATTTGTTATGTCTTTACAGACAATACTTACAAAATTTCATCCTTTTCACATTTTGGGGTTTTCTGATGCTTCACTGTTACGCAAATCAGCTTCTGGATGCATCTAACACATGCTTGCTGATTTTCCAGTAGCCTTAGATTACCTACAGCTGGATAAAATAATTACCTGCAATGTCATTATTGACTACTCTTTCTAATGATATATAGAAGCTCGATTTAGATTGCATTTTGCTCAGTCAGCATGTAGAAACTAGGAGCCGTACTAAGGGTCTAGTAGACACTGACAGCATAGGGCTGGCAGCACTTTGTAAACATTTTCCAAAACAAGTGGTTTGCATTTATTAGTCTTCTGAAGGAGTATTTTAAAAGTCATGAAACTATTTGTTCCTTGAAGTAAATTTTTGTACTCAATGAAAAGTATGTCAGTATTCAAACAAAGCATGACTGGTTCTGTTTATCGTACCAGTTGTTTCTGAAATTATTTCTCAATGTTGCTACACCTCATTTAGTTTAATTAAATATCTGCCATTAGTTTGCTAAAACTTAAATTTAAAAGATAAACATAGATTTTTGAAAAAAGTCTACAGAAAAATTCAGCAGGAAAGCATTCTGTTGAAGGAAAGGTAGAAAGAAGAAGTCATACCGCATGATTGCTCAAAGTGACCTGATCACATAATCACTAAATGCAACATGGGATCCTGAGTGGGATCCTGAAACAGAAAAAGGACACGGGAGGAGAAGCTGGTGAGTCCATCAGGTCCTGGACTCTTTTTGGTTGGTAAGCTATTCATTATTGCCACAATTTCAGAGCCTGTTAATGGTCTATTCAGGGATTCAAATTCTTCCTGGTTTAGTCTTGGGAGGGTGTATTCGTTGAGAAATTTATCCATTTCTTCTAGATTTTCTAGTTTATTTGCGTAGAGGTGTTCGTAGTATTCTCTGATGGTAGATTGTATTTCTGTGGGATCGGTGGTGATATCCCCTTTATCATTTTTTATTGCGTCTATTTGATTCTTCTCTCTTTTCTTCTTTATTAGTCTTGCTAGCGGTCTATCAATTTTGTTAATCTTTTCAAAAAACCAGCTCGTGGATTCATTAATTTTTTGAAGGGTTTTTTGTGTCTCTATTTCCTTCAGTTCTGCTCTGATTTTAGTTATTTCTTGCCTTCTGCTAGCTTTTGAATGTGTTTACTCTTGCTTTTCTAGTTCTTTTAATTGTGATGTTAGGGTGTCAGTTTTGGATCTTTCCTGCTTTCTCTTGTGGGCATTTAGTGCTATAAATTTCCCTCTACACACTGCTTTGAATGTGTCCCAGAGATTCTGGTATGTTGTGTCTTTGTTCTCATTGGTTTCAAAGAATATCTTTCTTTCTGCCTTCATTTCGTTATGTACCCAGTAGTCATTCAGGAGCAGGTTGTTCAGTTTCCATGTAGTTGAGTGGTTTTGAGTGAGTTTCTTAATGCTGAGTTCTAGTTTGATTGCACTGTGGTCTGAGAGACAGTTTGTTATAATTTCTGTTCTTTTACATTTGCTGAGGAGAGCTTTATTTCCAACTATGTAATCAATTTTGGAATAGGTGTGGTGTGGTGCTGAAAAAAATGTATATTCTGTTGATTTGGGGTGGAGAGTTCTGTAGATGTCTATTAGCTCTGCTTGGTGCAGAGCTGAGTTCAATTCCTGGGTATCCTTGTTAACTTTCTGTCTCGTTGATCTGTCTAATGTTGACAGTGGGGTGTTAAAATCTCCCATTATTATTGTGTGGGAGTCTAAGTCTCTTTGTAGGTCACTCAGGACTTGCTTTATGAATCTGGGTGCTCCTGTATTGGGTGCATATATATTTAGGATACGTAGCTCTTCTTGTTGAATTGATCCCTTTAACATTATGTAATGGCCTTCTTTGTCTCTTTTGATCTTTGTTGGTTTAAAGTCTATTTTATCAGAAACTAGGATTGCAACCCCTGCCCTTTTTTGTTTTCCATTTGCTTGGTAGATCTTCCTCCATCCCTTCATTTTGAGCCTATCTATGTGTGTCTCTGCACGTGAGATGGGTTTCCTGAGTACAGCACACTGATAGGTCTTGACTCCTTATCCAATTTGCCAGTCTGGGTCTTTTAATTGGAGCATTTAGCCCATTTACATTTAAAGTTAATATTGTTATGTGTGAATTTGATCCTGTCATTATGATGTTAGCTGGTTATTTTGCTCTTTAGTTGATGCAGTTTCTTCCTAGCCTCGATGGTCTTCACAATTTGGCGTGTTTTTGCAGTGGCTGGTACCGGTTGTTCCTTTCCATGTTTAGTGCTTCCTTCAGGAGCTGTTTTAGGGCAGGCCTGGTGGTGACAAAGTCTCTCAGCATTTGCTTGTCTGTAAAGTATTTTATTTCTCCTTCACTTATGAAGCTTAGTTTGGCTGGATATGAAATTCTGGGTTGAAAATTCTTTTCTTTAAGAATGTTGAATATTGGCCCCCACTCTCTTCTGGCTTGTAGAGTTTCTGCCGAGAGATCAGCTGTTAGTCTGATGGGCTTCCCTTTGTGGGTAACCTGACCTTCCTCTCTGGCCGCCCTTAACATTTTTTCCGTCATTTTTGACAATTATGTGTCTTGGGGTTGCTCTTCTCGAGGAGTATCTTTGTGGCGTTCTCTGTATTTCCTGAATCTGAATGTTGGCCTGCCTTGCTAGATTGGGGAAGTTCTCCTGGATAATATTTTGCAGAGTGTTTTCCAACTTGGTTCCATTCTCCCCGTCACTTTCAGGTACACCAATCAGACGTAGGTTTGGTCTTTTCACATAGTCCCAAATTTCTTGGAGGCTTTGTTCATTTCTTTTTATTCTTTTTTCTCTAAACTTCTCTTCTCGCTTCATTTCATTCATTTCGTCTTCCATCACTGATACCCTTTCTTCCAGTTGATCGCATCAGCCACTGAGGCTTCTGTATTCTTCACGTAGTTCTTGAAACTTGGCTTTCAGCTCCATCAGCTCCTTTAAGCCCTTCTCTGCATTGGTCATTTTAGTTATACATTCGTCTAATTTTTTTTCAAAGTTTTTAACTTCTTTGCCATTGTTTTGAATTTCCTCCTGTAGCTCGGAGTAGTATGATCATCTGAAACCTTCTTCTCTCAACTCGTCAAAGTCATTCTCCATTCCGCTTTGTTCCATTGCTGGTGAGGAACTGCGTTCCTTTGGAGGAGAAGAAGCGCTCTGCTTTTTAGAGTTTCCAGTTTTTCTGCTCTGTTTTCTCCCCATCTTTGTATTTTTTTCTACTTTTGGTCTTTGATGATGGTGATGTACAGATGGGTTTTTGGTATGGGTGTCCTTTCTGTTTGTTGGTTTTCCTTCTAACAGACAGGACCCTCAGTTGCAGGTCTGTTGGAGTTTGCTAGAGGTCCACTCCAGACCCTGTTTGCCTGGGTGTCAACAGCAGTGGCTGCAGAACAGCGGATTTTCGTAAACTGCAAATTCAGCTGTCTGATCATTCCTCTGGAAGTTTTGTCTCAGAGAAGTACCCGGCCGTGTGAGATGTCAGTCTGCCCCTACTTGGGGGTGCCTCCCAGTTAGGCTGCTCGGGGGTCAGGGACCCACTTTAGGAGGCAGTCTGCCCATTCTCAGATCTCCAGCTGCATGCTGCGAGAACCACTACTCTCTTCAAAGCTGTCAGACAGGGACATTTAAGTCTGCAGAGGTTACTGCTGACTTTTTGTTTGTCTGTGCCCTGCCCCCAGAGGTGGAGCCTACAGAGGCAGGCAGGCCTCCTTGAGCTGTGGTGGGCTCCACCCAGTTCGAGCTTCCTGGCTCCTTTGTTTACCTAAGCAAGCCTGGGCAATGGCAGGCACCCCTCCCCCATCCTCGCTGCCACCTTGCAGTTTGATCTCAGACTGCTGTGCTAGCAATCAGCAAGACTCCGTGGGCCTAGGACCCTCCGAGCCAGGTGCAGGACACAATCTCCTGGGTGTGCCGTTTTCCAAGCCGGTTGGAAAAGCGCAGTATTAGGGTGGGAGTTACCCAATTTTCCAGGTGCAGTCTGTCAACCCTTTCTTTGACTAGGAAAGGGAACTCCCTGACCCCTTGTGCTTCCCGAGTGAGACAACGCCTGGCCCTGCTTTGGCTGGGCTTGCGCACGGTGCGCTAAACCGACTGTCTTGCACCCACTGTTTGGCACTCCCTAGTGAGATGAACCCAGTACCTCAGATGGAAATGCAGGAATCACCCATCATCTGCGTCACTCACGCTGGGAGCTGTGGACCGGAGCTGTTCCTATTTGGCCATCTTGGCTCCACCACCTATTACCTAAGCTGGTGAGATTGAAAGGTCTTTAAATTAGTAGTATTGTATCACTGCAAATTTAATGGTTTTTGAGAATCATAATCTGATTTTATGTAAGTTATTAACATTGAGAACCTGGGTGAAGGATATCAACTTTGCTGAAAGCCTAAAATTGTTTCAGAATTTAAAGTTTTTAAAAAATGACCTGATCAGCAATTGGGTAAGTAACTTTATTAATATTCATGCTTTTAAACATCTAAGTGATAATTTTATATCATAAACTTTTGAAACATATTTCTAAAGATTTTGTCTTTATTGTTTTTGGAAATTTAGGGAAAAAATACAAGTACAGAAAATGTACAGAGTAATTCATCAAATGCCTGTGTACTCATGAGCTAGAACAAATATAAACATTTGTCTTATTTGCTATAAACACACACACACAGAACTTTACAAAATTATTCAGGCCTTTTCCAGTGTTCCGTTGTTAAGAAGGTAGCTCTTTATAATTTTTACTTGTAGGCATTTTGTCCAATGGTGCATTTGTCCCCCTAGGAAGAAGAACACATGCCTTAACTTACTTTCTGTTGCCATTTATACCAGGTTGTTGGATGTATAAATATCTAGTTTACATGAACTCTGAGTATTCTCTATGGCCCTAGGTTTATATATGTGGTAATATATAAGAATCAAAATAAGGAAGATATTTAGTAAGTTTCCTGGGAAAAAAAGAAAGGGCTGATGTCCCATGGGCTGGCTTCTCAGAGTGAAATAAAGGGGAAAGGAAAATTAATAACCCTGTCATGAGTTCCAGGGATTACTTTAGTATTTTGTGGTAAAAGTGTATAATTTGGTTTACCATCTGTAAGTGACCCTTTGTGAAATTCATCACCACGCTTTATTGCTGTTATCACAAGCTCTTAATAAGTACTAGCTCACGCCTGTGATCCCAGCACTTTGGGAGGCCGAGGTGGGCAGATAACAAGGTCAAGGGTTGGAGACCAGCCTGACCAATGTGGTGAAATCCTCTCTACTAAAAATGCACACACACACAAAAAAATTAGCTGCCCGTGGTGGTGTGTGCCTGTAATCCCAGCTACTCGGGAGGCTGAGGCAGAGGAATTGCTTGAACCAGGGAGGTAGAGGTTGCGGTGAACTGAGATCAAACACTGCACACCAGCCTGAGCGACAGAGTGAGACTCTGTCTCTAAATAAATAAATAAATACTGGTTCCAAGATTAAAAGCACTTAACTAATGTGTTTTTTATTATGTTGTAGCTTTTTTTAATGTAGGAGTAAATGTTCAAAGGAAATATCTATTTTAAACTTAAAAGCTGTTATTTGTGGGTTAACCTTTCTGTGGTACTACAGATAACTGTGTTCCCTCATTGAGGAATGGAGTCACAACAGGTTGGTGTGTGCAGTATGTGTAGCAGACAAGGAAGGCACATGGGGAGAAGTTGAATCAGTTGTGTAAGTTTCAAAATTGAACCACACTGAATTTCCTTGTAGGTATATGGCAAGAAAGAAAAGGGACAAAAAGGACCAGGCAGGACATATTTATATCTGTAGATTTTGTATTTTCTTAATACTTTCTGGCAATGGCTGTTCCTGTGTCCTCACTGCAAACATTAGCATCATATTAAATTCTCAGTGTCATTTGTGTATTTAAACAAGCTCATGATCAGTGCTGGTAGGCCTGAGTTACGGGCAAATAAAAACTGTAGAATGACTGTAAAAACTAAGGCTAAAGCAAGGGGTAGGCTTGAGCAGAAGAATAAAAGAGACTGAAAAAAGGTGGACAGCACATAAAGTGAATAAAAAGAAAGCAAAAATATTAGGGTTTGTATGATAGCAGGGAAGTATTCCTGTTCAACAGTTCATGTGCTTAACAGAGTCAATATTAGAAATGTTGTGAGATATCTCTTCCCCACTCAGTACTTACTGAGATTGCAGAACTTGAAGCTAATACATTGCCAAGAGAAAATCTGATATGAAAGAAAATTGCTAATTATTTACTTTATCTTCATATACCCAATATATGGTAGATAACCAGTAACTTTTGGTTGAATAATGGATACGTGCCTACATCAATATCAAATTGAAGGTAACCCAGGATATGTAAATTCCTTAGAAACAATCAGAAGCATGGTAATAGCACTTGTTTAAGAAATTAGGCCTGGTTTTAGATACTTTGTCATAAGGACAGAAATTATGGTTTAAGCCATGAGAGTAGAGAAGTTTGCTGAAATATTAGTTCAAGGGGAGAATAGAAAACTGAAGATTACTTATTAAAATCCCACTGGTTTAAGCAGTTTTTATGTATGTGAAAAGCTCCAAACCAGTGTTGTCCTGAGGCATGGAAGAGTCTGTTAGATTTCTTACCTCTGCGTTACGCAGCTTCAGCCCTTAGGCTCCACATGCTGACTGCCAGCAGTTCCAAGGCCTTCATTTTCTTAACCTCAAGACCAGGGAGCAAGAGGAAGGGTCATGTTCCCAAAAGTATTATTATACCTTAGTGGTTTTCATTGAATATTATGCTCATTCCCGGACCAAATCAATTTCCAGAGAATATCAAACATAAAGTCCCATAAAGTGTGGCAAGTTCCCCATCCTGCTAGACTGTTTCCCGGCAAACCAGTCATTGGATTCTGTTGTCACCGGAACATAGCTATAGCTATAGCGCTCAGTGCCTGCCTTCATTGCAGGGCCTCTGTTTCTGAAGCACATTGTGTGTCCTCTGGTCCTCTTTAGTGCTCACCTAAGTCTGGCCCACTTTCTCTCTTCTTGTTCCAGCCTCCCAAATGTTTGTGTGATCATTGGCTTCCTAATTCTATGCCGTTTTACTGATATTTCTGTCCTCACCTTTATCTTTACTCTCTTGAGAATTCTGGCTATCCCATTCTCTGTCCCCAAGCAAAAAAAAAAAAAAAAAAAAAACTAAAAATAAAATAGGATTTGTGTGATAGTAGGAAAGTGTTTTTCTATATTTGTTTTGTAATAATTCAAGTCTGGAATTTTTTTTTCATTCTCTCCTTGCCCCAGTCAATAAGAACTTGTAATTTTATAACTTTGGGGGGGTTAAGAAGAGCCTTCCATCAACTCTACTTAAGTTCTCTAAGAGGTAGGCACTTTGCAAGTGATATGCATCGTATAGAATGATATGAATTTTGACATTTCAGTACTAGTTCTTTTAAGACAAAGCCTCATAATTTTAGTACAGTATCAGTATTTAGTACAATATCAGTATTTTAAAGTGGTTCCTGCATAGTAGAAATACCTAATATGATCCAAATTCTGTATGTATTATGTTATTTCTACAAATATAAGATTTTGTCATGCTTACAAATACTCTTTTTTAAATGAAAGCCACTATAGAGTGAGAAAGCAATCTCATTCCTCTGTATGCTTTGTAGACAAAATATTGTCAAACCCATTCCTAAAGAGACTTCCAGAAATAAATATCAACCTTTCATGGCTTTTCTTTAGTAGATAATTACCTTTGCTTCCATAAACTTGTTCTTTATGGCTTTCTTAGTTTTTTTGCTTTAATTTTGACCACTCCAAGTGATGTTTTAAGGTGGATTAGAAACAGACACACCTGAAGAGGTACTTAGCAAGTTTCTTATGGTCATAGAAAGAGGTTACAAATAAGGAAGGTGAGAAGGCTAGAAACCACCCTGTGCTGTTGGATTTGAACCTGAGGTATCAGTATGAATTCATGGTTTTTAATGTATTTACTAGCGGATAGAGAGAGAGACAAAGATATGTAGGTATACAGGGGTTGCTATACATACATATACTTCTTATCTCTGCTGAAGGGGCCTAGCAGCAGTGACACCCCAGTAGCAATGAGCATACCTACCATCCAGATTTTGGTTTCTAGATACCATTCTTCAACAAAAGAAACCAGAGCTCCTTGGAGAAATGGCTGGTGCTAGAGATGGGGTGGGAAAAATACAAGATGAGCCTGAAATATTTTGTGGCCGGAAAGTAAAGAAGTTCTCAAAAAACGATGGGCATAGGCCAGGTGCAGTGGCTCACGCCTATAATCCCAGCACTTTGAGAGGCTGAGATGTGCAGATCAACTGAGGTCAGGAGTTTGAGACCAGCCTAGCCAACATGGTGAAACCCCATCTCTACTAAAAAGACAAAAATTAGCCAGGCATGCTGGTGGGTGCCTGTAATCCAAGCTATTCGGGAGGCTGAGGCAGGAGAATCGCTGGAACCCAGGAGGCAGAGGTTGCAGTGAGCCGAGATCACGCCACTGCACTCCAGCCTGTGTGACAGAGTGAGACTCTGTCTCAAAAAAAAAAAAATGATAGGCATATACTAAAAGGACACAGGGACCATCTTAAAGGGCTCCCAATGGCCAAAGCTGGTTCAGAGCAAGCAACAATGTAAATAATGATAGTATTGGATTATAACCCATAAAAATGAATATTGATCAGTCCATACTGATATAAATAAATAATCAAATTAGTATATGGGGTAGAAGGGACAGCTGTAGTCTATGTGCTACCGAAGTGGGCACTAGAAGGGCCAGCTCTAAATAAGGGAAATAGGAAACCACCATTATCAGACACCACAATAAATCATTGCAGGTGAGACCACTGGTGGATGCTAACATTAGTGGGTGAAGATTTGAAGAAAAAGAGCGTATCTGCATAATCTCCAAGTGTCTCCCCACAAAAATACTTATTTACAAGGGGAAAGTGTTAACTTTACAGTGGCAAAATCTGACAGACACCACTTTAGCCATATGATCAGAGTTAATATTGTAAATAATAAAATATTGGTATCACATACACCAATATGATGCACTAAGGGTGTAACTTCTGTGGTATTGCCAAAAATGCATAACCTCATTGTAATCACAAGAAAACATCAGATAAACCCCAACAGACAGACATGTTGCAGAATGATTGCCCTGGGTTATTCCACAGTATCAAAGTCACGAAAGACAAAGAAAGCTGGGGGATCTGTCACATATTAAAAAATACTAAGAAGCTTTGATGATTAAATTCAGTAGGGATCTTAGGTTGAATCCGGGACCAGAAAGAGGAAATTAGTAGGAAAAATGGCAAAAATTTAAAAAGATGTGTAGATTATTTAAAAGTATTATATCAATGTGGATTTCCTGATTTCAGTATTTGTACTAACGTTACATAGCCAGGTGAAGGGTATACAGGAACATTATACAGTATGTTTTTTCAACTTTTATGTAGGCCCAAAGTTATTTCAAAATAGAAAGCTTTTTGTTTTTTTAAAGTGAGAGGACTTGGAATAGATGATTTCTAGATCTCTTCCATCCAGCCTTGTTATGTTACAGTAGTAAAAAATGAAACCAAAGATGTAAGCAGTTTTATTTCCTGTCTACCAATTAAGAAACATGTTGAGGCAGCTGAAAAATAGGATCGGATTCTAAACTGTCGATTCAGTTCAATGGAACATGTCCTGAATAGCTACTGTTGTGCCCAGGACTACACTGAATCAGCTGGTCCTTGCCTCCAGCATGGTCAGTACTAGAGGTTGAAAATGGTGTGATCTTCTCTTTGAGTCACTCATATTATTCAGGTATCTCTTCTTTGATGTTTTAAAATAATGGAATTGGAGAGAATGAAATAGAAATTGATAAGTTTTAGAAATTTGTCAAAGGAAATAAGAGCCTTCAAAGAGGGCCTGAGATTTTTCAATCTGGGTGCCTGAAGAGATAATGATAACCATTAAATAAGATAAGCAACCTAAGTGGCCTTTGGCATTAAATGCCGTGTACAAGGATTCAATATGACTATCACACTAAGATTACAAACAGATAATTAGATATGCCAGTGTGGGGTTGTACAAAGATATGTGTATTTGAAAATAAAGGATGATGCAATCCTGACATTCTGTTAATGCTCATTTACCAAATAATTGTACTGAATTAAGGCTATACTTTTATGCCTTTATGGCAAATTTCTGGATGATGAATAGATATATTTCATTTAGCAAATATTTACTTTTAGAAGTTTTAGATATTTTAGAAATGTAATGCTGTTAAGTCAGAAAATTATGGCTTCAGTTATGGACTCTGTTAATAAAGATGGTTTTTTATTTGGGGGTATTTTGGGGCCTGTTTCTATTTCTTTTATTTTCTGGAGTGCTTTTTTTGCTTGTTTATTTGTTTGTTTAGACTAAGTGAAAGCTTTGAATCAGGATAATTGTAAATGAAATGGTAGTTTCAGTTTCACAATTCGATGAAACATTTTAAGAAATTGATTTCCACCATGAATATTTTTAAACCAAAGTCTTATCTCTAATGCTTTTGTGGGTGTGATGCCTTCTGTGGAGGATTACAGGTTGAATATCTTATTTCTGCAGTAGGAATATACAACATATATGAAATTTTCAAGTCTCTACAGAATTGAAAAGTCAATGTGGTTACTGTACTTTAAAACATGTGTATACTATGGGCCTAAGGTGTTTTTTAATCTTTCATCTTCTTTAGGGATCAAATATCATTAGAAAAATAAGCCATGGGCATTACAAACGTGGTCTGGTGAAATTCAATATTCACTATGACAATTTAGAATATGAGCTCCTTGGGAGGAAAGTTAACTCACCACTCTTAACTTTGCATCTAAATATCTTAAAATGTGCCATTGGTTTTATGAAAAGGTTTTGATCTACACTCCTATTTTAAGTTCAAAAGAAAGCCTACATTTTAAAGTGTATTCCTTTTCTGGGTATATTTACTTTGAACTATAGCATATAGTTTTTCTCGTAAATCTAACCTGCCACTATCTGTTTTTAAGACTTTGTAAACTTCAAGTGGTTATGATGTGTGAAGTTTGGATTAAACTAAAATTTTTAGAAAACACATGTTATATATTTTGATTGTTTTGAATTTTAACATGGGCCAGTAAAAAACTTGAGTGTCTAGCAGAGTAACATACTGCACTCTGTTACTGTAGGAAATCACAGAAAATTACCCTTTCCCATCATGTTAACAATAGACAAATGAAGCAGCTGTTCTTATTCTTAATGTAGTTGCTTGAAAAACTTGCACAACTTAATGAAAATGTCTCTACTCATAAAACTTAAAATGCTCACACATGGAAAAAGTCATAATGTTTTGGCAAATATTACTTTGTTAGGAATGTGAATGAGGTATACCTCATACCTGCTTCATAACTAGAGCTCTGTATAAGTGGCATGAAACAGTGGTGGACTGCCAACCAAGCAAGAAGACTCTGACAAAGGATGAATTAATACTCTTCAAAAATACAGATAGTTCTTTCCCAAACATTTTTTTGATAAGGATGAATTATATACTCTTCTGTATTTTTTTTTTCAGGCATAATTCTTGGGTCATCATTTCTACTCAGTATAAACGATTTTCTCCTTAAAACAAGTCTCAAAGAAAGAAGCCGCATTCTGATAGGACCATGTTGTGCTACTGCCAATCTGGAAGCTAAGTGGTGTAAACACAGTGGGAATCCAGGCCCAGAACAGTCCATACCAAAAATATCCATTGACTTAAGAGGAGGTCTGCTACAGGTCTGTGGGTATTGGCCATATTTTTTTCATAGGTTATTAGTTAGCCTCTGTTCATTTTTTGAATTGTTTCACTAAATTTTAAATCTTTGTGTGGTAAGAAAGGGTATTTGTCAGATTGCTACTTGTTAAATTTTCAACAACTTTATTGAGATATAAGTCATATACCAGCAATCTACCTATTTCAAGTGTACAATTCAGTGGTTTTTTAGCATATTCACAGAGTTGTACAATCATTACTACAGTCAATTTCAGAACATTTTCATTACCACCAACAAAAAAACTCATATCCATTAGCAGCCACTCACATTACCCTCTAACCCCCTCATCAGGCCTAGGAAACCACTAATCTACTTTCTGTCTCCATAGATTTACCTATTCTTAACATTTCATATAAATAGAATCATATAACCTGTGGTCTTTTGTGACTGACTTCTTTCACTTAGCATGTTTTCAAGATTCATCCATGTTTACCAAGTGTCAATATTTTATTCCTTTTTATGGCCAAATAATATTCCATCATATGGATATACCATGTTTTATGTATTCATTCATCAGTTGATAGACATTTGGGTTCTTTCCACTTTTAGCTGCTATGAATAATGCTGCCGTGACCATTTGTGTACGACTTTTTGTGTAGACGTATGTTTTCATTTCTCTTAGATATATAACTAGGAGTAGAATTGCTGGGTGGAATTTTTTTTTTTTATGGGTAGACTTTTCTTTTTGAGACAGGGTTTTGCTCTGTCATCCAGGCTGGAGTACAGGGGTACAATAATAGCTCACTGTAGCCTCAATCGCCCGGGCTCAAGTGATCCTCTTGCATCAACCTCCTGAGTGGGTAGAACAATGTGCCACCACACCCAGCTAATGTTTTTTATTTTTTTTTTCAGTAGAGATGAGGTCTCACTATGTTGTTCAGGCTATATCTTTTTTTAATTATTAATACAAAGTAGTCAACCTGTTGCAAGCATAGTGTCACTAGCAATATATAATAACCATTTCCTAATATTAAATATTTTACATGTGATGATATCTGATTACAACACTTGATAAATTAGTCACACTGCAAGCTCTTAATGCATTTGTGCTAACAGCCAAATATAGAATGTGTGAAGGCATCCAACTTATTTCTTGATTATTTTGTATTTGGATAGATTTTAATTTAATCTTCCTGTAACTTGATGCCACTCTAAACTTGACATGAATCCAAAAAGCTTGAAAGATTCACAATGATAGAAAATTAAAACAACTAATTGGTCAATAATGGAGACATTAAATGTGAATTTTTTTCTTTCTTTCTTTTTTTTTTTTTTTTTTTTTTTTTGAGACAAGATCTCATTTTGTTGCACATCCTGAAGTGCAGTTGTGTGATAACAGCTCACTGCAGCTTCAGCCTCCTGGACTCAAGAGATCCTCCCACCTCAGCCTCCTGAGTACCCAGAACCACCGGCATGCACCACTATGCCTGACTATTTTTTTTAAGAGACAGGTTCTCACTGTTGCCCAGGCTGGTCTCAAACTCATGGGCTCAAGTGATCCTCCACTCATGCTGGGATTACAGGCATGAGCCATAGCACCTGGCCAATTTTTTGTATTTATCTAAAAGTTGTATTGCCTCAAGTTTTCACCAGTTTCCTTTTTAATGCACAGAGCAAGATTTGGGAAGATCCTAATAACTTACTGTTTTGTGTTGCTTTGGAGATTTTCAGTATCTATCAGAAATCTTCATATATTTAGCAATAAGCATGTATTACTTTATCAAGAATATTCATTGTCTTACCTTTTTTCCAAGGCAGCCAAGTAACTTCACATTGAAAACAACAATGATCTGTTTACATGACCAAGTGCTTAAAAATAAAAAGTAAGAAAATTTTAAACCACAGCATCAATAAAAGTAAAAACAAAGTACAGTGTATTACCTCTGTATTACAGTCATTGTCTCTTGACAATTTAAAGGCTAGAGCACAACATTCTACTCCCCAGTTTGACTTTTCACCCATCTCTATTTTTCAGCATCCAATAAAAATAAGATTGATGAGAGCACAAGTACACTTAGTGTTATATCTCTTACTTTCATTTCTGAGATGCCGTAAATCCAGAGAGCAGAACCTAAGCCTAGGGTTTAAAACTTACCCACACGATATAGGGCTATTATTTTCTACTACTATATATTCTTTTTTCTTTTCTGTGTTACCTGGTTCTCTTAGAATTGATAGTTGTATTGCCTTTATTCAGTATTTACAGAGAAAATTAACATTTTTGAAAGTTTTAATCTTCATTATAACCTACTGGTCATTATATGTCTATAACTTAGTAGTTATAGACTAATATTACTCACATGCAGAAAAAGAAAACTTAATCTCCATTAGAGGAAACACTAAGTCCTTTTGTTCTGAAACTCTACTGTAGCTACTGTAGTATAATTGATTTTCAGGGGCTCTGGAATCCTCTGTGCTGGCACAGTCTTACTAAACATGGAAGTTGGGAGCCTTCTAAGTGCAGGTTCATTGAGAAAACTCCCTCTAAAAGTGCAGAGAAAGAAACCCTATAATAAGGATTGCTTATTTAATCTCATAGCAGAATGTTAGAGCTATCCCACAAGGTTATTATTATGATTTTATTAACATTTTGGCCTAGAGGATCTTCATTGCCTTCTCTCAGACTGTAATAGGTGTTCTTTTCTCTCTTAGCTAAATTAATTCATAAACATTACTTCACATCAACATAATTTCAACATTTAAAATTTATTGTTATTCACACAATAAAAGATATAATTAATTTTTTTGTTATATATTTATTCAAGCAATAGAATTTCATCTTGTAAGTCAATTGCTTTTTAGGAATTATAGTTTATTATAAGTAATTAAATTGAACATAATTACAGTCCTACATTAATTCAATTATGATTATACCTAATTAGTCTCAAGAAATATTTGTATTTAAAAGCCACTAGAATTTTTTTTATGATTTTAAAGGTCTTCTGGGGTCAAGAACATTTGAATTGTTTAGTTCTTCTACATGAATTACTCAGTGGATACCTTAATGAGGAGGGAAATTTTGAAGTAAAAGTTTCTGAACCAGTGCCTCAAATGTCATCTCCTGTGGGAAAGAATCAGACATTTAAAAGTGAACAAAGTTCAGATGACCTACGGACAGGTCTATTTCAGTATGTACAGGATGCTGGTAAGTAGCAACAGACTCAGTGTGAGATTGTGTGTGTGCATGTGGGTGCATTTTAAATGCATGTTGACTAAATAAAAACAAGATGACTTTTTAAAGTGCGTTAAAATTTGCAGTACAAAAATAGTACATTATCATTCAATCTCTCGTAGGGGAAGTTCTTCATTTCTTTCTGTTCCAGAATATGTACAAAAATGATCAACTAGCTTATTTATATATTTTATTCTCATAATTTCTTCTTCCTTTTTCCCCTTAGTCATATTCCCCTTTAAAATTATACAATTAATTATACTTTTATTTGACAGAATCTTTGAAATTGCCTGGGGTCTATGAAGTCTTATTTTATAATGAAACTGAAGATTGCCCAGGGATGATGTTATGGAGATATCCAGAACCTAGAGTGCTCACCCTTGTACGAATAACTCCTGTACCTTTTAACACCACAGAGGATCCAGATATTAGCACAGCAGACCTTGGTGATGTGCTACAGGTATGTAATGACCATTCATTGTAAAATGAAAACATTGTGGGAAAGGGCTGATCATATATTAGGAAAAATGTTTGGAACATACTTACTTCTTACATTAATAGTATCAGAGAGAAATACACATCTGTGTGTGTGGTGTGTGTATATCCACACACATATATAATAGGATTTTAAAAAATAAGGTAATAATGTAATCCAAATTCATGATACATGGCAATTTTAAGAGTTCTCAATTCTACTCTCCATTTTATTGTGAGTAGATTATAATGGGACAAGGAGGTGTCATTTAGTTCACCACTCCTTTATTAAGTGCCTGTCATGTGTTCACACTCTTCAGAGTTTCTAGAGCCGCCCCATGAAACAAAATATGCCCATGTAAGGCCAGAAAGAGATGACTGTAGTTTTCATTTCCATAGCTGAAATGGTCTTGGGGCTTGAGGTAGGCTGATTTTTCTATTAAAGAAAAGGTCTAACCTGTGATCATATTCCCTAAGGTTTTGTGAAAATGTGTTGCTTGTTAGTTCCCTGAGTTTAATATAAATGTCATTGTGGATATCACAATATTACCTTTGTACTTACTAATCTTCTACTGATAGGAGTTTCTCTTAAAATTTGTTTCTCCCTTAATCTTCCACCTATTACCAGGTCATACAACCATCCACTCAAAATCTACAGGTCATTCTGATTGCCTTCTTTCCCTACCTCCCTGCATCAAAACCCATCAACAAGTCCTGTCAGTTCTGCCTACAAAATATGTCCCTATTCCATCTACTTCTCTGTTTCTGCTGATAACAACTTGAGTTCAAGCTGCCGTCTTCTGTTCTCTACTCCAGTAGCTTCCTAATTGGCCTCTATGCTTCTGTTCTTGACCACTTGGAATGCATTCTCCAAACAGCAGCTAAACTGATATTTTTTAAATGTAGGTTATACTGTATCACTTCCCTAACTTAAAGCCCTGTGGTGGCTTCCTCTAATACTTAGAACAAAATTCAGATCTCTTGCTATGGCCTGCAAGGACCTATAGTCTGGACTCTGTTCACCTCTCCAACTGGAGTTCATGCCAGTCTCTCCCTTTCTCATGATCCTTCAGCCACTCTGGCCTCGTTTTGCTCCTTGAGCAGACCACCTCTGTCACATTACCACCCTTGGTCTTTGTCAGTCAGGTACCAGCTCAAATGTCATATCCTGACTAGCCCACTACAACTACTTCATTATGTATTGCATTACCTTGTTTTACTTTCTCATAGTTCTTATTGCTAGTCCGAATTATGCATTTGTTTACTTGCGTGTGATCTTTCTACTGTTAGAAAATAAGCTCCTTATATGTCTTGATGATGTATCTCCAGCCTCTGGTACACAGGTACACTCACCAAATTTTTGAAGTGACTGCTCTGTTCTTAACAAATTTGTTTTATAATACAAATCAGCTGCATGAATGAATGTGTTTTGATTTTCTACGCCGAACTATATCAGGGTGCGTTGTGTTATTCTTCAGCGGTATCATCTGCTGTACACACAGTCTAAAGTCATTACATTACTCAGCCTCTTTGTGATATCATTGAATAGTCTGCCAAGCTTACTTGCTCCCTTAAACAGTAGCTAGTTCTTAAATATAGAGATATATTAATCTCCTTAGGTTTAGTCCTCAAAACAGAATTGAGTTTAGATGATTTTTTTCCTTCAAGACCATTTAATTCACTTAAAAATTGGCCTTATAGAGTTGACTTATAATATAGAAGCCTCAGATTTGTCTCTTTATATTCCTCATTCCATGATGATGAGATTTATAAACAAACTCCCCATATCACTTTATGGAATTTATTTTGTAATTGTAATGAAAAATATAAACATGAAAAACGTGTCTATAATAATAAATCAAACTAATCATAGGTTCTGAATAAAAACCTCAAAAGTAATGTTCCTAGAATGCAAAAGCTTATTTTATGGTCAGCTTATAATTTTATCATGTGAACTTTTAAATGTTAGTAGTATATTTAGACCTCAATAAAATTAGCATCTTTTAGGTAAAGTAATACCACCAACCTAGGAGTGTTGTGCAGTTTAAATGGGTCTAAATATAAGAAATTTCTGGCACTGTATATGGCACATAGTAGGTTTTCCTCTCTCCTAATCCTCCTGTACACTGCCTATTGAGGATTCCATTTTGGAAATGCATATGTTCCCAGATTATAAATATTCAATCCGTTTTTTGGTAGTAAAATTGGTAATGGGTATTTTAATTCCTATACAGATCTGTCATGGTTCTTGGCCATTGTCACATGCCAAATGAAAATATCTAAAAGTTTATGGCAACATATAAATGAAAATAAATATGAAAACAAGAAGAATGCAATGATAAGGGAACAGGAACAAATTCTTAAGATTGAAAATGCCTTTTTTAATCGAGAAAGTGTTAGCCATACCTGGCTAATTTTTGTATTTTTAGTAGAGATGGGACTTCACTATGTTGGCCAGGCTGGTCTTGAACTCCTGACCTCAAGTGATCTGCCCGCCTCAGCCTCACAAAGTGCTGGGATTACAGGCATGAGCCACCAAAAATTCTATTATTTATAAGTTACCCACTATGAAGTATTTTATTATAGCAGCATAAACTTTCTAAGACACAGAGAGAACCTAAATGGTAGAGATCTCTGTTATTTTTGCTCCAGTAGGCATTTCTGATCACTTGTGTGTTTTGCACCCAGCACTGTGCTAGGTACTTTACATACATAATAACTCCCTAAATTTAATTTTACTCCATGAGATAGGCATCATTCCCATTTTACAAGTAGGAAAACTGAGGCCAAGAAAAGGTTAATTAACTGGTTGTGAATCATGAAATTTATAATTTATAATTTAATCCCCAGTCTTTCTGACTATAAAACCTGTTTTTTTCACCTATATATAAAAAATTGAGATGATACATTAGGATGACAGTGAGCCACCTCACTGAGAAATGTGGAAAGAAGGAAAATAGAATTATCCTTTTACTTCAAATGTTAAATCATGAAATGATGAGTTAGACAAAGATATGCAAAGTAACTTTAAGTCAATAAAAAGACCGCCAAACACACAAGATGGATTGGGTATTGTATTAGTCTGTTTTCACACTGCTGATAAAGACATACCCAAGACTGGCCAATTTACAAAAGAAAGAGGTTTATTGGACTTACAGTTCCACATGGCTGGGGAGGCCTCAATATCATGGTGGAAGACAAAAAGGAGCAAGTCAAATCTTACATGGATGGCAGCGGGCAAAGAGAGAGCTTGTGCAATGAAACTGCTGTATTTAAAACCATCAGATCTTGTGAGACCCATTCACTATCACAAGAATAGCATGAGAAAGACCCGCCCCCTGATTCATTCATCTCCCACTGGTTCCTTCCCACAACACGTGGGAATTATGGGAGCTACAAGATGAGATTTGGGTGGGGACACAGAGCCAAACAGTATCAGGTTTTAAGATAGCTAAAGAAAAAACTTTTCCTTTAGAAAGATGACTGGTCAGCTCTGGAGCCCAGGAGGGTCACAGAAGTATTTATTGGAAGAGATCTTCCTGGCAGCAACCAAAGAAGTGGTGCCTAAGAGTCTGATTCACCTGGTAGCTAAATCCCCTTTATGGAAATGAATGTAGCAGCTGTCGAATCTCTGTGTCTAACATTCAAATCATGTAACCACCTAAATATCCTTCTAATAGTTTGGCTCCCAGTGTAGTCTGTCTACATGGAGAAAGTATATCATACACTGGTTGAGCCAACATCAGTATCCAGGCTGCTTGGCAGTTATACATCTCATGGTAACTTAATAACATAACTTGGCATTTGGTTTATATGTCAGTCTCTAGTGAACTTTGTTAGCATGAGTCAGCATTCCTAAGTCTATTCAGTGCTAGAATGCCACTGAAATTTTCTGAGACTCTAGGACCAATGGCTAGATCTTGAATGATGGTGAATCCATCACATTAAATGCCCTTTTCTGGCTACCTGCCCCTCCCAGCAGGTTGGCCTTTCCCTGATGACATCTCTGTTCAGTATGTCACAAACCTTTTCAAACAAGTGTCTATTCTCACTACGTTAAGAGTTATGAGGAGTGGGGATAATGTGTGTGGAGCATTTAGTGTAATACCTTACGTAGTTGAAGACCCAATCAATTATTATGACACATAATAAATGGTAGCTGTTATCATCATTATCTTCTTCCCCATATCAATTGATCAAAGAATCTGGATTCTAATATGTTAGACCACATTAGACAGTCAAAGCCCTGTTTTCTGAGAAGGAGGTTTTTGTGTTTATGGTCTGTTAATGTCATAGTAATTGTTAGGGATGCTGGCCCTGTGTGTGATTGATGAATGCTTTCATTGAGAGCAACTGCTGTAAGAGACACTATATTCCCCACAGTTATGGTTAGTGGACTCTGGTAGTATGTCGACTATAGTTCTCTAGGTTGCAGGTAGCAGAAACCTCACTGAAGTTAACTTAAGCTAAAATGAGAGGGATTAATATCAAAATACAGTGGGGAGTCCAGGAAACAATTGCAAATTGCAGCCGGGCCTCTGGAAGAACTGGGGCCACAAATGGAAGATAGGAACCCAGGGGAATATTCACTCGCTATCGCTTTTTCTCTGCTTCTTTCCCCATATTTGCTTTATTCTTCCCTTTCAACAGACTTTTTTTTCTCCCTTTCCTCTTAGGCCACCCAGTACTTTCCCCACAGCTTCCAGAGCTCCAAAGTCACATTTACAAGTCCAGCCTCTGTTTCAGATCCACATTCCTAATTTACCAAGTTTGGTATCAGGTGCTCTTGATCAGTCAACTTTGGTCATGGGGAGAGCCACATTTTACCAACAGGGCTGAATTGAGGGTCATTGTGAGCTTTACAGAAATCCCCCAGGGGATCTATTTTATGTCACATCTCTCTTACTGCTCTTGCTTTCCACCCTGACTAGATTGGGCAAACTCATGGTTTGTGCTGACCTCTCACTGACAAAAATTGACTCCATTTTGCTGTGGTTTTTCCAGCTTTTCCCTTTGCAAATATCTGGAAAAGCCATTTTGCTCTGCACATCAAAGGCTATCTGCATCTGGAGAAAAGCCTCACACCATTTTTAAATCTTGTCACTGTCCTCCTCTAGTATCCTCTCAAAATGTAGGTTAGGCAAGGTCCTTTGTCTTACAGACACACATGAGATAGTTTCTTATCTCCAGTGTGCTTAAGGTCAATACCTTTCTTGACTAGTGCTTGCTTTTTAATGTAATGACTGTATAATACATTGGCAACTTCACAGACTCTATAAATAGCCTTCCAGTTCTAATGAAGTATGAGAGCTTTACATATAAAGTAATTTTCTTTTTTTGAAATTGAGTTTACAATGTAATGTTCAATGTCTGTAGCTTGATGGTGATTTCATTGTGTTTAGTTTTCTAATAACATTTTATCTACTACTTGTCCACAGACTGAACTAAAGCTTCATTAAATCTTACAGTTGTGTGGCGTTTTTGTCTTTTTCATAATTACATGGAAAATGTTCTGAGTCAGATAGTAATAGTCAGTATTATCCAATAAAGTAGAAAGTAGACTTTTGCTGCTTTAAATTTGACTTTACAAGCTTCCTGTAATTTTGAAGCACATGGACCTGATAGGCAAAGGTTATGATATTAGCACATGATGGCACTACAAAAAGAGAATCCTTCTGAGAGTTATTTGCAATTGAATATGATTTGCCTCTTCCACACATAGCTTAAAAAGAATAAAAGGAAGTGTTCTTGGATGTTTCTTTTCAGCTGGGTTGGGCGGTTCAGTTATAGCTGCACATATGTTCCCAGAATCCTGAGCCTTTTTATAAGCACCTCCTGCCCACTGGCAGCTGTACTAATGTGTCCCAGAAGGCTTTGCTCCTATCCATCATCTTTAGGAGGGATGTTCAAAGCCAGATATGAAATTCATTGTTGTTGAAATGCAGAAAGGAAAATAAAAAGGCTTGGGGGCTTTGGGGAAGTAGGAGGCTGAGCCGGACTCTTAGGAAATAAAGGGAAGGAACAAGTCTTGTGTACCCAGTGGACACAATAATAAATGTTTTTGAATGATGGGTAACGGTGCTGGATCAACTGCTAAGTGTTTTGCTTCCAGAAGCCATTGCCTCCTTTTTTTAGACAAAGAAAAATCTAAAATAGAGTGTTCCCTGAATACACTTTTAATCATTCTGTCTTCATAGTGTTGTAAAAGTATGGAAAAAAGATCTAGGAATACATTAAAAAGAGCCCTGCCTGAGATTTTTGAGATTAACTCAGTAAATACAGATGAAAGGACCTGGGCTAAATTCTGAGAGAGAGACACAAAAGTGGAGAGGGCTCTAGCTCTTCTCTCAAGGTACCTGTAGTCTTTCAGGAGGGACAAGTACATAAAACATGACAGGGCAGAACCTGTGACATGCCACGAAAAAGCCACAGAGAACCTGCCTTTTTAAACAAAGCTTACATCTGAATTGAGACATCAAGACAAGGCTTCATGGAGGAGATGGTTACTGAGGTGATCCTTGAAGGATGAAGAGGATTAAAACTGAAAAAAAAAATGGAGTGAAGGTGTATATAAAGAAGAACTCAGTGAGCAAAATTTCAGAACTGGATAGAGAAGGCAGAACATATTTCTGGGAAGTGGCAAATCATCTGGTTTGACTAGCACAGGTTAGACAAGTATGGGATTAGTGGAAGAGTGAGTGATAGCCTGCAGATGTGGCTTCGTAATCTCCATTCATTCCATGGAGGGAAAAGAGAAGGAAACTCATTTATTGAGCACCAAGTATGTACCAAGCACCAAATTTGTCATTTTATATGTGATATCCCTTCTATCTTCCCTCTAACCTTGTATGTACCATTATCTTCACTCTAACCCTGTGTGGTATGTACTGTTTAGAGCTAAGGTAAATGAGGTTCTGAGAAAAATAATTTTCCCAAGATCATAAAGCAAGTTAAGGGAGTAAAACCAGGATTCAAATCTCGGTTTGTTGACTTCATAATTCTTTCTTCTTTGTCGTGCTACCTTGACTACATTTAGAGTGTGGGGTTTATATTTCATTTGATAGGCATTGGAGAACCACTGGCAGTCCAGAGCTTTGGAAACATTAGTAGTCTTGTGGAGGAGAAATGGAATCAGGAGAGACCAGAATAAGAAGACCTGGTAAGGGTCTTAGAGAGATGAGAGGCTGCAACCTGAAGGGAGTAGTGGGGAAGGAGAAAAAGAAATGAATGCAAGAGAGGTTGTAGAGAAGAAATCTATGTTCTTGACAACTAATATGGTAATTTAATGAGGAAGTAAGAGAAGTCAAGGTGATTGCAAGATATAAGCTCAGTGGGATGTATGACAAAAGCATTTACACAATTTTGGAAATAAAGAGGAGTGCCTGCTATGCTAGGCACTGTTCACTTTGTGAGGTGCTTTACACACGTTCTATCTAAGCCTGAAATCAACCCTGCAGAGAGAGTGTTGCTATCCCCCTATTACAATGAGGAAGCTGAGGATCTGAAAAGTTAAATGGGGGACCTCCTCTCCCTGAGCAGTGCATGAATTAACATGAGATTTAACATGCAATTTCAGGAAGTCTATAGACCCCCCTATAAGCCATGAAAGAGTCTCTCGTGAAGAATCACAAGAACATAAGAGACACTGCTGGGGCTTTTCAGCTCTATGTCAATGAGGATTAGGTTCAGATATGAAAGACAGAAAATATACAATACCAGTAGCTTAGGTAAAATAGAAGTTTATTTCCTGTCACACATGGGAACAGTCTGGAGGTTAGCGATCTAGGACTGCAAATGTCTCTACGAAGTCATGAGGACCCATCTTCCTGCTGTGTGCTACTCTGCCATCCCAGCACCCTTTCCTTCCTGGTCCAAGATGGCTGTAGAAGCTTCAAGCATCTTGTTCCTATTCCAGCCATAGGAAGAGGAAAGGATCAAAACAGAGCATGCCTCCTCCCTTTATGGATATGCCTTGGAACCCACACACTTTACTGCTGTGCTGCTAACATCCCAGAGCCCAGAATTGTGTCACGTGGCCACACCAAGTTAAACAGGAAATGGGGCTTGTTTGCAGAGGAAAAAGGAAAGAGGAGATATTGGGAGACAACATAAGCCCTGCTGGCATCACAGCCATAACACCAAGGAACTGTCCACAGTCTCTCCACCCACCCAGTAACCTGCTTCTCATCTTGCCTGATAGTGAGTTTCTTTATCTAGTCTATGGTGCAGTAAGAAAACTTGCTTTCTAGTTCATTAACGAAAGGTCTGCCAAGGCAGAATTTGTAGAGAACACTTAAGAAGCAAATTGGATTTTCGAAACAAAAAATAATAATAAATAGTTTGAAATGCTAGCATTCCTTGCCCTTCAAAAAAGTAAGAGGTGGGGAAGGAATCTGTCAGTAAGACGTGCTTTTAAAGTAAATGGAAAACATTTGCAAACTGGAAGAATACTGAAGTCATTTTTATCCTGTCACTTTATTTGGTGGTAGAAATTTTATTAGCCTATTTCTCTTTTCCTATTAAATACTCTCTCATTTAAAAGGAGGAGGGGAGCATTTCTCAAAATGAAGAACTATGCTTAGCAATCAGTGTGTTTGATGTTCACTGCTCAGTATTAAAAATGTTTAGGGTGTAAAAAATGAAAGAATAGTAAATATGAATTGATGGTCTGTGATCATTTTTTATGACTTGGTCTCTGTCAAATAGAAATATTTGCTTCCTATGAGATTCACAGTAAAAACCATTATCCATTAAGCATAGATCATTTCTTGAGAGCTACATTGTTGAAGAGAACAGCAAACAGAAGGAAAGAGGGAAGTACAGAAAAACAATGTTGTCCAGCTGTTAAGAGCACAGATTCTGGAGCTAAAGTCTCTGGGTCCAAATCCAAGGTCAGCTGGTGATCACGGGCAAGTTATGTAAAGTAACTTCTTAGTACTTCAGCTTTCACATCTGCAAATTAGGGATAATCATAGCTCATGCCTCATTCAGTTGTTAGGAGGAATAAATGACTGTTGGATGTAAAAAATATGTAGAACAGTGTCTAGCACCTAGTGCTGAATAAATGTTAGCCATTATTATGTTATGCTAAGGGCTTATCATCTCCAGGTGCTAATTTGCCTCTTGTTCTGTCCTAGATTTTGAATCTTGGAGGAAATCTGAGTTTTGATTGCAAGCTACAAATTCTTTACCTATTTATCTATCCTTTCCATAAAGATATTGGAAAAAAATTTATTTTTGTCAAGCACACATGGCTTCCAATTTTTACAATTCAATACCTAGTTAAAAAAAATAATGAAACTTTATTACCTTAGATGTTTTCTAGCAACATTTTTAAATACTACGTCAAAGTTAAAGGTCTTGGTTCTCTTATGCTTTTTAGCAGCAACCTTTTTAGTAGCTTTATTGAGATATAATTCACACATCATACAATTCCCTAATTTAAAGAGTATAATTCAGTGATTTTAATTTATTCATGGAGTTGTGAAGTCCTCACCGGAATCAATTTTGGAATATTTTTATCACCTCAAAAAGAAACCTAGGACTCTTTAGCTGTCACCTTCTGGTCTTCCCAACCCTCAGCCCTAAGTAATCACGAAGGGGTACTTTCTGTCTCTATATATCTGCCTATTCTGGACATTTCACATAAGTGGAATTATATAAATATAGTTTTTTTGTGACTGGCTTCTGTCATTTAGCATGTTATTTTCACAGTTCATCCATGTCGTATCATGTATCTGTATTTCATTCCTTTTTGTTACCAAATAATATTGCTTTATATGGATATACCACATTTTGCTTATCCATTCATCAGCTGATGGACATTTGAGTGTCTGAACTTTTTGAATCCTTATTTACTTTACTTAGACTCTGTTGTGTCCAACAGACTTGAGGGGAAAACCAAAAGAAGATGATGATGATTAATCATATTTACAAGGTACTCTTAATGTACATTTTCTTAAAAAGCTTAAAATCTAAGCTTCATGAAACAAATAGATTGGCAATAATTACCCAGCAAAATACAGTAAGCGTTATAACTAAAGGCAGGGATGGGAGTTGATATAATAGAAGATGGGTGTGAAAAGTAGACTTAAAGCATGATAGTGGAGGGTTTTAAGTGCTTGCTGAGACACTTGGGCTTTATTCCATAAATAAGCACTTTATTCTGTGAAGGTAGTCATGAAGGCTATTGAGCTGAGCAATGACCATGACCAATTACAGAGGAAAGGATGAATCAGGACATACTGTATATTGGATGCATAAAGAACTGTTCAGCGCACATTATAATTACTCACAAGTAATAAGAATGACAGTTGGAATGGGAAGGAGGAAATGAATGTAAGGTGGAGACATCTGGAGGCAGAATAAACAGATTTCAATGCCCGGATGTGTATGGTAATGGGAAGGGAAAATTAAAGATGACCCTATTCTAGATGACTAGATGGATGGAAAACCATTAATGGGGACTGGAAATGTCAGAAGAAAAATGGAGCAGCCAGGAGTATGGAAGAGATAATAGGTTCTACACTGGACATTTAAAATTTAAGGTTTTCAAGGAATAATCATAGTAAATGCCACTAGAAGCTTGGACATGTGGGCTGATAATTCAGAGAAGAGGGAGACATTTAAGAAATGGTTTGGGGAATTATCTTCATGGAAGTGAAAACTGAAGCCAAGAAAGCAAAATAGAAGTCACACTCAGAGAAAGTAAAGAGTTCAAAGACTAGAGAAATGAGTATAGAACCATGAAAAAACTCACTGTATCTAGTAAATAAATAGTAGATGAGGAATTTTAATGGGTTGAACAGTTTCCCCTCCCAAATTCATTTCTACCTGGAACCTCAGAGTGTGACTTTATTTGGAAGTAGGGTTTTTACAGATGTAATTAAGTTGTGATGAGGTCAGACTGGATTAGAGTGGGCTGTAATCCAATAAGCAGTATCCCTTATAAGACAAAGGAAATTTGGACAGAGACACAGACACACAGAGGGGAAGACTATGTGCAGAGGGAGGCAGAGATTGGAATGTCGCAACTGCAAGCCAAGGAACACCCAGGATTGCTGGGAGCCACCAGAAACTAGAAAGAGACAAGGAAGGGGTCTTCTCTATTGCCTTCAGAGGGAATATGGCCCTACTGACACCTCAGTTTCAGACTTCTAAACTCCAGAACTGCCAGAAAATAAATCTCAATTGTTTTAAGCCAGTAAGTGTGTGGTAATTTTTCATGGAAGCCCTAGGAAACTAATACAGGAATGAACAAAGGAGTGGTCAAAAAGGAAGGCCGTGGAGGCAACAGTGTCAGGAAAGCACAGGCGTAGTGAAAATCTCAGGAGGTTTACAGAGCTCAGTGGTATCATGTCTGCAGAAAGAGTATATTAGGGACGGGGGGGGTGGAAAAAGCTGTGAATTGGACAACTTCCAGATCACCACTGACTTGAAGAGATCAATTTTAGTTGCCAGAGCACCATGTAGAGCCCTCTGAGTAGCCCATCTCTCTCTTGTGTTCTCTGCGCTTGGGTCACAGTGGGCTTAATTGTTTGAAATCCTCAATACACTATTAAGTTCCATAGCAGTAGAGGCCATGTGTTTTGTTTTTTACCAATGTTTCCCTGTTGTCCAGAGACTGGAACATAGCAATTGCTCAGTATGTGTGGAAAGGATTGAAGGATGGAGAGAAGAAGTGAGGAACTAGAAAGTTACGAATTTAGTTTACACTTGATTTTAGGACATGGAGGGGGTTGTTTTTAGAGGGCTTATAGGTAGAGAGGTGAGTGCTAAGATTCTCTCCTTAGAGACAGGAGAAATTAGAGGTAAAAATAACAGTTTAGGCCGGGCGCGGTGGCTCACGCCTGTAATCTCAGCACTTTGGGAGGCCAAGGCGGGTGGATCATTTGAGGTCAGGATTTTGAAACTAGCCTGGTCAACATGGTGAAACCCCGTCTCTACTAAAAATACAAAAAAGTTAGCTGGGTGTGGTGGCACGTGCCTGTAGTCCCAGTTACTCAGGAGGCTGAGGCAGGAGAATCATTTGAAATCAGGAGGCGGATGTTGTAGTGAGCTGGATCACGCCACTGTACTCCAGTCTAGGCGACAGAGCGAGACTCTTGACTCCAAACAAACAAAAACAACAACAAAAATCAGTTTAAAAGAAGAAAAAAAATAGTGAGGTGACAAGGCCTAAATGAGAGTTTGAGCTATATTCATGTGCTATTGTACTGTAGCCCACAAACCTTGACACAAACTTGGAAAAAAAACCCTAAGACTTCAAGACTGAAAGATGTAGTTTTTTACTTATTTTTATATTTTTGCCTCCATGTATTTTCTCATCTAGTGTCAGACATTGTGCTGAGAGCTTTATGTAATAATCTCATTCAGTCCTCATGCTACAAAAAGTTATCATTCTTATTTGTAAAAACTGTTACCATTCTTATTTTATAGATGAGAAAACTAAGCCCAGAGAGGTTAAATGATTTTCCCAAGGGCATTCCATTTGTAAATAGCAAAGCTGAGATTCTATCAGGCATTCTGATTATTGAACCTACACTCTTAACTGCAGGGATGGATATATACTTGTAGTTTAATGAAAAATTCTGTCCTATTGAATTTGAAGTGTTTCAGGAAAGCCTTTGAAGATGTCCTTCTTAAAATACACTTTCACATATGATCAGTGTTTCTTAAATTTTTCCAGTCTATAGATGTGGTGATAGGGTCCCAAAGCAGCAGCTTCCCCCAACAAACATAATGTTTTTGAAATCACCTCTTGTTTTCCATCCTCTACTATGCATTTTTATTAGTTTTATAAAATAGTTTTCTAATTTCTGTTTCATTACCTGTACTGTTAGTTAATGGAGAGATCCTCTTGCATTTATAAAATTAAAGCAAAAGCATGTATCAGACAGTTTTCTCTACCTTGGTGCCACAATATTTTGAAAACCTAGACTTATACAAATAAATAATTACAGATGGCAACCATTTTTTTCACTGCTTTATCAGCCACATAGTAGTGAATCACTGAGAAGAGATATTCAGAATGCTGCTAAAGCAGCTAAATCATATATTGGTTTTAGACTGCTATTGGAAGGAATTTGGTAAGTGTGTTTTCTTGTTAACAGTTCTCTTGTATCATATATTGGACTGAAATGGTTGCTTATTCAATATATGATATAGGAGACAGCCTCTTTTAACTATCTCAAGGAAATACCCACCAAAGGGCATTTCCAGTGAAGAGAGATGACCAATGTGGTTGTGCTCTAGTTTGGGGAGTCTCACTATATATAAGCTGAACCCTGATTCTCAAAGGACTCGTTATCACTACAATTAGCTCTCTTAACACCACTCTCAGACTTCATTTTATTGCAGTGATCTGGAAACATACATAAGAGTACATTCACAGTTTTATCTATATTTGTTGATTGAAAACTATTCAGCATTGTAGAAATGTTTGCTAAGTCAACTTTAAACCATTCTTCAAAAATAAACAATGATTTCATTAATGTTACATACATTTTTAATCCTTTATCATGACACCTTTTTTGTTTTTAATTCTCCATGAGGAAAAGTCATTTCAACCCAAATTCCAAACACCAACTGCTATCTTTTTCTCTTTAGCTGAAGCATGGTATATCTGTATAATATAACAAGCTTTCAGAGTTCCTTTCTACTTCATTAAAAATTATCTTAAAAGATGGATACTCAAATTACTGAATTTTTTCTCTTAAAACATTCTTTTGAGCACATTAAGAAAATTCAGAGATTAACCTTGATGTAAGCTACTTTTGTAATCGTATATTCAGAATCAAAGATGGGCTTGAAGAATCAACGTTTTCACAGTTTATCCTATTGTAGATTTGACTCCTTCTATACATACAACCTTACATTTTTTCCAGGCAATATCTTTATCTCTCTAAAGTCTATATGCCATGTTGAAAATCTTCAGTTATTTTACCATTGAGTATAAAATATACCTTCATAAATACCATCATATTAATAGAATCAACGTAGACCAATAAAATAAACAATTTACTAATGTTTAGTGCTAGTGCTATCATCTAGTGGTAAGTTAAAGAACCTGTCTATCAAGGGTGGAGCCAAGATGGCTGAATAGGAACAGCTCCGGTCTACAGCTCCCAGCATGAGCCATGCAGAAGACGGGTGATTTCTGCATTTCCAACTGAGGTACCAGGTTCATCTCACTAAGGAGTGTCCGAAAGTGGGTGCAGGACAGTGGGTACAGCGCACCAAGCCTGAGCTGAAGCAGGGCGAGGCATCGCCTCACCCAGGAAGGGCAAGGGGTCAGGGAATACCTTTTCGTAGTCAAAGAAAGGGGTAACAGACGGCACCTGGAAAATCAGATCACTCCCACCCTAATACTGCGCTTTTCCAATGGTCTTAGCAAAGGGCACCACAGGAGATTATATCCCACGCCTGGCTCGGAGGGTCCCACACCCACGGAGACTTGCTCATTGCTAGCACAGCAGTCTGAGATCAAACTGCAAGGCAGCAGCCAGGTTGGGGGAGGGGTGCCCGCCATTGCTGAGGCTTGAGTAGGTAAACAAAGCGGCCTGGAAGCTCGAACTTGGTGGAGCCCACCGCAGCTCAGGAGGCCTGCCTGCCTGCCTCTGTAGACTCCAACTCTGGGGGCAGGGCATAGCCAAACAAAAGGCAGCCAAAACCTCTGCAGACTTAAATGTCCCTGTCTGACAGCTTTGAAGACAGTAGTGGTTCTCCCAGCACACAGCCAGAGATCTGAGAATGGACAGACTGCCTCAAATGGGTCCCTGACCCCAGAGTAGCCTAACTGAAAGGCACCCCCCAGTAGGGGCAGACTGACACCCCACACGGCCAGGTTCTCCTCTGAGACAAAACTTCCAGAGGAACGATAAGGCAGCAATATTTGCTGTTCACCAATATCTGCTGTTTGCAGCCTCCACTGCTGATACCCAGGCAAACAGGGTCTGGAGTGGACATCCAGCAAACTCCAACAGACCTGCAGCTCAGGGTCCTGACTGTTAGAGGAAAACTAACAAACAGAAAGGACATCCACACCAAAACCCCATCTGTACGTCACCATCATCAAAGACCAAAGGTAGATAAAAACACAAAGATGTGGAAAAAACAGAGCAGAAAAACTGGAAACTCTAAAAATCAGAGCGCCTCTCCTCCTCCAAAGGAACGCAGCTCCTCACCAGCAACAGAACAAAGCTGGATGGAGAATGACTTTGACGAGTTGAGAGAAGAAGGCTTCAGATGATCAAACTACTCCGAGCTAAAGGAGGAAATTCGAACCCATGGCAAAGAAGTTAAAAACCTTGAAAAAAAATTATGAATGGCTAACTAGAATAACCAATGCAGAGAAGTCCTTAAAGGACCTGATGGAGCTGAAAACCATAGCACGAGAACTACGTGATGAATGCACAAGCCTCGGTAGCTGATTCGATCAACTGGAAGAAAGGGTATCAGTGATGGAAGATCAAATGAATGAAATGAAGCGAGAAGAGAAGTTTAGAGAAAAAAGAATGAAAAGAAATGAACAAAGCCTCCAAAAATTATGGGACTATGTGAACAGACCAAATCTACGTCTGATTGGTGTACGTAAAAGTGACGGGGAGAATGGAACCAAGTTGGAAAACACTCTGCAGGATATTATCCAGGAGAACTTCCCCAATCTAGCAAGGCAGGCCAACATTCAAATTCAGGAAATACAGAGAACGCCACAGAGATACTCCTCGAGAAGAGCAACTCCAAGACACATAATTCTCAGATTCACCAAAGTTGAAACAATGGAAAAAATGTTAAGAGCAGCCAGAGAGAAAGGTCAGGTTACCCACAAAGGGAAGCCCATCAGACTAACAGCTGATCTCTCAGCAGAACCTCTACAAGCCAGAAGAGAGTGGGGGCCAATATTCAACATTCTTAAAGAAAAGAATTTTCAACCCAGGATTTCATATCCAGCCAAACTAAGCTTCATAAGTGAAGGAGAAATAGAATACTGTACAGACAAGCAAATGCTGAGAGATTCTGTAACCACCAGGCCTTCCCTAAAAGAGCTCCTGAAGGAAGCACTAAACATGGAAAGGAACAACCGGTTCCAGCCACTGCAAAAACATGCCAAATTGTGAAGACCATCGAGGCTAGGAAGAAACTGCATCAATTAATGGGCAAAATAACCAGCTAACATCATAATGACAGGATCAAATTCACACATAACAATATTAACCTTAAATGTAAATGCGCTAAATGCTCCAATTAAAAGACACAGACGGGCAAATTGGATAAAGAGTCAAGACCCATCAGTGTGCTGTATTCAGGAAACCCATCTCACGTGCAGAGACACACATGGGCTCAAAATAAAGGGATGGAGGAAGATCTATCAAGCGAATGGAAAACAAAAAAAGGCAGGGGTTGCAATCCTAGTCTCTGATAAAACAGACTTTAAACCAACAAAGATCAAAAGAGACAAAGAAGGCCATTACATAATGGTAAAGGGATCAATTCAACAAGAAGAGCTAAGTATCCTAAATATATATGCACCCAATACCGGAGCACCCAGATTCATAAAGCAAGTCCTTAGAGACCTACAAAGAGAATTAGACTCCCACACAATAATAATGAGAGTCTTTAACACCCCACTGTCAACATTAGACAGATCAATGAGACAGAATGTTAACAAGGATATCCAGGAATTGAACTCAGCTCTACACTAAGCCGACTTAATAGACATCTACAGAACTCTCCACCCCAAATCAACAGAATATACATTCTTTTCAGCACCACACCACACCTACTCCAAAATTGACCACATAATTGGAAGTAAGCAATCCTCAGCAAATGTAAAAGAACAGAAATTTTAACAAACTGAGTCTCAGACCACAGTGCAATCAAACTAGAACTCAGGATTAAGAAACTCACTCAAAACTGCTCAACTACATGGAAATTGAACAACCTGCTCCTGAATGACTACTGGGTACATAACGAAATGAAGGCAGAAAGAAAGATGTTCTTTGAAACCAATGAGAACAAAGACACAACATACCAGAATCTCTGGGAAACATTCAAAGCAGTGTGTAGAGGGAAATTTATAGCACTAAATGCCCACAAGAGAAAGCAGGAAAGATCCAAAATTGACACCCTAACATCACAATTAAAAGAACTAGAAAAGCAAGAGCAAACACATTCAAAAGCTAGCAGAAGGCTAGAAATAACTAAAATCAGAGCAGAACTGAAGGAAATAGAGACACAAAAAACCCTTCAAAAAATTAATGAATCCAGGAGCTGGTTTTTTGAAAAGATCAACAAAATTGATGGACCGCTAGCAAGACTAATAAAGAAGAAAAGAGAGAAGAAGTAAGTAGATGCAATAAAAAATGATAAAGGGGATATCACCACCGATCACACAGAAATACAGACTACCATCAGAGAATACTATAAACACCTCTATGCAAATAAACTAGAAAATCTAGAAGAAATGGATAAATTCCTTGACAAATACACCCTCCCAAGACTAAACCAGGAAGAAGTTGAATCTCTGAATAGACCCATAACAGGCTCTGAAATTGAGGCAATAATTAATAGCTTACCAACCAAAAAAAGTCCAGGACCAGATGGATTCACAGCCGAATTCTACCAGAGGTACAAAGAGGAGCTGGTACCATTCCTTCTGAAACTATTCCAATCAATAGAAAAAGAGGGGATCCTCCCTAACTCATTTTATGAGGCCAGCATCATCCTGATACCAAAGCCTGGCAGAGACACAACCAAAAAAGAGAATTTTAGACCAACATCCCTGATGAACATTGATGCAAAAATCCTCAATAAAATACTGGCAAACCGAATCTAGCAGCACATCAAAAAGCTTATCCAACATGATCAAGTGGGCTTCATCCCTGGGATGCAAGGCTGGTTCAACATATGCAAATCAATAAACATAATCCAGCATATAAACAGTATCAATGACAAAAACCACATGATTACCTCAATAGATGCAGAAAAGGCCTTTGACAAAATTCAACAGCCCTTCATGCTAAAAACTCTCAATCAATTAGGTATTGATGGGATGTTTCTCAAAATAATAAGAGCTATCTATGACAAACCCACAGCCAATATCATACTGAATGGGCAAAAACTGGAAGCATTCCCTTTGAAAAGTTGCACAAGACAGGGATGCCCTCTCTCACCACTCCTATTCAACATAGTGTTGGAAGTTCTGGCCAGGGCAATCAGGCAGGAGAAGGAAATAAAGGGTATTCAATTAGGAAAAGAGGAAGTCAAATTGTCCCTGTTTGCAGATGACATGATTGTAGATCTAGAAAACCTCACCATCTCAGCCCAAAATCTCCTTAAGCTGATAGGCAACTTCTGCAAAGTCTCAGGATACAAAATCGATGTGCAAAAATCACAAGCATTCTTATACACCAATAACAGACAATCAGAGAGCCAAATCATGAGTGAACTCCCATTCACAATTGCTTCAAAGAGAATAAAGTACCTAGGAATCCAACTTACAAGGGATGTGAAGGACCTCTTCAAGGAGAACTACAAACCACTGCTCAATGAAATCAAAGAGGATACAAACAAATGGAAGAACATTCCATGCTCATGGGTAGGAAGAATCAAAATCGTGAAAATGACCATACTGCCCAAGGTAATTTATAGATTCATTGCCATCCCCATCAAGCTACCAATGACTTTCTTCACAGAATTGGAAAAAACTACTTTAAACTTCATATGGAACCAAAAAAGAGCCCACATTGCCAAGTCAATCCTAAGCCAAAAGAACAAAGCTGGAGGCATCACGCTACCTGACTTCCAACTATACTACAAGACTATGGTAACCAAAACAGCATGGTACTGGTACCAAAACAGAGATGTAGACCAATGGAACAGAACAGAGCCCTCAGAAATAATGCCGCATATCTACAACTATCTGGTCTTTGACAAACCTGACAAAAACAGGAAATGGGGAAACGATTCCCTATTTCATAAATGGTGCTGGGAAAACTGGCTAGCCATATGTAGAAAGCTGAAACTCAATCCCTTCCTTACACCTTGTATGAAAATTAATTCAAGGTGGATTAAAGACTTAAATGTTAGACCTAAAACCATAAAAACCCTAGAAGAAAACCTAGGCAGTACCATTCAGGACATAGGCATGGGCAAGGACTTCATGTCTAAAACACCAAAAGCAATGGCAACAAAAGCCAAAATTGACACATGGGATCTAATTAAACTAAAGAGCTTCTGCACAGCAAAAGAAACTACCATCAGAGTGAACAGTCAACCTACAGAATGAGAGAAAATTTTTGCAATCTACTCATCTGAGAAAGGGCTAATATCCAGAATCCACAAAGAACTCAAACAAATTTACAAGAAAAAACCCCATCAAAAAGTGGATGAAGGATATGAACAGATGCTTCTCGAAAGAAGACATTTATGCAGCCAAAAGACACATGAAAAAATGCTCATCATCACTGGCCATCAGAGAAATGCAAATCAAAACCACAGTGAGATACCATCTCACACCAGTTAGAATGGCAATCATTAAAAAGTCAGGAAACAACAGGTGCTGGAGAGGATGTGGAGAAATAGGAACACTTTTACACTGTTGGTAGGACTGTAAACTAGTTCAACCATTGTGGAAGACAGTGTGGTGACTCCTCAGGGATCTAGAACTAGAAATACCATTTGACCCAGCCATCCCATTACTGGGGATGTATGCAAAGGATTATAAATCATGCTGCTATAAAGACACATGCACACATATGTTTATTGTGACACTATTCACAATAACAAAGACTTGGAACCAACCCAGACGTCCAACAATGATAAACTGGATTAAGAAAATGTGGCACATATACACCATGGAATACTATGCAGCCATAAAAAATGATGAGTTCATGTCCTTTGTAGGGACATGGATGAAGCTGGAAACCATCATTCTCAGCAAGCTGTCGCAAGTACAAAAAACCAAACACTGCATGTTCTCACTCATAGGTGGGAATTGAACAATGAGAACACATGGACACAGGAAGGGGAACATCACACACCGGGGCCTGTTGTGGGGTGGGAGGAAGGGGGAGGGACAGCATTAGGAGATATACCTAATGCTAAATGATGAGTTAATGGGTGTAGCACACCAACATAGCACATATATACATATGTAACTAACCTGGACGTTGTGCACATGTACCCTAAAACTTAAAGTATAATAAAAAAAAGAACCTATCGTACAGTTTTTTCAAGTATGTATTTTGAATACATTAAAATATATCATTTGATAGCATGTAAATAGGTATGGCCCTTTTTTTTAGCTTTTAGGCTGCCTCTTTTTTCTTTTTTTGATTCAATACAAGTTTGGCCTTTTCTAAGTTATATGGATTTAGTTTGATCAAAATTACTTCTCTCATATAAACTCCACCTTCCAAAGTGATTCGTAAACTGATCTTGAAGAACTTCAAGTAATTTTTTTGGAAGTTTCTTGTTTTATATGTGTCCTATTTTATTCTTCAAACTGAGACTTCTATCATTCAATCAATTTTAGTTGAAAAAAATTCTGATGATTTCCCTGAAAAAATTTTTCTATTATGAAAAGTTTCAAATACAATAATCTCCCTTTATCCATGGTTTCACTTTCTGTGTTTTCACTTTCCACAGTTTCATTTACCCATAGGTGAGTACAGTACAACAAGATATTTTGAGAGAAGGGGAGAGAGACCATATTAACATAACTTTTATTATAGTGTATATTAATATTTTGCTGAGCATAATTTATAAATTAAACTTTAACATAGGTATGCAGGTATAGAAAAGAACGTATATAGTGTGTATATATACAGAGAGAGTTCAATACTATCTGCAGTTTCAGGCATCCACTGGGGGTCTTGGAATGTATCCTTCATGGATAAGGGAGGACTACTCTATATAGAAGTAGAGAAATTAGCATAATAAACTCTGAGTCTAACCCATCTTTAGTATTTATCAGTATCTTCTTGTCCTAGTTACGTCTATTCTCCACTTTTTGTTGATGTTGTTATTGTTTTTCTGGTATATTTTAAAAGAAGTCTCAGCTATATCATTTTACCCATATTATCAGAGCCAACAAAAAATTAACAATAATTCCTTAATATGATATTATACTCAGTCTATATTTTTCCCCTATTGTCACACAAATCTGTATTTAGATTTGGTTTGTTTGAATAAGGATCCCACTGAGGTCCACACATTATATTAGTTGATACGTTTCTTAAGTCTCTTTTAATCAATAAGAGTCCCCTTTTATCCCCCTTACGCCGTTTACTTATTGAAGAAATTGGATTATTTGGCCTGTAAATTTTCCCACTTTCTGGATTGTGGCCCACTCTCTTTATAATATTGTTTAACATGTTTCTCTATTCTCCCATATTTTCTCTAATCTAGTCGTCTTATAGAAGCTTGATTAGATTTGAACTGGATTTTTTGGAAAGAATACTTCTCAGGTAACAGAATAATATTCCTCCTATTGTATCACAACAGGAGGCAAGAGATGTCTGCTTATTTCACTTTTAGCAATGTTAAAATTGATCAAGTAGTATTAGTCTGGCCCATCATTATAAATTCCCCCATGAATCTTTTACACGTGGTTTTAGCATCCATTGATGTGTACTATGGTTTGTCAGCAATTTCCCCAACCCATAGAATTTAAATTCAGTCATTTAAATTCTTCCACTAGGAAGGAGGAGGCATCCTGCTGTTATTGAGCAAGTTCTGTGTGCCAGAAATTCTGCTTAACAGTTTGCCTACATTCTGTGCTTTGCTCTTCCCAAATCTTGCGCATTCCATACATCATAATAGTTTAATAGGAAAGGAAACTGCGAATAGAGAATTAATCTGTTCAAGATCATGTAGCTAGTAAGTGAGCCCAGTTCTGCAGGTTTGGAGGGTTGATTTTATGAAAAATTAACCTGTAAAATATTAATTCTCATTTATATGTAGAAGTGGGTAAGCTAGATTAAAAGTAAAGACCAAACTGAATGGAATCAACAACATCTGTAGCATTTGTATTGCCATCAGTAAAGCAATGCTAATGTTATACATGCTTAGTACTTCCCTTGCCCCAATTCTGGACCATTGGAGCCTAGCAAATAATTTATTTCAGTGATAAATATCCCTTTAATGAACCAAAAATGTAAGATGTATGGTAGTTCGTTTTATGGAACACCATGATGTCCACCAAATAACATTTTTATAAAATGAAAAACTGTCTAACAAAGCATTTTCTATAAGTCTTTAAACATCATTTGTTTTCAAGGTTTGGATTTAGTCTTGTTCAGAGCAGCAAGCTGATGTCTATATGACCTCTCAAAGTCCTTTCCAGTCCTGTGATTCTCACACTAATGAATTGAAACAGAAAAGGATTATTGGGCCAGAACTTGGAGTGTCTTCAGAGCCAGAATGTAGGAAAAGTTACAAAATACAGATGTCTGTCAGGGATGGAATCCAAAGAGAAAAGCAGGCCAGAAGTTAGAAATAGATATGTTATTGTACCAAAAAAAAGTTTTAATTTTGGCTTTTAACCAGAATAATTTTTTTAAATATTCAGATAAAGCTATTAAGCTATAATATCCAGTTGAGAGACACTGAAGTCCTGTGGTTAAGGATATATAGTTGAAAAAATTCATAATTCTTTACATTCAAGTGAATATAGACCAGCTCTCGGTTCTTCAGACCTGTGCCAGATTGTACCTTTTAGAGAATCTGTAATCTTATATTTTTCATTCAGAAGTAAAATCATTCTGATGCCCTTTGCAGTTGTCAGTGTTGCATATCAAGAATTATAAATAGAAATAAAAACCTTTAAAATATTGTATGATTATGTGAGATATGGCAAAAATGTTTATACTTTTTAAACCAAAAAGTAAGTCATTATTTTTATTGTTTTGTTATTTATTGTTCTATTGAGGAAAAAGCCTCTTAAATTAATGCCATTCATTTTAACTGCATACTAAACTTTGGAGAATTTGTTATATTAGGGAGATTTTGTTCTTTCTGAGGTTTTTTGTTTTGTTTTAACTTTTCAAAGAGTATCTTGTTCCAAGAATACTTTTTTTTTTCTCTTGGGCAGCAGAGTCAGGAGAAGAGGATCCGAATAGGGAACAACTGAAAAGGTTCCTGATTGACTATTCTGTGCGGGTGTAAGACCTATTCTATGGGCACCACTGGTTGTTGGATCTGTGTTGTTGTCGTTTATCCATCCATACAATTTTTTAGTTTTCTGTTTTACATTTTTATTTTTGTAATCTTCCATGAATCTCCAGAGAAAAATTTGCCACCTTTAATCTGTAATGTATCCCCTAAATAGCTAATTAGGTGTCTATGGCTTTTATTCTACCCTATCATGTGTTATGAATTTAACTAAATTGTCTAAAAAGCACTCCCCAAACTCATCTTTTCCACATTACATTCTTTCTACCTGATGATCCACATAACAGGACACAGGTTACCACCAAATAATAGTGGTCAGTGCAGCCAGAAATTCTATCTGCAAATTCCTGAATTAAAAGCCAGTCTTTCTAGCGCAGGAAATTTGCCTCTCTGTAGATTTTCTAAGAGTTGATTTTGCAAGAGTTAGAAAATTATAGATTCTTTGAGAAGCTTCTTTGTTCCCTTAGCCACCTGAAACCTAAAAATAACTAAGTGAACAGATGTATCGTTTGATATATTCAGTTGATATGTAAATAGACATATTTTTAAAAATCCTGTGGCTGCTCTTATGGTAAATCAGTATGTATAAGGTTAAGAGTGATTGGTGCTAAACTATTATATGTCATTATTTCAAGCAAATTTGACATGACAGACAGTAGGAAAAAAGAATCGTGATCAATGTCAAAGACATTCATGTTTCCTTGTAATGGTATATGTCACATATGTGCTTGACTACTTTTTTTTGCATTCTACTTTGTGGATACAGTGTTGAAGTGGTCATTTAAGAATATGACTGTGTTTGGAAACTGTATACTCAGGAGTATATAGTTTACTATATAAACATGAGTATACTCATGTTTATCAGATTTGAACAAATATTTTGAAATTCCAAGTAGTTAGAAAAATTTATTTTTAATTTTATGGGTACATAGTAGATGTATATATTTATGAGGTAAATGAGATATTTTGATACAGTCATACAATGCATAATAATCACAACAGGGTAAATGCAGTATCCATCACCTCAAGCATTTATCATTTCTTTCTGTTATAAACATTCCAATTATATTATTTTAGTTATTTTTAAATGCACAGTAAATTATTGTTGACTGTAGTCACCCTGTTGTTCTATCAGACACTAGATCTTATTCATTCTAACTGTATTTTTGTATCCCTTAACCATACCCACCTCCCTCCCTGTGCCCCACTACTCTTCCTAGCCTCTGGTAGCCTTCCTTCTATTCTTTATCTCCATGAGTTCAATCGTTTCAATTTTATCTCCCACAAATGAGTGAGAGCATGCAGAGTTTGTTTTCCTGTGCCTCCAGTTCCATCTATGTTGTGGTAAATGACAGGATTTCATTCTTTTTTACAGCTGAGTAGTACTCCATTGTGTATATGTACCACATTTTCTTTATCCATTCATCTGTTGATGGACACTTGGGTTGCTTCCAAATCTTGGCTATTGTAAATAGTGTTGCAATAAACATTAGAGTGCAGATATCTCTTAAATATATGATTTCCTTTCTTTTTGTTATATACCCGGCAGTAGGATTGCTGGATCATATGATAGTTCTATTTTTAGTTTTTTGAGGACCCTCCATACTGTTCTCCATAGTGGTTGTACTAGTTTATATTCCCAACAGTGTACATGGGTTCCCTTTTCCCCACACCCTCACCAGCATTTATTATTGCCTGTCTTTTGGATAAATCCAAGTAGTTTTATGTGTCATGAACAAAATGTATTATACACATAATGAAAAAGTAAGTTTCCTGATTTTTAAGTTTATATACAAATACATCTTAACATCTTACCTATTTGTTAAAAAGAGACTTCACAATGGTTTGCAAAATTACATTTTTATTTCCTGTCAGTGGATTTATGTGTGTTTGAAATGGTTTATATTTTATATGAATTTAGTTTTAATTGAATGGTATATATTTTATATTCATTCATGATGAAGTATTTCTAAGGTAGAAAAGACCTTAAGTTGAACTCTCAAAATAGCAAACACATTGTGGACGTGTGTGAATTTATGTTACTTTTATATGTTTATTTCTTGACGCTTCCTCCAGAAAGCCTTCCCCTGATGTCCCCTGTCTCCAACCAGGTGGAAAAGTTGCCCCACTTTAGGACACTCATATTACCCTTTCCTGGGCCCATTTATATTACTTCCTTCCACTTTGCTCTTCTTGAGAACAGAGTTTATATAATATTTATCTTTGATCTCCAGTGCCTAACATAGTACTTAGTGAGTGTTGACTATGACTTCATGAAAGCCTAAAATGAAATAGAAGAAGATTATCTTAATGTACTGAAAATGTAAAGCCCATAGTCTGGGCTTCACATGAGCAGGCTGAAGAGCAGGAGACCTTTGTAGCACTTCTGGAGAGGGTTTTCAACAAAGACATAGAAGCTGAGATTAGTGCTTATTCTACACAGGGCACCATTGCGGAGAGACAGGCAGTTACAGGGGTGCATAAGTTAGAGTTCTCTGTGCACAGATATGCACAGATAGCAACATTAGATAGTATTATTAAGTGTCATAAGAGTTTAAACCATACATGGGGTGTTTTGGGAATTCAGAAATTACTTCTAATTTGGATGATTGGGGAGGGCTGTTTGTTTTTGTTTTTCTTTTTTGTCAGAGGTGTAGTGAGTAGTTTTGAAAGATGGATGAGATTTCAAGAAACTGATGGAGACAAACTGATGACAGCTAAAGGGCTATGTAGTATGAAGTGGGATATTAGTTTGGGCAGAGTTAGGGGCCAGAATTGGGGCCTAATTCCTTAGGAATGTAGATGGAATTTGCACACAATTGTGTTTTGACCACACTGAGATTTATTCCTCTAGGACATTTATCCAGAATACCAGAGATCAACTAAGATTACTGTTTTCAAAACTACACTGTACAGTCTGCCCCTTACTCAGGAGCTAATTATGCAGGATTTTTTTTTTAGCTTTTCATGCTTTTTATTCTTTCTCCTTCCTGTTATCTGCCTATAAATAATTTTTATTTTGATCAGCACCTCCATCAGAGTCAAAATCATGAGTGTCTTCCCTACTTTTCATCAGCTCTACAGTATGAAATTACAGACTTATATGAGAAGATGATCTCTTCCACTGATAGTTAAATTAATTCATTTAATTTAATTTGGACTGTAAAGACATATTCAAATCTACCAGAAAAGTATGGAATAAGTACATTGGTAAAGAAAATATATATATTTTTAAAACACACTTCAAATCACTTCTAGTAATCCCGGGTACTTGACTATTACATGTTTGTAAGTTCTGTGAAGTCACGAATCATGTCTATTTGCCTTGCTGATCGTTGTATCCCTAGTTTACACTTATCATGGAAACATTTAATAAATATTTGATAAATATATTAAGTATACTTGATAGGCTAATTAAAGCACATTTTTAAACATACATTTATATGTGTATGTAATATATGTGTTACATATAAAATCACTTTCAATAAAGTATAGACATTGTCAAGAATTGTGAAAAGTTAGAGTTTGACCTTATTTGCAAGTCTCATGGATAGAAAACATGAGAATGCTGGATCAGAGATGAAACATAGTTCTTTACCTACAACAGAGTGTCTGCAGATATGCTAGTTCCAAACCCTAAGTCTCTGAGGATGATATGAAGAGGACCAGCTGATGTCTGCACACACAGGGAGTTGTATTATAGTAGAGGACCCTGATTTGGAGGACCTGAATCTTTTATAATGGACAGTAAGCCTGCCTGCCCTTTTCTCTCTAGGGAGACAACTATCTGTCTTCGTTGACTGTTTATTATATATTTATCCTTGAAAAAACAGTCTGGACTGGGTTTGTGGCATGCGCCTGTAATCTCAGTTACTCAGGAGACTGAGGGAGGAGGATCGCTTGAGCCTAGGTGTTCAAGGTCAGCCTGGGCAAACAAAGCAAGACTCCATCTCTAAAAAAATAAAAATGCATTTTAAATTTTAAAAAAAGAAAAGATAGTCTGGGGAAAAGGCAGGCAATGCCTTTACCTATAAGATACGTGGAAATGTGCTAGACCCATGGAGAACTATTCCCTAGTAGACATATAACCTAAAGGGCCTCTGTAAGGGCATTGCTTTTCATCTAATCAAGGGATCAGCAGCAAACTACAACCTGTGGGCCAAATCTAGCCCACCACCTGTTTTTGTAAATAAAATTTTATTGGAGCATAGACACATATGCTCATTTACATATTGCTTATATACTACAATAGTCAGAGTCAAGTAGTTGTAGAGTCAAGTAGTTGCAACAGAGACCATGTGGCAAACAAAGCCTAAAGCATTTGTTCTATAGCCCTTTACAGGAAAAGTTTACTGACCCTAGATCTAGCCTAAATATTTGACATAGGACGAGGCTTTGTAAAATATGCTAACTTGACTTTCGTTCTAAAATATTTAAAAATTTTAAGTTATTCTCTAATCCTTATTGACTTCTTCACAATTACTGAGAGTTGCCTATCTGTACTATAGTTTTCACATTATCAAGAGTTATTAAGAACCTATTATCTACCTCTGAATGTAAAACTTGAAAATAAATTTTGAAAGAACCAACTATCAATGATTACACCTTTTTAGCTTTAAAATAATCATGTAACAAGTTGTCACAGTATAAGTGTTTTGTTTATGAGCATTGCTTATTTGTCAGTTTATATTCTTGAAAACCATGACAATCAAGTAACTGAAATACGGGAGTCAGTATGACAAGGTGAAAGAGCTTCCTGGGCTCTGGAATCTCCAGGAGTCCCAGCTCTGCAACTAATTATCATTGAGATACTTGACAGGTTTTTTTTTAACCTTCTGAGCTTTATTTTCTTGATCTGTAAAATGGATATACTCTTACTAACTTACAGAATTACCATTAAAATTGAATAATGTAAATCTCCACATGTAGTATGCATTTTAAAATATTAGTTCTCTTCCTAATATATAACTTAAAAAAGTGAATCTTATGTATCTCTTCAGAGTTGGAAAGAACTAAAGTAATCCTTATTCTATCTTCCTAAATTTTTATGGGTAAGCAAACTAAGGCTTACATTGGTTAGGTGACTTTAACTCAAGATGACAAAACTAGTTAGCAAGTAAATGTAGAATTAAGCTCTCCCTGATTCCCAATTATTGTTATTTATAGTAAATGATGTACATTTGATGGCGTTTGATACAAATAAGTAAAATATCTGAACAGTTAGAAATGAAACTAAAACATAATATGAGTTTAGACTTTGTAGTCTCATTAAAAGACACAATAAACTAGTAAAGTTGCCCCTGCTCTAAGTTTTAACTAAGAAGTTCTAAGTATATTTTTATTATTTCTCTTTAAGGAAAAATATTTTCTTGAAAGATGTCATATTACACACCTGCATTTGCTGAAACCTGGTAGCTTGATAAATCGATAAGATAACTGGGTCATATGTTAAGTTTTTTGAAAAACCAACCCAAACATTGATCCTAATAAAAGAATGTTACACATTTCCTTTTAAAGTCTAAAAAGTATTTCTCAGGGCTCTTAAATTACCATATTCTGATACCAGGGGAAAATAAAATCTGGACTTAGAGTCTTGTTTGTACTTAGAGGGTTTTCCGGACAGGAAGGCAGTCTTGATGCAATGCAGTAAGCCACAATACCAGTGGGGCATTACAGGTGAAAAATCTGCAGCTGTACCCCTTCACCACAATGTATTACAACTGTATGCTGGAATATTTCCTGTACAAAAATAGGGTTTGGTTAACTTTGTTTCCCAAGAGTAGATCACATTAAAATGTTATAAAATCACGATTTCCTGCATTTGAATACTTGTGGTTTCTCAACTGGTTCCAATAGTATAAGGGCTTTTTTTTTTTTTTTTGGTATGACTTCTATTAGTTGAAGATGTATAGAAGCTTTTCTTTTCCGTCTTCAAAATCAACTAAAAAGCAGATACATATAAAAAGAAATAATATTATAAGCTAAAATTTTTGAGATTGCAAGCACATTCGTCTTTTATCTCATTGGTAGATTTTTTAAATGATATAGAAACTCAAAATCCAACTTCCATTACCAGAATACATTTTATTTTTATTTAGTAACTATTGAAAAGTATCTCTACTCAATTCGCATTTGTTTTGAGTGATGAATATGTGTCTCCTATTGTAAATTATAAATAACTGATTGTAAGAAATACTCTTTATGTTTAAAAGGACAGTTAAGCCCTAACACATTCATAAAGAGAAACCTCCCATTATTGTACAAAGGCAAAGCCAGTTTCTTAGCTTATTAAGGTTTTGATGTTCATAATGCTGTCCATTTATCCCTATCTCTAGATAAGGACTGTCTCTTTCAGTCACTGAACATGTCTATTTCATGCCCAGACCTCACTTTCTGTTTTTTAGCTGTCTACTTACTCTCCTCCAGTCATCAGTTTAAAACTCTTTCACCTATCTACTTGTCTACTAATTTTCTAGTACTTTTCTCTTTGGGGAATATATTTGGTCTTATCACCATCTTAACATTGTATAAATGCAGTATGTACTTTTACTTTGTTAATGACATAAAATAGCATTCTATAACTGAAATAAGAGTTTCACAACAATTACTCTTTCAAAAGTTACCAATTAGGAGCTTTCAGGGGCAAAAAGCCTCCCCCAACCCCCATGCCCCCACCCCCTGCCACAACACCTAAGGTTGTATGTCAAAAATAATTAGAGGCAATTGATTAGTTTTAAAGTTGCTTGAGGCAGTGGGAAACAGTTGGGCTAAACAATAGGCTAACCAAAATGTTTGAAAGGAAAAATGGGAATGAGATGTCCACGGGGTTTTGAAAAGCTCCAACATATTCCTGGGAAACTACAAGTACATGCTCATGAATAAGACTATGCACACCCCCAGGGATGTGTGCATGCTCAGGGAAGACCTGAGAAGGTCCTGTACTCTCACCTCTGTCTGTCCTTAAAGCTCTGTGCAAGCAGTAAGTGAAGGCTAACGAGGAGTTGAAGGTGTGCGCCAGAGCGCAAAGAGCCCTTCAGCAAAGAATTGGAGGCTTATTTGTTCCAGACCTTTAGGGAAGTCTGTTTAATCATTAACTGACTACTACACTAACCAAGTGGAGACTTCAGTGGCCACACAATGAAAATTACACACTTAAACAAATTAGCTCATAAATATTACTAAACAACAACTACAATGTATAGCAAGGATAATAAACCCTGAGGAGGCTGGAGGCAGTGGCTCATGCCTGTAATCCCAGCACTTTGGGAGGCCGAGGTGGGCAGATCACCTGAGGTCAGGAGTTCAACACCAGCCTGCCCAACATGGTGAAACCCCATCTCTACTAAAAATACAAAAATTAGCTGGGTGTGGTGGTGCACGCCTGTAATCCCAGCTACTCAGGAGGCTGAGGCAGGAGAATCACTTGAGCCGGGAGGCAGAGGTTGCAGTGAGCCGACATCATGCCACTGCCCTCCAGCCTGGGCAACAGAGGGAGACTCCATCTCAAAAATAAATAAATAAATAAATAAGCAAACCCTGGGGAAGAGGAAGGATCTGATTTTTAAAGTTCCCATTGTTTATTTACAATAATATAGTTAATAATGTTATTTATTAATATTATAAAATCTTATTAAAAATGCCATTTTCAAGAGAGTAGTATGAGATGGGCAAAGAAATAAGAAAGTACAGCCCGTATATGTTAAAAAAGCAATCAATAGAAATTGTCCCTGAGGAAGCCCAGATGTTGGATTTATTAGACAAATACTTGAAATCACCTATTTTAAATGTATTCAAAGAACTAAAAAAGGCCATGTCCAAAAAGCTTAAGTATAGGAATCATGTCTCACCAAATATAGAATATTAATAATGGGATTGAAACAATAATGTTTAAAAACAAGTACAAATTCCAGAATTGAAAAATATAATAACTGAAATGAAAAATTCACTAGAGGGGCTCAGCAACAAATTTAAGCAGAAAGAAGAATGAATTAGTGAGCTTGAAGTTAGGTCGTTTTGAGATTATTGAGTCTGAAGAACAGAAAATTTAAAAAGTGAAGAAAAATGGACAGAGCTTCAGAGATCTTGTGACACACCATCAAGTGTACCAATATATGCATAGGGGAAGTCCCAGAAGGAGAGGAGAGAAAAGGGAAGAAAGAATATTTGAAGAATAATGGCCGAACACTTCCCAAATTTGATGACAAACATTTATCTTTACATCTAAGAAGCTCAATGAACTCTACCTTAAATAAACTCAAAGATATCCACACTTAGACACAAACTGTCAAAAGACAAAGGATATTGAAAGCAACAAAAGAGAAGTAACTTATGACATATAAGGGATATTCTAAGATTAACAGCTGATCTCTCATCAAAAGCCATAGAGACCAGAAGACAGTGAGATGACATATTCAAAGTGCTGAAATAAAAAGACTACTAATGAGAAAAAACCTGCCAAATGAAGTAACTATAAATGACTGGGATAAGTGGCAAAAATCAAAATGTATTCTCCATTTATTGCTTCCTAAGAACCCACTTTAAAGAAAGTGGAACTGGAAACTGTAAATGGCACATTATGAGGTCTATCTTATTTAATCTAAAAATTATTAAAGAGCATAGGATTTACAACCAAAAAGTTTGCCACTTACTAAATGTGTAATCTTGAGCAGTTTACTTAACTTCACTGAGCCATATTTCATTCATTTGTAAAATGGGAATAATATTTTCCTCCCTGAAATAATGTGTAAGAAAAATCTGTAAATTTGTATCTTGTAGAGGGCTATTCAAAGGGTAGTTTCTTCTACCACAGCTGCCATCACTAACTGGTGCTATCAAAACACCGATGATGGTAGATATATAGCTGTTCTTCTGCTATAATTACCCGACTTGGCACCCTGGGAAGTCTAGAGATATGGTGGGAAAAGTGATGAAGAGAGTATCCTCTGCTGTAACCAAACTCTAATAACTAAGTCTAGAATGGAAGCTCTGGCTTTGTACTCACTAACCAGACTTACACCGTCAGCTACCCTGTTTTGTCATTGTTGAGCAGACCTCATAGGCTACATCAGTTGCTAGATCTCCCCTCTCTACCTACCAACTCTTTATTAGGCTACAGCAGTTGCTAGATCTCCCCTCTCTACCTACCAACTCTTTATTATGCACATATATACAGCAAAGACACTTCCTTTGTATCTTTTGCCTAGGTTGCTTAGTCGGACTGAGTGGAGAAAGGGGTAATACCCCAGCTTCAGCAGCCCCTGTGCAAAGAAATCCATGAGGACAGATGGGCAGTCATAACCCTGCTAACAGTCTTGGCAGTACTATTAAGTAATAAAAACAAATTAAGTGCCAAAATATTCTTTGTACCAAAAATGTTTTTAAATGGCCAACACACATGCAAATCTTCCCAAATTAGCCATCAAATGGAAACAAATTGTGGAATAACATTTTAAATGCAAAAATACATGTGCTCTTACCAACTGGCAGATATACAACCTAAGATATTCATATGCAAAGACCACATATGCTTAGAGTACAGTTTATTATGTATGGCTGGCTAATTTTTTAGGTCCTGTCAAATAATGGATAGGAAAACAAAATATAATAAAAAATATATAATCTTGACAGTCATTTGAAATGTACCATGTGTTACATGTGGAATGTTTTCCAGTGAAACCAATTTACTTGTTCCCACTTCCCATGACTCAGTACTAGATATTCGGGCTTTCTAAACTAATTTTTTGGCAACCAAACTCTTGGAATAGTCATCTTTCCTTCAAGTTATTCAGTACAGGCATTAATAACAAATCCTCAGTTATAGATATTGTAACTAAAGATCATTCACGTCATCTCTTTCAAACCTAAAAGCACATAATAAAGTTATTTTAAATAGATCACACAAAATAGAGCCCAGAGTTATTCCTTGAGAATAATTAATTGCTACCATATGAAGTTATAAGAACAATAAGACCACATTAGGTTTTTAGCTTAATTATGTCACCACCAACTAGAGATTAGTTGGGCAATGTCAACTTCTAACTGAAAGACAAGAGAGGATTAGTGAGTTAAGTTAATCCAAAGTTTGTTAAAAATTGGCATGAATGCAAAATAATTTGAGTGGAAGTACCAGTATATTAAACAAGATCTTTTTAGAATAAAAGACTGTTAAAGAAGGTAGCATGGTTATTTTTAAGCATACTAGTCTGAGAACATAGAATAAAAGACTGTTAAAGAAGGTATCATTGTTATCTTTGAGAATACTAATCTGAGAACACATGGCATGCAAGCCAGGCCTCAAGAAATAGTAGTAGGTTACATTTAGAACCACAGCCATTGTCTCCACTCCTCCTAAATCAGGTGTCAGTTCCACCACATGCTTCACTTCCTTGTTTTCTAGTCACCACCCAGACTATAAGATGCATTTCTTCCTGTCTAGATACTGTACCTACTCTTACCAACCTCCCTCTTCCTCAGCCTTCCATGCCCTTCCACTTTGCCCTCTGGGTCATCTTCTCCTTGATTAATGAACTCTCCCCTAAACCTCCACCTATTCTTCCAGCAGTTCTTCTGTGCCATTACCTTGAATAAAATTTTGCTGTCCCCTGGGACCTAGTTCACCATTGCGACCCTCTGACATGGAGGCTCTCACGTTCTTTTTATCTCAAGGCCAGGAGGGTAAGTGTTCTCCTTGCTCACCAATGCCACTGGCCTTTACTCTTCTACCCTCTTGTCAAGTCCCCTTGCTTCTCATTTTCTCTAATTATATTCTCCTCATCCCTCTTTGTTGTTGCCATCTACTAACTTTTTGGTCGTTCTCTCCCATTCTCACAAGTCCTTACCCCATAGCTGCCAGCCTTTTTCTTCACTGCCATAAATGACCCAGCCAAAACCCTACCTTGATCTCACATCTCTAGGAATCTTTTCCACTCCATTTAACTACTCACTCCCACGCACAAGCCCTGGATCTTGTCATCATCCACAACTGCTGTGACTCCTAAATCATTATTCCAGCATCTTAAGCTCCCTCACAGTCTTTCATAGTTCTCTGCCCTGCTTATTCAACAACCCCATTACAGTTATTCATTAAACTATTCATTAAACTGTAGTTCTCTGATGGCCTCTTTTCATCAGCTCACCACTTTCATATCCTCTTTTAACCAGTTTGCATTCTTAGTTCATCATTTAAAATACCTTCTTGCAAATAAGTAACCTAAACTTCATTGCCCTCTGTTTTTCCACTATACCCTCCTGACAAAAGGCTAGTGCTGAATGAACTGTAGCTGTGTATCAGCACAGTTAACTCCCTCTTCCAGTCTCCAGAATTGCCAACCCCTTATGCAGTATTTTTGCTGGGATGGCTCATTGATACCTGCAGCTCAGAATGGCTAAAAATGAACTTCTGATCTCTCCTCCTCTACCCACATATACTACATATGAGTCTTACCCATCCCAGTAAATGACATCAGCATCCATATGTCTGCTCAGGCTAGGAAACTGGGAGTTATTCTTGACACTTCCCTCTCACTTCTCAGCCAATCAATCAATAAGACTTATTAATTGATATGCCCCAAGAATCTCCTACATACTACTCTGTTGCCACCAACCATACTCTCAGCTATCAACATTTCTAGCTTATACCTCCTAATTGGTCTTACCGCATCCACGCTTGCCTCTTTTTGCTTTTTTTTCTTTTCTTTTCTTTTTTTTGTATTATTATTATTATTATTATTATTATTATTATTGAGACAGAGTCTCACTCTGTCACCCAGGCTGGAGTGCAGTGGCACAATCTCGGCTCACTTCAACCTCCTCCTCCCAGGTTCCAGCAATTCTCCCGCCTCAGCCTCCTGAGTAGCTGGGATTATAGGCGCCCACCACCACACCCGGCTATTTTTTTTATTTTTATTTTTAGTAGAGACGGGGTTTCATCATCTTGGCGAGGCTGGTCTCGAACTTGTGACCTTGTGATCCACTTGCCTCACCCTCCCAAAGTGCTGGGATTACAGGCATGAGCCACCATGCCCGGCCACTTGCCTCTTTTTAATCCATTGTCTGTAGTATCCAAAATCTTTGAAAAATACAAATTTGACATCACTTCTTTGCTTTCGCCCTTCAAAGAAAATAAAGTCAAAAATCCTTAATTTGGCCTAAAAACAATACAGGTTTTATTACCCTTGTTTACAAGTGAGGGAACTGAGGGTCAGAATCATTAAATAGGTTGCCCAAGGACATAGAGCAGTGATTTAAGTGGTAGGGCCAGGATTTTATCCAAAGTGTGACACCAATGACATTTTTTTTGTAGGATGGAGAAATAAGGTAACGTAAAGATGATATCTATATGCTTTTAAAAGTAAATTTATGGCCGGGCGCGGTAGCTCAAGCCTGTAATCCAGCACTTTGGGAGGCCGAGGCGGGCGGATCACGAGGTCAGGAGATCGAGACCATCCTGGCTAACACGGTGGAACCCCGTCTCTACTAAAAAAAAAAAAATACAAAAAAAAAATTAGCCGGGCGTGTTGGCGGGCGCCTATAGTCCCAGCTACTCGGGAGGCTGAAGCAGGAGAATGGCGTGAACCCGGGAGGCGGAGCTTGCAGTGAGCCGAGATCGCGCCACTGCACTCTAGCCTGGGGGACAGAGCAAGACTCCGTCTCAAAAATAAATAAATAAATAAATAAAAGTAAATTTATGGTTCAATATATATTTGAATAAAATCTTTAAAATATTAATTATACTCAGTGTTGTTTTTAGGTTTTGTTTTGATGTATTAAAGACAAATAGAGTTAGCCTTTTGTATCCATCAGTTCTACATCCACGGATTCAGCCAACCACCAATCAAAAATATTCAAGAAAAGAAAATTGTGCTTGTACTGCACATTTACAAACTTATTTTTTTGTCATTATTTCCTAAACAATACAGTGTAACAACTATTTACATAGCATTTACATTGTATTAGGTATCATGAGGAATCTGGAGATGATTTAAAGTATATGGGAGGATGTGCATAGGTTATATGCAAATACTGCACCATTTTATATCAGGGACTTGAGCATCCATAGATTTTTGTATCCGTAGGTAGTCCCAGAACCAACCCCCATGGATACTGAAGGATGATTATATATTCTTCTAATGGGAAAAAAGAATAAGTATGTGACTTTTATACATGTATTTAAAGGCATACAATTTAAATTTTTAATAGGGGTTTCATTTGGAGTGAATTTATTAATATGCCTTTGTTAACAGAGTAAAATAGGGCACATAAAGGAAAATTCTGACGCATAACTGACATACTTTGGTATGTCTCTCCATAGTAATCTATTGTTTTCCGAATTTTCAGAGTAGCTGAGAATATTCCAGCTGAAGTATGTAACTACAGAGCCAGCCTCACACAAGTTGTGAACTAAATGAAGTTTTTCTTTGGCATTCTTCCACATCTCTTATTTTAGGCTCCCACAATTCCTCCTTCCCTAAGCCCCACTGTTGGTACAGTCCACATTCATTGCCCCTAGGCTACCTAATGGCTTCCCACAGCAGTTCCCAGCTTGGACTGCCTTATATAATGTACCTACTCCAACCCTCGCCTTGTACTTAAAAACTTACTGGTGCTTTTTCCTTAAGGTCCTATTCTGCCTTCCCATGTGCCAGCTAATTTTTATAAGCTATTATATATTAATTTAATGCAGAATTTCAGGAGATGATGCTGGAAACAAGTATTTTTTGCATATTTTCTGTATAACCTCTCCACCAAAAAGATTACATTGAACTTTACATTCCGTTATTTGTATTACCAAAAACAATAGGTATTTTAATATGCTTTTTCTTTTGGGGGGATGATAGGCAATTTTATGTTCTTTGTTGTACTTGTGTTTATGCAACATTTTATAATAAACACATTTTTTAATTTTTTATTTTTAGTTAGTATGGGTACATAATCATACATATTTACGGTATGGGACACATAATGTTTTGATACAGACATAGGATAAATAAGATCTGATATTTGACAGCACAGCAAGGTGACTATATCATTAAATTATTAGTATGCTTTTTCTCAACTCATTTGCCCTTCCCTTGTCCACTGAGTTTTTGTTTGTTTGCTTGTGGGTTTTTTTTTTTTTTTTTTTTTGAAACAGGTCTCCATCTGTTGTCCAGGCTGGGTGCAGTGGCACAATCATGGCTCACTGCAGCCTCAACCTCCTGGGTTCAGGCGATCCTCCAACTTCAGCCACCTAAGTAACCGGGACCACAAGAACATGCCATCATGCCCAGTTAATTTTTTTTCTCCTGTAGAGACAGGGTCTTACCGAGTTGCTCAGGCTGATTTCAAACTCCTGGGCTCCAGCAATCCTCCTGTCTCCACTTCCCAAAGTGCTGGGATTATAGGAATTAACCACTGCGACTGGCCTCCACTGAGATTTTTATATGTCTCTCTAGGGATTTATACTCTTTACCATATCTCTTCCACCACTGGTCGTTATGAGTGTCTTAAACCACAGGGCTGGCTCACTGGCAGTCCAGACAGTAGTTAAGCAATGATATATTCCTTTATCTCTGAAGTCATAGCATATATGGAGGGCCACACTTTTAACAGGTATGTAGCAGAAAATAATATTGAACTGTGGGTACAGTGTTCCTGAACATCCGGATTCATAGTTTGTTATTTTCTTCCCAGAAGTCCAACCCATTATTAAGAAATCTAATAATCAGAACTCTTACAACTTACCTGATTCTGACAACAACATATAAGCTTCGAAAGTGTTCTTTGAGCATGAGAGGGGTAAATAATGGCTAACATTTCTTAAGCTCTTACTATGTGATATTAAATAAAATGCTTTGTCTCATTTAATCTTTATGAAAATTCGTGAGGGTAGCTATATTCTTATCCCCCTTTTACACATATGGGAACTTGTGTTAGAAAAATTAATTTAATTTAGGCCTGGCACAGTGAGTCACACCTACAATCCCAGCACTTTGAGAGGCCAAGGTAGGAGGATTGCTTGAGCCCAGGAGTTCGAAACTAGCCTGGGCAACATAGGGAGACCGTGTCTCTATAAAAAATACAAAAATTAGTCAGACATGGTGGCACGTGCCTGTGGTCCCAGCTACTCAGGGGACTGAAGTGGGAGGATCGCTTGAGCCAGGGATGTCAAGGCTTCAGTGAGCTTCACCCTAGCTTGGGCAAGAGAGTGAGACCTTGTCTCAAAAAAAAAAAAAAAGAAAAAGAAAAATTAATTTGCCCAAGAAAAAGTTAATGGAGCTAGGATTTGAATCCCAATAGATCTGATCCAAAGTTCATACTTTCAACTTCTATACTTCTTTGTGGAGAATCTTTAATGTGCCAGAGATGGGTTGAACCACCCAGAATGTGTATATTCATTCATTGATTCATGAATTATTCATTTATTCAGCAGCTCTTTTTGAACATTTGCTGTATTCACTATCCCAGGTGCTGTGAAAATTCAAAGCTTAGCCAAATAGAAATCATTCCCTCAAGGAATGTGTCCGCCAGAGAAGATGTCACATACAGAAATAACTATAACATGAAGTATACAGTGATAAGAGCTGTAAAAGACATTCCCATTTTAAAAAAATTATCTGTGTTCAGAAAAGAGAAAGGATTTTTCCATCTGGGGAGGTGAAAAGGCTGAGATAGGTGGTGTTCGATTTGGTTATTGATTGATGTGAAGGATTTAGACATGAGACAGTGAGAAAGTAGGGGGTATAGAGGTATTTCAGGCTGAGAGAGAATATAGGAACAATAACACAGAGAAAAGAAGGTAGAGAAAATTATGTCATGGAAAGCAAGAAAAGATAGAATTTCAAGAAATAGTGGCTAAAAGTTTAATGCCATGGATATGTCACTTATCACTAACCAGAACATGGGCTTCTATTTCATCACATTTACCCTCTTCCGCATATCCATTCTCCCCTCTTCCTCCCAGTGTCTCATCATATATGGATGCTCAAGTCACTGTTTAAAGAAAAGAAACTTAATAATAGGTGGAGGTAACGTTTATTTCAACATTTAGTCCTGTCAAAAGATTGAGAATTACTTATTTAGGGAAGAAAGCTTAAGGAGCAATCTATTCATTAAATAAGCTTTTTTGAGATCCCATTTTGTCCTCAGAACTGTGTTAGGTGCTAGTAATATTTTTTTAAATAATGTGCCATTTCTGCCCTTAAGGATCTTAGAGTCAACTAAAGGAGTCAAACATATAAATAAGTAATTACAAAATATAGTGAGTCCTATGTTAGAGTAGTGTACTAGGTATAGACATGACCCAAGAGAGGCAGTGATCAGTTATGAGGATGGTAATTAGGGAATGCTTCCAAAAAGGGAAACACATCTGAGCCACTTTTTTATTTTTTAAGACAAATAGGATTAACCCACATGTTCTCATCCTAAACAAAATAATATTTCCTAGATGTCTTTTGTGTTAATATATAGAGAGTGTTTTTTTTTTTGTTTTTTGTTTTTTGTTTTTTGAGATGGAGTCTCCCTCTGTTGCCCAGGCTGGAGTGCAGTGGCACGATCTTGGCTCATGGCAACCTCCACCTCCTGGATTTAAGTAATTCTCCTGTCTCAGCCTCCAGAGTAGCTAGGACTACAGGCACCTGCCACCACGCTTGGCTAATTTTTGTGTTTTTAGTAGATACGGGGTTTCTCACCTTGTTGATCAGGCTGGTCTCGAACTCCTGACCTCAGGTAATCCACCCCCTTGGCCTCCCAAAGTGCTGGGATTTCAGGCGTGAGCCACCACTCCTGGCGTAGAGATATTCTTTATTCATTTTAACAGTTGTGTAGAAATACATTCTTTTTTTTTTTATTATACTTTAAGTTTTAGGGTACATGTGCACAATGTGCAGGTTTGTCACATGTGTATCCATGTGCCATGTTGGTGCGCTGCATCTATTAACTCGTCATTCAGCATTAGGTATATCTCCTAATGCTGTCCCTCCCCCCTCCCCCCACCCCACAACAGTCCCCAGAGTGTGATGTTCCCCTTCCTGTGTCCATGTGTTCTCATTGTTCAATTCCCACCTATGAGTGAGAACATGCGGTGTTTGATTTTCTGTCCTTGCGATAGTTTACTGAGAATGATGGTTTCCAGCTTCATCCATGTCCCTACAAAGGACATGAACTCATCCTTTTTTATGGCCGCATAGTATTCCATGGTGTATATGTGCCACATTTTCTTAATCCAGTCTATCGTTGTTGGACATTTGGGTTGGTTCCAAGTCTTTGCTATTGTGAATAGTGCTGCAATAAACATACGTGTGCATGTGTCTTTATAGCGGTATGATTTATAGTCCTTTGGGTATATACCCAGTAATGTGATGGCTGGGTCAAATGGTATTTCTAGTTCTAGATTCCTGAGGAATCGCCACACTGACTTCCACAATAGTTGAACTAGTTTACAGTCCCACCAACAGTGTAAAAGTGTTCCTATTTCTCCACATCCTCTCCAGCACCTGTTGTTTCCATTCTATAGATCTGCATGTTACATGTAACCAATCCTCTGTTGACAGATACTCGACTTGTTTCAACTTTTCTTATTAATAAACACAGTACTGAAGTACATACACACACGTATGTATATACATATATATGTGTGTACACACACTCGTGCTTTGGAATCTCTGTAAAACAAATTCTTAGAAGCATACTTCCTAGGGAAAAAAAAAGTTTTGGCCGGGTGCGGTGGCTCATGCTTGTAATCCCAGCACTTTGGGAGGCTGAAGCAGGTGGATCACCTGAGGTCAGGAGTTCGAGACCAGCCTGGCCAACATGGCAAAACCCCTTCTCTACTAAAAATACAAAAATTAGCTGGGCGTGATGGTGCATGCCTGTAATCCCAGCTACTCGGGAGGCTGAGGTGGGAGAATTGCTTGAACCCAGGGGCGGAGGTTGCAGTGAGCTGAGATCGTGCCACTTCACTCCAGCCTGGGTGAAAAAGCAAAACTCTGTCTAAAAAAAAAGTTGTTTTTTCTCATGCTTATACAGTACTTAGACCGGTCAGTCTTCTTAAACTGAAAGGTTAGTAAATAAAATATTATATTATTACTTTAATTTGAATCTCTTTGAGTATTGGTGAAGTTGAGTATGTTTTTATCTTTTTGTGTTTACTGGCTGGTTATATTTTTTCTTTTGTGGTCTAACTGCTGTCAGGATCTAGGATTTTACCCAGTGCAAGCTAGTAAGTTATCTTGTTAGTGTTTCATGGGTGCTGGCAGAAGGAATAAGACTCCTGGTCAGAAGCAAAGAAGTCTATTACTTGTGGCATGGCAAGCAGCATGAGCATCACGTTTTCATTGGTTCCCCTTGTTCCCAAGTCCCACAAGTGTGATGCAGAAGCGCCCCCACGGGTATGCTCTGCTTGCAGTAGACATTTGGCACAGTTGAGGAACTTGTAAAATCTGTCTTTTCTCTGTGATTATGTATCATTTTCTCATTGATTTGTAAGAGCTCTCTCCTATCAGAACGAATATTCCTTCACCTGTCATCGAATGTTACCTGTCTTATCCCAGTTTACTTTTTTAAATTTGATTTTATCATAGGTTTCATGCCACACATACAAAAATCTACCCTATTATAACATTTTTAAAATATTAACATGTTTCTTCTCTTATGCTTTCACTTCTTAGCCTTCAGCAGTTTTATCCTTTTGGAGTTTACTTTTGTGTAAAGAATGATGTAGGGACCCACTTTGGTTTTACCAAGTGACTAGTCAGTTCTTGCAGCTTCATTTTCCATCTTTCTCCTCCTTATTTGGTGTGGCACCTTCGTAACTTTTTTTTTTTTTTTGAGGCAGAATCTTGCTCTGTCGCCCAGGCTGGAGGGCAGTCACTGGTGTGACCGCTGCTCACTGCAACCTCTGCCTCCTGGGTTCAAGTAGTTCCCCTGCCTCGGCCTCCCAAGTAGCTGGGATTACAGGTGCACGCCACCACATCCGGCTAACTAATTTTTGTATTTTTAGTAAAGATGGGGTTTCACCATGTTGGCCAGGCTGGTCTCAAACTCCTGACCTCAGGTGATCTGCCCGCCTCGGCTTCCCAAAGTGCTGGGATTACAGGCACAAGCCACCATGCCTGGCTGGCACCTTCATTGCACAGTAAGATTTTGTCTGTACTTTGCCCTTTCTCTGCTATTTTATTCTTTTAATCTATTTGTATGTTACTACACTAGCCTTATCTTTTACTTACTATGGGTTTATAATAATACATTTAGCACCTTGTAGAATTTGTTCTCCATTATTACTTTTAAAATTTTGGCTGTTTTTATATATTATTCTTGAACTGGTCTTTAAAAATAAACAGGATGAATATACAGTAATATGAAAAGAAATCCTAAACTCCTGTCTTTTATAACCTTATTCTCCTCTAAAGATCTTAATATTGTAACTTTTATAAAGGTTTAATTTGAATTTCAACAAATATAAAAGCATAGTTTCTATTTGCAACTTCTAAATTTTTTTTATTTTAACATAGGTTCCTTGTAGCTTGGAATACTGGGATGAACTCCAGAAGGTTTTTGTTGCATTTAGAGAATTTAATCTGTCTGAAAGCAAAGTTTGTGAACTGCAGTTGCCGGATATCAATCTCGTGAATGACCAGAAGAAATTAGTATCTTCAGATCTTTGGAGAATTGTCTTGAACAGCAGTCAAAATGGAGCTGATGACCAAAGGTAATTCACTGAAAGATGATATGGTAGCATTAGCCTGGGAAACACTAGTGACCCCTCACTTAACTGTATCTCAGCTGTCTAGCAGCTGCATCTGTCTGAACAACAAATGAGAACCACAAAGAAAGACAAAATCTGATGTTTCAAAGTCTGCGTACTCAAAATCTTGTGTTTTTACTCATAATACAGCTCTGTGAGCCCTCACTAAGAACCTGTTCCTTAAATATAAAAAGAAAAAAAATGGAAAAAAGCAAATTAAACAAAAAGTCTAGTCATCTTCAACCTCAAAATACAGAGGAATACAGTCATACATGTAACACCTCAATAGACGCTTAATGACATCATAATCAATATGTGTAATGATTATCCTGGGGCATTAAAAGAAATGTTAAAAAAATTGAATTGTCTCCTTCTGAAAGGTAAATTTTAGGAATATTTTCATCTTAATTGTTTTTTTTTTTTATTTTTTTTATTTTTTATTTTTATTTTTATTTTTTTTAATTATACTTCAGGGTTTTAGGGTACATGTGCACAATGTGCAGGTTTGTTACATATGTATCCATGTGCCATGTTGATTTCCTGCACCCATTAACTCGTCATTTAGCATTAGGTATATCTCCTAATGCTGTCCCTCCCCCCTCCCCCCACCCATCTTAATTGTTTTTTTAAAACTTTAAAAGACAAGCCTCCCCTAGGTGACAAAGTGCAACTCTCTCAAAAAAAAAAAGAAAACGACAATCCTCCAGACACTAAGAAACTTGTGTAGCTATGTAATCCCAGCACTTTGGGAGGCCGAGGCGGGCGGATCACGAGGTCAGGAGATCGAGACCACGGTGAAACCCCGTCTCTACTAAAAAAAAAAAATATACAAAAACTTAGCCAGGCGTGGTGGCGGGCGCCTGTAGTCCCAGCTACTCGGAGAGGCTGAGGCAGGAGAATGACGTGAACCCGGGAGGCGGAGTTTGCAGTGAGCCGAGACTGCGCCACTGCACTCCAGCCTGGACGATAGAGCGAGACTCCATCTCAAAAAAAAAAAAAAAAAAAAAAAAACTTGTGTAGCTAACGAAAATAGCTCATACCCAGTGGATTTTATGCAGATAAAGTTTTATCCACCTATAAAGCCTCACTGGCCATAAAGAATCCCTAGAGTTAGCCGGGCACAGTGGCTCACAGTTGTAATCCCAGCACTTTGGAAGGCCAAGGCAGGTAGACTGCTTGAGCCCATCAGTTTGAGATCAGCCTGGGCAATGTGGTGAAACCCCATCTCTATAAAAAATACAAAACTAGCTGAGCATGGTGGCACACACCTGTAGTTCCAGCTACTTGGGAAGCTGTTGGGGAGAGGATCTCTTGAGCCCCGGAGGGTGAGGCTGCAGTGAGCCATGATCTCACCACTGCACCCCAGCCTGGGTGACAAAGCGAGACCCTGTCACACACACCAAAAAAATCTCTAGACCAGATTATCCTCATTTCAGTTTTTGCCTACTTAACACATCCACTAATTTACAGTAGAGAAAAATAGCTTCAGCAATCTATTCTTCAGCACTTCTAGCTTACACACACCTGCTAAGTCCCTTTGCTCATGACCCCATAAAAGACGATAAACAAAGTAAACCACAACCAGTGGAACAGCTTTCTTGGGTCATATACTATCATGTGTACTGTGAGCCTATGCTGTTCATTGCTGTGGATGCCCTACGTGCCACTTCTCCTGATGGGCTGGCTTAGTGTTGTTATCTTACTCCTTTTATGTAATACCTTCTTCTTTCCCTGGAAACAGCATTCTGACAGTAACAGAAAAAAAACTATCCACTATTCCAATACCTTGCTAATCAAATGTTTTTTCTTTTCTCTGTTACCGTTATTTTTGCCCATATGTGTACACGCTTTTACAAGGTTATAATCATAGCACACCACTTTGTATTCCAGTTCCTACTTTTTATTATAAATTATTGTCAATACTTTTTCTTTGGAAATATTTATTTTTATTAATATATGTTCATCGAAGAACATTTCGAAAATCAAACAATACTGCCCATAATTACAAGGAGATAACTTCTGTTAACATTTTGGTTTGTAGCCTCATTGTCTTTTTCATTGATTATTTTGTATGCTTGATAATAATGTGTTTTGTGTTTTATATTTCATATATTCTATTTCTAGGTCATTTGGGCTCTTTAAAAATATTTACTTTCCTAACAGTTTAGCTAGTATTGTAGAATTAGTGAAAATATACTAGAGAAGTAGTGTTTTAACTTTACCTGCATATAGTTCAGCAATAAAAAGAACACCCATCCTGTGATGAATTATTTCATGGATGGAAAGATTGCCTTTTCTAAGTTTAGATTATCTCATCAGAAACCAGGAAATCTCAGAAAATAGAGCTATGGATAACTAAATTGATTCTTTTAAATCTGAGTTTCATTAATAGTATCAAGTTAGAACTGACTTCTTGATTCTAATTATGAAGTAATGCATTTTCACCATCGAAAGAAGCATTGTGGAGAAAGCTAATGCCTCTGAATCTGAAACATTTATAAAAATTACTTTTCTGGTAAGCTTAACAGTATAGAAATGTGGAGCCTTTAGGAGACAGAAATTTAGGCAGACAATCAAATTCAGGCAGTTTTTCACCAAGCATCTGACATTGTAATCACAGATCTTTGTCCTCACCAGGGATTTTTCACCTTACCTAATATTTCACAATTTATCACACTTTAAATTGTTTGAGATTAATCATTTTTCAGATAAAAATTGATATTAATGAAATTAAATTAGAAGAGTTGGTTTAAAAGTCAACAAAATGAAACACTATTAAGGATTATATTTGTTTCGTCCAATTTCTAGAAAGAAAACAGTAATGATTTGATAATATGTCAATATTTCATGCAGACAGAAACCTTTTACAGTTAGCCTCAGTATATTCTGTCACATGAGGAATCTAAATCTGGACAAAAACCTGGTACTTTTATGATTAGAGATTGTCTTATAAAGGATAGTCTCAGTGGTTTGAGAAGGATTTACATCAGACTATTGGACATTACTGAAAGAAAGGTCACAAAAATATATCCCATGAAGCCTAATTAAAAAAGAAGAGCCTCTTGCCTAAAATTGAGATGAATTTTTAATGTTCCTGTGGTAATGGCATCACTGCAAATATGTAAATAGAGGTAGCATTTAATAGATGTAGAAGACCTCTGTTCCACCTTTCAAGGTGGAAGACCTAGGTTTAAGGCCTGGCTCCATCAACAATATGCTATTTGGTGTTGAGAGATTGATTTCTTTTTTTTTTTAATTTTATTATTATTATACTTTAACTTTTAGGGTACATGTGTACAACTTGCAGGGTTGTTACATATGTATACATGTGCCATGTTAGTGTGCTACACCCATTAACTCGTCATTTAGCATTAGGTATATCTCCTAATGCTATCCCTCCCCCCTCCCCACACCCCACAACAGTCCCCAGTGTGTGATGTTCCCCTTCCTGTGTCCACGTGTTCTCATTGTTCAGTTCCCACCTATGAGTGAGAACATGCGGTGTTTGGTTTTTTGTCCTTGCGATAGTTTGCTGAGAATGATGGTTTCCAGTTTCATCCATGTCCCTATAAAGGACATGAACTCATCATTTTTTATGGCTGCATAGTATTCCATGGTGTATATGTGCCACATTTTCTTAATCCAGTCTATCATTGTTGGACATTTGGGTTGGTTCCAAGTCTTTGCTATTGTGAATAGTGCCGCTGTAAACATACGTGTGCATGTATCTTTATAGCAGCATGATTTATAATCCTTTGGGTATATACCCAGTAATGGGATGGCTGGGTCAAATGGTATTTCTAGCTCTAGATCCCTGAGGAATCACCACGCTGACTTCCACAATGGTTGAACTAGTTTACAGTCCCACCAAAAATGTAAAAGTGTTCCTATTTCTCCACATCCTCTCCAGCACCTGTTGTTTCCTGACTTTTTAATGATTGCCATTCTACCTGGTGTGAGATGGTATCTCATTGTGGTTTTGATTTGCATTTCTCTGATGGCCATTGATGATCAGCATTTTTTCATGTATTTTTTGGCTGCATAAATGTCTTCTTTTGAGAAGTGTCTGTTCATATCCTTCACCCACTTTTTGAGGGAGTTGTTTGTTTTTTTCTTGTAAATTTGTTTGAGTTCATTGTAGATTCTGGATATTAGCCCTTCGGCAGACGAGTAGGTTGCAAAAATATTCTCCCCATTCTGTAGGTTGCCTGTTCACTCTGATGGTAGTTTCTTTTGCTGTGCAGAAGCTCTTTAGTTTAATTCGATCCCATTTGTCAATTTTGGCTTTTGTTGCCATTGCTTTTGGTGTTTTAGACATGAAGTCCTTGTCCACGCCTATGTCCTGAATGGTATTGCCTAGGTTTTCTTCTAGGGTTTTTATGGTTTTAGGTCTAATATTTAAGTCTTTAATCGATCTTGAATTAATTTTTATTTAAGGAGTAAGGAAGGGATCCAGTTTCAGCTTTCTACATATGGCTAGCCAGTTTTCCCAGCACCATTTATTAAATAGGGAATCCTTTCCCCATTGCTTGTTTTTGTCAGGTTTGTCAAAGATCAGATGGTGGTAGATATGCGGCATTATTTCTGAGGGCTCTGTTCTGTTCCATTGGTCTATATCTCTATTTTGGTACCAGTACCATGCTGTTTTGGTTACTGTAGCCTTGTAGTATAGTTTGAAGTCAGGTAGTGTGATGCCTCCAGCTTTGTTCTTTTGGGTTAGGATTGGCTTGGCGATGTGGGCTCTTTTTTGGTTCCATATGAACTTTAAAGTAGTTTTTTCCAATGCTGTGAAGAAAGTCATTGGTAGCTTGATGGGGATGGCATTGAATCTATAAATTACCTTGGGCAGTATGGCCATTTTCACAATATTGATTCTTCCTACCCAAGAGCATGGAGTGTTCTTCCATTTGTTTGTATCCTCTTTTATTTCATTGAGCAGTGGTTTGTAGTTCTCCTTGAAGAGGTCCTTCACATCCCTTGTAAGTTGGATTCCTAGGTATTTTATTCTCTTTGAAGCAGTTGTGAATGGGAGTTCACTCATGATTTGGCTCTCTGATTGTCTGTTATTGATGTGTAAGAATGCTTGTGATTTTTGTACGTTCATTTTGTATCCTGAGACTTTACTGAAGTTGCCTATCAGCTTAAGGAGATTTTGGGCTGAGACGATGGGGTTTTCTAGATATCAAATCATGTCATCTGCAAACAGGAACAATTTGACTTCCTCTTTTCCTAATTGAATACCCTTTATTTCTTTCTCCTGCCCAATTGCCCTGGCCAGAAATTCCAATACTGTGTTGAATAGGAGTGGTGAGAGAGGGCATCCTTATCTTGTGCCAGTTTTCAAAGGGAATGCTTCCAGTTTTTGCCCATTCACTATGATATTGGCTGTGGGTTTGTCATAGATAGCTCTTATTATTTTGAGAAACGTCCCATCAATACCTAATTGATTGAGAGTTTTTAGCATGAAGGGCTGTTGAATTTTGTCAAAGGCCTTTTCTGCATCTATTGAGATAATCATGTGGTTTTTGTCTTTGGTTCTGTTTATATGCTGGATTGCATTTATTGATTTACTTATGTTGAACCAGCCTTGCATCCCAGGGATGAAGCCCACTTGATCATGTTGGATAAGCTTTTTGATGTGCTGCTGGATTTGGTTTGCCAGTATTTTATTGAGGATTTTTGCATCGATGTTCATCAAGGATATTGGTCTAAAATTCTCTTTTTTGGTTGTGTCTCTGCCAGGCTTTGGTATCAGGATGATGCTAGCCTCATAAAATGAGTTAGGGAGGATTCCCTCTTTTTCTACTGATTGGAATTGTTTCAGAAGGAATGGTACCAGCTCCTCTTTGTACCTCTGGTAGAATTTGGCTGTGAATCCATCTGGTCCTGGACTTTTTTTGGTTGGTAAGCTATTGATTATTGCCTCAATTTCAGAGCCTGTTATTGGTCTATTCAGAGACTCAACTTCTTCCTGGTTTAGTCTTGGGAGGATATATGTGTTGAGGAATTTATCCATTTCTTCTAGATTTTCTAGTTTATTTGCGTAGAGTTGTTTATAGTATTCTCTGATGGTAGTTTGTATTTCTGTGGGATCAGTGGTGATATCCCCTTTTTCATTTTATATTGCATCTATTTGATTCTTCTCTCTTTTCTTCTTTATTAGTCTTGCTATCAGTCTATCAATTTTGTTGATCTTTTCAAAAAACCAGCTCCTGGATTCATTAATTTTTTGAAGGGTTTTTTGTGTCTCTATTTCCTTCAGTTCTGCTCTGATCTTAGTTATTTGTTGCCTTCTGCTAGCTTTTGAATGTGTTTGCTGTTGCTTCTCTAGTTCTTTTCATTGTGATGTTAGGGTGTCAATTTTAGATCTTTCCTGCTTTCTCTTGTGGGCATTTAGTGCTATAAATTTCCCTCTACACACTGCTGGGAATGTGTCCCAGAGATTCTGGTATGTTGTGTCTTTGTTCTCATTGGTTTCAAAGAACATCTTTCTTTCTGCCTTCATTTCGTTATGTACCCAGTAGTCATTCAGGAGCAGGTTGTTCAGTTTCCATGTAGTTGTGTGGTTTTCAGTGAGTTTCTTAATCCTGAGTTCTAGTTTGATTGCACTGTGGTCTGAGAGACAGTTTGTTATAATTTCTGTTCTTTTACATTTGCTGAGGAGTGCTTTACTTCCAACTATGTGGTCAATTTTGGAGTAGGTGTGGTGTGGTGCTGAAAAGAATGTATATTCTGTTGATTTGGGGTGGAGAGTTCTGTAGATGTCTATTAGGTCCACTTTATGTAGAGCTGAGTTCAATTCCTGGATATCCTTGTTAACTTTCTGTCTCATTGATCTGTCTAATGTTGACAGTGGGGTGTTAAAATCTCCCATTATTATTGTGTGGGAGTCTAAGTCTCTTTGTAGGTCACTAAGGACTTGCTTTATGAATCTGGGTGCTCCTATATTGGGTGCATATATATTTAGAATAGTTAGCTCTTCTTATTGAATTGATCCCTTTACCATTATGTAATGGCCTTCTTTGTCTCTTTTGATCTTTGTTGGTTTAAAGTCTGTTTTATCACAGACTAGGATTGCAACCCCTGCCTTTTTTTGTTTTTCATTTGCTTGGTAGATCTTCCTCCATCCCTTTATTTTGAGCCCATGTGTGTCTCTGCACGTCAGATGGGTTTCCTGAATACAGCACACTGATGAGTCTTGACTCTTTATCCAATTTGCCAGTCTGTGTCTTTTAATTGGAGCATTTAGCCCATTACATTTAAGGTTAATATTGTTATGTGTGAATTTGATCCTGTCATCACGATGTTAGCTGGTTATTTTGCTCATTAGTTGATGCAGTTTCTTCCTAGCCTTGATGATCTTTACAATTTGGCATGTTTTTGCCACGGCTGGTACCAGTTGTTCCTATGTTTAGTGCTTCCTTCAGGAGCTCTTGTAGGGCAGGGCTGGTGGTGACAGAATCTCTCAGCATTTGCTTGTCTGTAAAGTATTTTATTTCTCCTTCATTTATGAAGCTTAGTTTGGCTGGATATGAAATTCTAGGTTGAAAATTCTTTTCTTTAAGAATGTTGAATATTGGTCCCCACTGTCTTCTGGCTTGTAGAGTTTCTGCCAAGAGATCAGCTGTTAGTCTGATGGGCTTCTTTTTGTGGGTAACCTGACCTTTCTCTCTGGCTGCCCTTACCATTTTTTCCTTCATTTCAACTTTGGTAAATCTGAGAATTATGTGTCTTGGAGTTGCTCTTCTCGAGGAGTATCTTTGTGGCGTTCTCTGTATTTCCTGAATGTGAATGTTGGCCTGCCTTGCTCGATTGGGGAAGTTCTCCTGGATAATATCCTGCAGAGTGTTTTCCAACTTGGTTCCATTCTCCCCATCACTTTCAGGTACACCAGTCAGACGTAGATTTTGTCTTTTCACATCGTCCCATATTTCTTGGAGGCTTTGTTCATTTCCTTTTATTCTTTTTCTCTAAACTTCTCTTCTCGCTTCATTTCATTCATTTCATCTTCCATCACTGATACCCTTTCTTCCAGTTGATTGCATCAGCTACTGAGACTTCTGCATTTGTCATGTAGCTCTCATGCCTTGGTTTTCAGCTCCATCAGGTCCTTTAAGGACTTCTCTGCATTCGTTATTCTAGTTATCCCTTTGTCTAATTTTTTTTCCAAAGCTTTTAACTTCTTTGCCATTGGTTCGAATTTCCTCCTGTAGCTCGGAGTAGCTTGATCATCTGAAGCCTTCTTCCCTCAACTCGTCAAAGTCATTCTCCATCCAGCTTTGTTCCTTTGCTGGTGAGGAGCTGCGTTCCTTTGAAGGAGGAGAGGCGCTCTGATTTTTAGAGTTTCCAGTTTTTCTGCTCTGTTTTTTTCCCATCTTTGTGTTTTTATCTACCTTTGGTCTTTGATGATGGTGACGTACAGATGGGGTTTTGGTGTGGATGTCATTTCTGTTTGTTAGTTTTCCTTCTAACAGACCAGACCCTCAGCTGCAGGTCTGTTGGAGTTTGCTAGAGGTCCACTCTAGACCCTGTTTGCCTGGGTGTCAGCAGCAGTGGCTGCAGAACAGCGGATGTTGGTGAACCGCAAATGCTGCTGCCTGATCAGTCCTCTGGAAGTTGTGTCTCAGAGGAGTTCCCGGCTGGCTGTGTGAGGTGTCAGTCCGCCCCTACTGGGGGGTGCCTCCCAGTTAGGCTACTCGGGGGTCAGGGACCCACTTGAGGAGGCAGTCTGCCCATTCTCAGATCTCAAGCTGCGTGCTGGGAGAACCACTACTCTCTTCAAAGCTGTCAGAGAGGGACATTTAAGTCTGCAGAGGTTACTGCTGTCTTTTTGTTTGTCTGTGCTCTGCCCCCAGAGGTGGAGCCTACAGAGGCAGGCTAGCCTCCTTGAGCTGTGGTGAGCTCCACCCAGTTTGAGCTTCCAGGCCGCTTTGTTTACCTAATCAAACAACTAACTGGACAATGGCGGGCGCCCCTCCCCCATCCTCGCTGCCGCCTTGCAGTTTGATCTCGGACTGCTGTGCTAACAATGAGTGAGACTCCGTGGGTGTAGGACCCTCCAAGCCAGGTGCGGGATATCATCTCCTGGTGTGCCGTTTTTTAAACCCATTGGAAAAGTGCAGTATTAGGGTGGGAGTGACCCGATTTTCCAGGCGCTGTCTGTCACCCCTTTCTTTGACTAGGAAAGGGAATTCCCTGACCCCTTGCACTTCCTGGGTGAGGCGATGCCTCGCCCTGCTTCAGCTCACGCACGGTTCGCTGCACCCACTGTCCTGCACCTACTGTCTGGCACTCCCCAGTGAGATGAACCCAGTACCTTAGCTGGAAATGCGGAAATCACCCGTCTTCTGCGTCGCTCACGCTGGGAGCTGTAGACCGGAGCTGTTGGTATTCGGCCATCTTGATAATCATCTGAGAGACTGATTTCTAAACTGAGACTTTAAGAAGTGAATAGGCACTAACCAGTTCAATGGATGACAGGGAGCCCCCAGTGCAAATGACTGAAGACAAAATAGAGTCAATAATTGGGTGGGTTCAGTGGCTAACATCTATAATCCCTGCACTTTGGGAGGCTGAGGTGGGAAGATGGCTTGAGCTCAGGAGTTCAAGACCAGAGTGGGCAATAGTGAGACTTTTGTCTCCACAAAAAAATTTAAAACAGCCAAGTGAAACGGTGCATGCCTGTAGTCCCAGCTGATCAGGAGGCTAAGGTGGGAGGATTGCTTGAGCCCAGGAGGCAGAAGTTGCAGTGAGCCAAGATCACACCACTGCACTCCAGCCTGGGTGACAGAGCGAGACCCTGTCTCAAAAAATAAAAAATGAGTCATTAGTTAGGTTCCTATATCTTTAACTAATGGTTTGCTTGATCATATTATGGTTTTTGGGAGGGAGCATTTGAAGTAAATGTTGACCTTTATAGTACTGACCTTTGAAAGCCTTCCCCTTCTATTTGCTGTGCACTGGACTAGAGGCAAGGGATGCAGCCTCTGGAGCCCTGGTCATTCTATCCATTTCAGCTGTTTATCTTACTCCCATCATGTGTATATTTGTCCACACCCATTGCCTGTTTCCAAAGCCTATGTAAACCTCTTATCAGTCAGGTTCTGACAGGAAACAGATGGCAACTCAGACTGGGTGACTGGGGAGAGTTTAATGAACTGCAAAAGTGGGGGCTAGGAACCCTGGGAAACTGTCCCAATCTTAGGCCAAAAGAAGCCAAGTGATAGAGCCATTATCAAAACTGTAACTCAGTGAGGATGTTTGTAGCTACGTTTGGTAGAGGAACACAGCTAATGTACAGAGATCTGGCTGCAAAGGAACCGGGAAAATACATACCCTTACCTCACTCCTCTTCTGCCTTCTAAGTCACCTCGTGGGTACCTCCCACTGACTGAATCCAAGGACAAGCCAGAGGACAAAGTAGCTTGTTGGTGCAGTCCAGAAAGCTCCCTTCCAGAGGCAAAGAAGAAGGTGGGGAATGGTAGAAGGTGGGTCAAGAGAGCAAACAGAAGATATCCAGCAAGCGCACACTCTTATTTGCAATTGACAGCTTCTTACCAGGTGACTGGGAGGAACAAAATGGAAAAGGAGTCATGAGCCCTACTCTCTTGGGCCACCCTGGCAGGTTCCCTGGGTTTGAAATCAATCAGGTGTCTTCTGATGGATCAGAACAACTTTTTACTTTATTTATTCCCTCTTACCTTCACCCCTAAAGAGCTAATTCCAGAAATACTTACTTTGGCTGTGGAAAGTAACACAAATTACAGACATTTATTATATAACACAATAGTAATTGTGCAGATCTCAATATGTATGTCTGGTTAATTCTGTATAAGTTGTTTGATGATAACGTTAAACTCTTGATCTGTGCCAAGACTTTGGTACTTTCCTGTCCATATTTCATGGTCATCTTCTGCCAATATTAAAGCATGTGAGAGCAGATTGCTTGTAAGGACTTTTTATCTCTACCCCCAAAATGCTGACTCATGACAGAAGGCATCTTGGAAAGAGAAATGGCTTAAGGGTGTATGGCTCTTTCTTCATGTGATAAAAATTAAACCTCTGGCGAGTTGTATAAAGTGCTTTTTAATATATATATTTTTTTCTTCCTACTCCCTCAAGATCTCATAAAAGAAATCACTGTCCACTCATATTTGGGAATCTTTGAGACAGTGATCCACAGCCTGTGTGTGTATGAGTGTGTGAATGTGAAGAACTCCTTTTCATTTCCCAAAACCTTTATTCTTGTGTATATAGACAGTGGAGGAATCAGAGAAAGCGTGGTGATGGATAAGTCCCTGAATCATTTCTTTTCTCTCTGCTGGTTGAACTCTCTCCCCCCAAAAAGTGACTGTGGCCTTCCAGATATTGTTTCTCTCCATTTGGCTACTTGGGTCTGCCCTTTTAGATGTATCTAGATTTTTGGGTAATTCGTTTAGTGTTATAAGCCATTTATACATAAATCTTGACATTTGGAACTGCTTTGTCACCTGTGTTTCTAGTTACACACTGGTATAATCCAGGATTTATCCAGAAAATTCTTTCCTTTGTCCCTCCCTAAGGCTAAAGCTGAGTTTTTGTCTTCTCTTCCTTGAGTAGAAGGAATACTTACATTTTTTCCTCAGGTTTGCTTTTGAGGCCCTTTGCTATTTTCTTTAGGTGGTGATTGAACTCTGTATACGAAGTCCTCCAGGGAGTTGGCCTTTGCCACGTAGTCCTTCTTGCATACACAGTCCCTGAAGTACTCAGGTGCTGCTCAGGTCTCAGAGTTCTTGGGTGATGGTACTTATGAGCTCTCTATGTCGTGTTGCCTACTCTATGAACCTTGGGAGATTCCTCTTCCTTTTTTTTTTTTTTTTAAGTTAGATTTAAAGGAGTGTTTTACCTGAAGGCTCATTTAAGGTTATTTTTCAAACTACAAACTGGAGCACATTCATGTGTTATGAAATAGCTGGTTACAACTGGAGTTTTTTAAATAACATAAAATAAAATAGAAAATAGTTTGAAAAAGACAAATATTATATGATTCTACTTACATGAGATCCCAAGAGTCGTCAAATTCATAAAGAGTATAGTGGTCGCTGTCAGGGGCTGTGGGGAGGGAAGGGTGGGAAGTGAGGGTTTAATGGACATGGAGTTTCAGCTTGGGAAAATCAAAAAGTTCTAGAGATGGATGGTGGTGATGGTTCCACAACAATGTGAATGTACTTAATGTCACTGAACTGTACACTTTAAAATGGTTAAAATGATAAATTTTATGTTATATATGTTAATATATTATCAATAGAAAATAGCGTGTGTCGTATTTTCAGAAAACCTTTTCCCCTGTTTTGTATGTGTATACTGGATTACAATAAAAATGTGCTTGTTATTTGGAGTTAGGGTTAAGACATTTGAAAAACAACCATTGTAAGGAGTGGAAGAAACGCAGTGCAACAGGCACACATGTCCTCCTGCGTCCTCTCTCACCCATTCAGCACTCTCCCGGGATGGACAGAGCAGTGTTCCTGCATTGGGTAGGGGAGAATTTATGTGAACCAACGTTGAGAGACAGTGCCCCGTTGAGATGAATGCCAATATGCTGTTGTGAGATCCCTCTTAGGAAGCTAAAAATAATCAATTAACATTAACCTATGTAGCCAGTATGGTACCTTGTCTTGCCCACAAGAAAAAGAGGAATGGATTTTTTTCATTTTTTTTTTTTTTTAATCAAGTGGTGGACATCATGCTAAGTAGTTTATATGCAGTAGCTCATGTAATACTTGAAAAAGGTAGGTCTAATTACTGTACTCATTTTATAAATGAAAAATACTGAGATTTAGCCAGGTGAAATAATTTGCATAATACTACAATATAAATGATAGCAGCACATACATTTTATTCTAGGTTCTCCTACCTTGGTCATTCTCTGCTTAATCTCACAATCGTGGTGGAAGGCAAGGAGGAGCAAGTCACGTCTTAATCTCTATGCTATATTATCCTATATTATAAAATCTTTATTACCATAAATGGATCCATAGAGAAGTGACATTCAGAGCTGGATCTTTAGGGATTGTGCCTAGGTCCCCACAGTGCCCTTAAGATAGGATCAGTCTACATCTAGATGTACTGGACACTCCTTGTTTAAAGAATTGATCCCCTCTATAGGTCACTCAGGACAGTTGGTACGTAACTCTTTGGCTAAAATGAAGGTATAAATAAAACACCTGCCATCCTTCTCACTGTCTAGGATATTTCCACTATCCTAAAAACAACACTTAAATAACCCTCTGATCTTAAAGCTACTTGAATAAATTACTGAATCGTGAATTGTGTTTATTACTATTTGAGAAGTCTTTGTTCCAGAAACTATTTTCCAGTTAAAAGTGAAGAGCACCAGATAATTCTATGAACACTGTCATTGGCCATGAATTTGACCTGTTTTGAAAGTCTTTTGGGAAAAGGGGAAGTATTGAAATATAAATATTATAAGTTGTGAGACTGTTTACTTTTCTTTTTCTGCTTATTATACATGTGATGTTTGACCTTTTGAGATGTGAATCAGATTAAAGTCTACTGTCATACTTAATTAGGGAAATTATATAAATGTAGCTACTGCAAGTCTCTAGCAGGGTCATCACTCATGTTTGACTATTTAGTCCTATTGTACTTAGATCATTTTAATCCTTAGGTATAAAGTAAACACATACATGCTACTTTTATAGTATATAATGGTGATTTAAGTTAAGAATATCAAAAACTATAAATGTGCTAATGTAAAATAGAGTTAAGGTATATACAAATTACATATACTATATTTTGTGTTTAAGAAGTGTGTGATTTTGTTGACTCCGATTTTTAAATAAAAGTTTTAATTTTGCATATAAATTAACCTAGTAACCATTTTAGTCAGGATTTCAAGATTGAAGGAGTATTGCTGACTAGAGTAGCGCTACTAGCACTAATGCTTACTGGAGTATGATTTTATGATTCAGAAGCTACTGTATATACCTAAAAATATGTCTAACCATTGCTTTGTGCATTTAATTTAGGAAAAGTGAAGAATCAATCAATTTGCTATAAGTAAAGATTGTATTAGATACTCATGATGTTTTAGCAACCTTGTGCAATATGTTATGATATTTGCCACTCTCAGGAGATAGAAAAATAAATCTTGGAAAATATCAGAATGTCAAAAACTATAATTGGCCAGAGAAATGCCTCAGATAAACCCCTCAAACTGTGTACCCATTTTAAAAAACTGGTCCCATAGAACTCTTGCCTGGGTTTTTAATAATATTTTGACTAACATTGTGCCCTATTTCTAAAAACTTACATGAGTAGTATAACGGAAAGAGTTCAAATGTGTAAAACACATGTACAACTAATATATTTTCCTCTTTCTGAATAAATACAAGTTTTAATTTTCTCTTGCCAATGAGATCTTTTGTTAACTCTACAAATTCCTAGAAAGTTACTTGGATTACTGTGCCCATTATACATGTTTTAAGAATATACTTAGCTGCATTTTTGTGCATAGTCAATAACCTAGTGCTCCAGAGTCTGTTTTCTTTGTCTGCAATGGAGATTTACTAGCATTGCAGTAAATGCTTACACCACATAACTGGAAACTCTTTGAGGTTAAACAACTCAGTAAACATGCTGGAATGCTCCTAGCTTTCATTTTCACCAGCCTGGTTTCACAACCTCTTTCAAAACCCAATGGAAGATTCACACCTCTGAAAATCCCACATGATTCACCCATGCCATTAATTTCCTCTTGTGTTTCCACTCTGGCAGCACTTCCCACTTTCCTATTCCTGGGGGGTGGTTCTGTTTGGTAATTTTTGTAAATGTCTACGTATTGAGTATCACCAGTTAGACTGTGAGTTCTTTGAAAATCAAAGATTTGTTTCTTTAGTGCTTCCTGTCATAGTTCTCCCTAGGATACTGTAAATCACATTGCTTGTCCTTAGGCCCCTCATGGATTTGGGAGCCAGGGTGTGACAGCTACAGAGCATATTCAGGATGAAAAGAAGAGAGTGGAAGACAGTGAGCTGTGGGGAAAGGGCAACATTGATTCGGTGATCCACAATTAACAGGACACAACTTGTTCTCCTCCAACAATCCCAGATTCCCAGGTCTCATGCTCCTGTTAGCATCAATGCAATCTGGGCAGCATGCTTCCCGTGCACAGCAGCAGCCACCATGTGCAGACATCTTCCCTTCTATGGATGCCGTCACTATTCATTTTAATCAGATTTAACTCATTTTAATCAGATTTAACTCGTATAGGCTGGGAGTGGTGGCTCAAGCCTGTAACCCCAGCACTTTGAGAGGACAAGGTGAGTGGATCACTTGGGGTCAGGAGTTCAAGACCAGCCTGATCAACGTGTTGAAACCCCATCTCTACTAAAAATACAAAAATTAGCTGGGCATGGTGGCCGGTGCCTGCAATCCCAGCTACTTGGGAGGCTGAGGCAGGAGAATCACTTGAACCTGGGAGGCAGAGATTGCATTGAGCCAAGGTTGTGCCACGCTGCTCCAGCCTGGCCTGGACAACAAAATGAGACTCCATCTCAAAAAAAAATAAAGATTTAACTTGTATAAGATAGTGTTAAGAGGATGGGCAAGTGAAGAGAGGACCCATGCATTGTAATTGTCCATGGGACCCTCATTCTTCTGGATATGGTCATAACTTTTATGGCACCCATTACGGTAGTGAGTGAGTTCTTAATAAAGAATATCGACTGACTCCTGTGGAAATATGGGTATGGACAATCTGGAGAAGTAAAACAAAAGTGACATATTTATGGTGACACTGAAGTATTGGGTTTTTGAGTGGCAGAGTCATACTCTCAACTGCATTGATCTTAAACTAATAACAAATGGCCCATAAGTTTTGTGAGATGTGGATGGAAGCACATTGAGTTGGAGATCAGTATGATCATAGATCAGTATGAGTTGGCATTTGAGGAATCCTTTGAAAGTTTTCTGTGAACAATTCATAGAGAATAATCAACATGATTCCAGGCTGGAATGCAGTGCACGACAGCCTTGACCTGCTGTGCTTAAGCAATTATCCCACCTCAACCACTGAGTAGCTGGGACTGCAGGTGCATGCCACCACATCCAGCTAATTTTCTGGATGAGGTGAGGTCTCACTATGTTACCCAGGCTGGTCTCGAACTCCTGAGCTGAAGTGATCCTGCTTCCTCGGTCTTCCAAAGTACTAGGATAACAAGCATGAGCCACTGCACCCGGCCAAACACGAACTTAATTTTAAAAAATAACTAATTTACATACGAAAATACAGAAGATTTGATAAAATATTGACTATAGGATTTTCAGTGCTAGTTTTAGAAACCCTTATAAAAAGACATTTCACTCATGTAATATTGGGCAATTTTGGTTATTGTACTTCTTTTATCACTTCTTTCCCATAGCTCTGCAAGTGAGTCTGGTTCTCAAAGCACTTGTGATCCACTTGTGACTCCAACAGCCCTGGCTGCCTGTACCAGAGTTGACTCCTGCTTTACCCCATGGTTTGTCCCATCCCTTTGCATTTCCTTCCAGTTTGCTCACCTGGAATTCCATCTTTGTCATCACCTTGACCAACTAGGCACAGGTACTCTTTTCTTTAGCATCAGAATAACATCCATTTAATACTTACCATTTTCTGTTGAGTGTTTTCAAAACAGAAGTCAACAATCTTAGATAGTGTATTTTCAGGAAGTATAAAGCGAGCAGTGGCAAAGTTATCCTGGGGTTGACTTGGCAAAACAGGCATAACCTTTACTTCTGAACCAGCTTATGAACCTATTATATAAGTTGTCAATGGTATTGAGCTGACATGTTTTTGAATGCTACCTAATGAGAATTTTTCAAGGAAGTTAGTTTTACTGTAATTCCAATTATGATCTTGTATTAGTTCATTTTTCACGCTGCTGATAAAGACATACCCAAGACTGGGAAGAAAAAGAGATTTAATGGACTTACAGTTCCACATGGCCGGGGAGACCTCACAATCGTGGTGGAAGGCAAGGAGGAGCAGGTCACATCTTACATGGATGGCAGCAGGCAAAGAGAGCTTGTGCAGGGAAACTCCAGTTTTTTTATAACCATCAGATCTCGTGAGACTTATTCACTATCACGAGAACAGTACAGGAAAGAGCTGCCCCACTGATTCGATTATCTCCCACTGGGTCCTTCTCACAACACGTGGGAATTCAAGATGAGATTTGGGTGGGGACACAACCAAACCATATAAGATCTCTTTGAAAGAACTATGTCTGTTCTTGTTCAGTATCCTGAGTCATTACATTAGTAGCAAATAGATTCCAAAAATACTTGGTATTGCCTGATTTCAAAAGCATGAATACTTTCTACAAAAGATAGGCACAGTCTCAAATTAATTTAAAGGGGTATCATTTTTACAAGTTTGGAAGGAAGTTTAAATTTTCCCACACACCAAAAGTGGCCTTTTATAAGTTTACTAATGTTATTTGAACAATTATTTCTCAATCTTTATGTTCTGTACCAAACCTTTTCTAGGTGATACATTTTGACTCATGTATTAGGTTTTTGACCTACATGTAATGAAGGGAAGAGGAGAAAATCAGATTAAAACAAAACACAGCTGGCTGGGCACAGTGACTCACACCTGCAATCCCAACACTTTGGGAGGCTGAGGCGGGTGGATCACGATGTCAGGAGATTGAGACCATCCTGGCTAACACGGTGAAACCCCATCTCTACTAAAAATACAAAAAAATTAGCCGGGCCTGGTGGCACGTGCCTGTAATCCCAGCTACCTGTAATCTTCAGGCTGAAGCAGGAGAATCGCTTGAACCCGGGAGGCAGAGGTTGCAGTGAGCCAAGATCACACCACTGCACTCCAGCCTGGGTGACAGAACAAGACTCCATCTCAAAAAGAAAAAAAACAAAAAAACAACAAAAAAAAAACATAGCTGCTGTTAAGCATCTTGCCTTTTCAGCAAAAATGGAGTTTAACCTGCTTTCTCTAACTCTCTTTGAGTCATGTTTTTGTTTTGGTTTTTGAGATTTGATTGGTAGCTACAGAGCAGTTCTATGAAATTCTCTTTAGATAGATACCTGCTTTTCAGTTTATTTATTGGCTTCTGTGATCAATTTTGTGAAAATTACTTTTGGACAATGTATATTTAAGAGGCCTAATTGAACAAAACAGTTGTGTTTTCAAATATCAAATGGGAATCCAAAGAGTATAATATCTTCAAGAAATAATTTGAATTTATTAAACACCAAAAACTAATTTCAATAATCAAAAAGTGAATAGTTTGAATGTCATTTCACTCTTTATTTTCACAAAGTATTGGCTCATCTTAATTGCTGTTTTCCTTGTTTGTTTTCTCAACAGCTGCACCACAGTACCTACAGCCATTTGTTTCCGACAGAAATATGCCATCTGAACTAGAATACATGATTGTTTCCTTCAGAGAACCACACATGTATCTTCGACAGTGGAATAATGGTTCTGTCTGTCAGGAGATCCAGTTCTTAGCTCAAGCAGACTGTAAACTTCTAGAGTGCAGAAATGTCACTATGCAAAGTGTGGTGAAACCCTTCAGCATCTTCGGGCAGATGGCACTTTCCAGCAATGTAGTGGAAAAGCTGCTTGACTGTACCGTGATAGTTGATTCTGTATTTGTAAACGTTGGACAGCATGTAGTCCATTCTCTAAACACTGCAATACAAGCTTGGCAACAGGTATGCACATTCCATAACAGTTTACAGTTTGGCCACATATGATCTTTTATTAGGTTCTGTATGCTATCACTTCTGATAATAAGTTAAACACAAACAAAAATGTTAGAGAATGAAGAATTTGATGGGCACCATTATACTTGAGGCCTTCTCTGTTTTGGCAAAGTGATGCCTGTTATTTTTGAAAAACTGGAGAATATGGGTTCTCTACACATGCATTGGAGATCATGCCCACATTTTTGTGACTAATGTACCACATCTGTGTGGAAAGTAACATATTCCCAGAAATTTTTTCCAAGTATTGTGGCTTTAGTTTGCCAAAGCTTCAACTTAGCTATGTATCAAATTGTCTAAGGATCCATTGCAGAAATAAAGAACCTGTGTGACCCTGTCTGATGATAAGCATTCGATCTTTTCAAACAAACAAACAAAGCAGCGAGATGAAATATGTGAGTACAATACAGTCTTAGTTTTTTCCTCTGCTCTCATTCTGACTTTTTGATTCACTAAAAAGTACTGGATAATGGATTTTTTAATCAATTAGAGAGCCTTGATTATTTTAATAATTTTTTAACTTTTATTTCTTACCAGAAATAAACCAAACCAAAAAAGGGATGAAGTCTAAGTCTATGATAAGTGGCATATTTAAAATGGGAAACCTGTCCATGTCTGCTAGCACAAAAGTAACTTCACAGAATATTTGGATGATAATATGTTCAATGATTTAAGAACAAATCACTTCTGCTTCCCTTACTGATTTTAGTGTTATATTGTATTTCCATCAAGTTTGTGTTGCTATTTAAGCTGAGACATTTCCCCACATTCTGTATATATTACACACATTTGGGTGAAGCTGGCTCCCCAAGAGAAACGGTGCTTCATCCGCCACTGACCTCCTTTTGGGATGGAGCAGTTAAGGGGAAGAGGAGCTTTTGTTCTCTAACTTAAGAATTTGTATGAGAATACATATTTTTCTTTATATGCATGAAGACCTATACAAGACCAAGGAATTAATTACCTAACATGGCAAAGGGAAAGAAGATAACACATCTGTTTTATATTTTAAAAATCTTTTTTAAGGGCATTCCACGGTTTTCTTGTTGCAAAGGACATGCGTAAAATAAGAGCTAGTGTGATCTAAATCTTTGCAGCTGGTTCAAATAGCCATGTGAAAAAAAACCTCTCTGGCTCCAATTTCTGTTTTTTTGTCATATTTTGAACAATGCATTTAATAAAAAACAAACCTAGAAAATATAAAAGAATCACTGATAGAACATTTAAACCCAGGATATTTTTGTCTTGGTATCAGAACCATTATAAGGGGACTCATGTGTAGCAACTACTGCAAAATGGCCTTCAGAAATACCAGTTTCCTCCCAGGGTAAAAATACTCTCTTAGACACAGCTATACATAGAAATAAAATATGGTGCATAAATATTTAAATGTTTTAAACCACATCAGAGTGTGAATGACTGACTGGCTAACATAATGCCTTGAAGGAATATTCTGAGTTTTTTTTAATGGAATTGTATATTTGATTAAGTAGAGCCATATGTCACGTAGCATATTGCTGACAGGTACATTCTATGAATAGTTGGTTCTGATTTATACAGGGATTTGGCAATGTTAACATGAGCCACAAGAGGATATACTTCTGTAATTGTTGCTGTAATTTTCTTGTTTCCTCTCATGTCAAGGGTACTTGCCACCAAGTTTTAATGTGGTAGGCACCTAACCCTGTGTATTCTAAAGTAAATATGAAAGTGCACTACTTTGAAATTATAGGACATTGACCTTGAAATGGGCTTACAAAGGGTTATTGAGTTCATTGTTTCTAAGATGTTCTGAATGTGGTTTATCCCCTTTAGAAGCGGAAGTTTAGTTTCCCAAACTTGGATTTTATTGTGTGTATACTGCTCACATACAGTATAATTGCTGCCAGTGAAAAATATGAATTTAATAAGCAAGCAAAGTGATTTTAGTTCTCCACATACCTTTTATTGGATTCATATTGGAGACAAGTCATTTTTCCCCAGTGTGGATGGACCAGACAGTTGAAGCATGAAACAATTTGGCCTTCCACCTTTAGGTCATGAGTTCAAGATTAACAGAAGCCTTCATCAGTGTCTGATTTCTCTGGCTATAGATTTTCTTTTCTCTTTTATAAATGATGACTGTTTTGTGAAAACAGATTAAGGATCCAAAATGCCATTTGCAGTTTGTTTTATATTTCTATGTCACTTTCCCAGATTTGGACAAAATAGCATTAAATGGGTTTTTTTCTTAAATTAAGGTTACACTTATGTGTCTTCTCTTATACCAAAATGGTATATCTGTTTAATTGCAAATGCTTGTATGACACTCCGTGAAACTTAAATGTGGATAAGCTATTTTTTAATTACGATTCCAAGTGAGCATTCTGAGGCTCAACATCTATGATGTGACGTCAAATACATATGAACTTTTTAATATTACAACAGAATTTAAAACATTCCAAGAAATGCTTAAACTTATTACAGTTATAATGAACTCCACAGATGAAGGAGCAGTAGACAAATAGTTCCCTGAGGACTTTGAATATTCTTTAGAAAAATGTAAACAACCCCCTTGTGTTCTTTGATTTACATTTTTTCCTAAAACCCTCATCATTTATTAAAGGTCAGTTTTTAGAGATGAAGAAAGTAATATGATTTTTTTTTTCTGCTCAAGCCCCATCTGGTAACTTAACCTCTGTGTTACCAGCAGATTGATCCCAATTCATTATGAAAACTGAATTTTAATCTCAGGATGTGTAACTAAGTGGGAGATTGGAATCATATCCCTTTCTTCATGTCTGTACTCGCACTGAAAGGAAAGAAAAATGTTTACAAGTAGAGCAGTTCATGTTGATTATATAATGCTCAATGGAAAAATCTCATCAAAACTAATTACATACTATGATTCCAGTTTGATTAAAGGTTTGTAGATAAATATATAAAAAAGGATTGGATAGGACAGACTAGAATAGTAACAGGCAGGACATTCAGAAGGGAAAAATTACTTGAAGAAAATTCACCAAAATGTTAGTAGTAGTTATTGCTGAGTTTAAAATTAAAGATTTTTAAAAATCCATACCTTCTGTATTTCCTAATTTTTCCCTCCCCTTCTTCTCCCCTGTATTTTCTAGCTTTGTACAGTGAATATGTAATTATAATTTTACAAATTAAATCTACTGAAGTTTTTGTTTGTTTATTTTCTAAGTATCGGCTAGGCATTATGCTGGATACTGGAGATAAAACTGTAAAGAATAAAAACTGTAAAGATGTGGTTGCTGCCCTTCTGCAGCATGAAGTCTAATTATGGAGACAATATTGAACCCATAATGGTACAAATTAACAAGTGCTCTGAAGGTGAAATATAGAATCTTATGTAAGCATAAAATAAGAGAACCTAACTTGACCTTGGGAGGATCTCAGAAGGCTGCTCTTAAAACCAACCTTAAAACAGGAATCTGAAAGTTGAGTAGAAACAAGTTGGTCAAGCAAGAAACTGAGAAAAAGATGTCCAAGCAGAGGGAAGGCTCTGAGGCAGGAAGTAGTTTGATGTGTTGGATGAGTTGGAAGGAGGTCAGCATAGTGCTGGAGGAGCTGGAAAAGGCTGGTGGAGCTGGAGTGTCCTGAGCAAATGCCCTCAGCAAATGGAGAGTAGCTCAAGATGCAGTTGGAGGCATGGGCAGGGGCTGGGTAAGACGATTCATCTAAAACTCAACAGCAGGCAAGTTTTGAAATCATTGCTACCAATTAAAATCCATAGTAGAGAGTATTACGGTAGATGGCAGATGCTTGTTGTTATGAGTACTTTGGTCTCACTTAGCCAGAAACTCTTTTGGTGATTAGTGTGACTATGAAGCAAGGTTCGGTTCAATGGGAATAGATGGGTGATGTGAGAGGGCTTAGAAGCCCTCAAGGGCCTCCGGAAGAATGAGGTATGTCAGGGCCACTTCACCACCTGCAGCATGGAGCCTGCCCACCTACTTCAAGGGCATTCTGGATGACTAGGAGTAGATTCCGTTTCCCAAGATGAGTCTGTACCCTAATGGGTACAAGTCTGGTCATGGCCCAGGCCGGATTCCAGGGACATTCATCTGTAGTCTCCTTGGCTTCATGCCTCCTCCGTACTTGAATCACAATGCTTCTGAGTTGTATCTCTGTTTACTCCCCCACTTCTCAGTAAAGTGGCAAATGATGGAGTGTGGCATTTTGACATTATTTCGATCCATAGCCAGCAAATAGAGGCCAACTGGAGAAGCATCAGTTACATGTTATCCTCCCATTATCCACAAATCAATTAGCTACTTATGATTTTTTTTATATTCTCAAGGTAATCATTTATTTAGCATTCTTTTAGTTTACCAAAAGTATGTTTATTGTTTTTAAGCCATAGCCTAACCAGAGTGATAAAAGAGTAAGCACGGAAATACTTTATTACTTTGCCGGTGTTTTAATGTAACAGCAACCAATGGAGGCACCATTAAATGAGAAAGGAGTTATCAACAAAGGAACGTATTATTAATTTGCTGCGCTTTAGCTGACTAATGAAGGATTTTAGCTGATTGATGACTTAACTGAAACAGATACTGAAAACTGTTTCAACTAACATTATTTCTCATGAAAACTGCAACTTGGCTTACACTGACTCTGGAGTTGATCTGTTTTGTATGTTCAGCTTCTTAACAATAGAGGGAAAGTTATGGTTTTATTTACATCTCTCACTGAGCAGATTTACACACACACACATATCCACCCTCCCTCCTAAGGGATCTGGGGATGTTTTACCTAAATGATTCTTACTTTCTGTAGGGTACAAACTGTGGCTTTGGTAATTGGTCTTGATTGTTGAGTTTAGAAGCCGGGAACATGGTAATTCTAGCCTCCAGTACTCTGCTCAAAAACGTGCACTACCCAGTACAGCACTGTTTGTAGCATGTTAATTCACTTTAAGAAATGTTAAAAGTTTGAGGGATCTCATTGTTCTTTTACTCTTCAGTGTGTATGATTTATTTTGAGGGAGTATAAATCAAAACACATTCTTGGAACATTTAAAATCTCTTAAAGGTATTTTTTATGTGTGTGCTTATCCTGGCAGTATAGAATACTTTGTATACCAGAGCTAATGACAACAGATCTTTTAGGGTTTCTGTGTTGTAACAATCGCCACTGGGCAGACAGCTGCCAAACATCTTACAATCTGATCCATGTTGGCTTTCGTATCCTTTTTCTTTCAGAACAAATGCCCTGAGGTAGAGGAGTTGGTCTTCAGCCATTTTGTGATCTGTAACGACACACAGGAGACACTGCGGTTTGGCCAGGTGGATACTGATGAAAATATTCTGCTGGCGAGTCTCCACAGTCACCAGTACAGCTGGCGCTCTCACAAATCCCCACAGGTATTTGAGAAACACCCTTACAAACAGCCATTGTTAAGGTTGGGGATTCATTTCTTCTGCACTTGTGTGCCTCTCCAGTTATTTCCCTTTTTAAGTCTCCGAAGGAACCACACAGTGTAGCTACAACTGACGGAAACCCAAGAGTGTTTAGAGATGGGAGCACACGCTTCTCTTGGAATGCAGCATTTTCCTGTTTAGCACTGGTGCTTGGGGGGCAGCAGGGTATGGTGATGAAGAGGCTGACTCAAGAGCCAGGTTTGGATCCTAGCTGTGTGTAACCTTGCTCTACTTTCTGTTCTTCAGTTTTGTCATGTGTAAAATGGAGATAAAAGTAGTACCTATTTCATAGGGTGATAAGGACTAAGTGAATTCTTATGTATAAGGCATTAATACATAAGCATTGTGTTGGGTATTATTATTCATTTGTTTCTTCAGATTTTTTTCTGTGTGTGTCCTTGGTAGCAGGCACATGCTAGGCACTGGGAATTCAAAGACAGGTAACTCACAGGCCTTGCCCTCCGAGGACAGTTCACAATCTGTGATACAATGACAGTGAAAAACTATGTCCAAGGGAGCACTGAGAGAAGACACACCAAAGGATGTCTGTTTTCCAAGTAGTGTAATTTCATTTTCCTGTCCCTTTAGATGGGAATAATTAGAGATATGTGCCCTGTAGCGATAATATGAAGATGAATTAAATACAAAGATGTAGTACTCTCGAGAATAATGTATTTGTTAAACTCTGGGTAATAAGGAAACTACTGCCTGCTTGTGATTAAAGAAAGTCATTAGATTAGAGAACAAATTTTCCCATCTGGTCTCTAGACCAGCATCAGAATACATTATACCCTTGGGCTCCATCTGAGGGTAGCTAGATGCTGATTTCTTGTCTTTTCATCAGATTGCCACACTATTGGTATACAATTTGGAAAAGTAAATATAATGCAGTATTTGTTATTTAAATATATTTAGTTCACATTAATCTGACAGGACACTGAAATACATGACATTTTTTCATAAAAATTGTCTCATGTGATATGGTATTGCACTCATATTTTTAGGGTAAATCACATACCCTTGTTCTCTAATTTTCCTCTTTAGAAATGTCCATGTTAAAAGTATTTGTTTTCCTCGTTTAACATAAAGGATGTTTTATTTGTTTCAAATTCATCTATTTTTAATTTTTTTTCCTATGGACTACAAAAGTGAAAGCATACAGGTATACTGACAAAACCAAACAAAAAACACCTATAATTCCAACCACCTAGAGAGAACTCATGTTAACACTTCCTGTATTAGATCTTCTAAGTTTCCATTGTCATTGCATTCCCAGCAATGAATTATGAGGGACAGGAAAGAAGCCTCTGAGAAGCTGCAGTAACATGTAATTGTACACTGTACCTGTAGCCACTTTACCAATGCACACACAGCAAGCTCCAGGCTTTAGCCCGTAGAAAGCAAAGCAGAGGAAGCTTAACTCTCCACAGTCATTTGAAGATGCATAGCTTGCATATCCCTCAGAGACCCTCAGGATTCCCTGGAAACTGGAGCCAGGATGGGAAGGGTGATCATAAGAGAACAACTGGCTCAGGAGTGTGGGGAGCAGTAGTCTTCATGTTATAGACATATAGTTTCTGGGTGGAGAGGAGGTCAGCAGGAAAGAATGAATAGACAACCACTGTCACCAGCACACCTTTCATTTTCATACTCATTTGCACTATTTCAAGGCCTTTTTGTATTTATTACAAGTTTTATATTCACAGCATTCCTGTGCAGTATTATTTGTTGTGCATATTTTATAGATAAGAAGACAAATAGAAATGTTAAGTTAGGTAGTGGCAGAATTAGGACTGAATTCTTTATCTTTTAATTCTCAATACAGTGTCACTTCAATGTTGTCTCACTTCCGTAGGTTTTGGCAGCATGATTTGTCTGTTAGAATAGCCAAGCTGTGAAGTTTGAAAAGAAAGGCTGAGAAATCACTGGAATAGTAGGCCACATCTAAAGCTAAACTAATAGGGGATTCTTAGTGCAAGTATGAACCCTCGCAAAGTCTTAACTGTGTTACCAAAAATAATAGGAGCTTCTTAATGACAAACTCTAAACATAAAACAGGTATCTAATAAACTTTGTTTTTTCTTTTAAATTTGTAACTGCATCTTGTGGATGCAACTTTTAAAATAAGCTGCAGTCATTATAATCTTCCTAAGACTAAAACCTAGATAACCTAGATAATAATATTTATAAAAAACAATGTCTTCTTACTATATTTCTGTATGCTAATGTAAGTGGATTTTAGGACCCTCTGAAGCCAGAAGCCTTAATGGGCCCAGAGGGTCTTCATGGAATTCGTTACATTCATTACATTCACAGTTGAAAATTCTGCTGTGTTCTAATGAGAGGCTACATGAGGATCAGAAAAACTAGCCACTCAGTTTCAAACTGCACCTGGAGCTTGTCATAGATGCACAACTGAGCAAAATATTCCTTTTTCCAGACTCCAAGTCATATCCTGCATTGCCCAGCAAGCTTTGTTTTAGGAACATTTGTGTCTGCATGTTTATGCTACCTTGGGTGTTAGTCAATTCATAGTCTCAGGGAGGATTTCTAAAGTTCATGGAACTTAACTTCACTAAACAATGTAGCTAACATTGCAGAGATCAAGAAAGTGGCAGTGACACCTGGAAAGGTTTCAAAGAGGTCAAGATATCTTAAAACCACACAAGAGGTTGCTAACAACATTAAGTCCCAATAGGATGAAAGGAAACATGGACACAACCAATTCTAGAAATCCAAAGCTGACAAACCTTTTAGAATTGAAAGTCATAAAATGCTCCTTATAGTTTCTAACACATGCTCTGGGGCAGAATCACTTAACATTCTGGATATCTCACAACAATTTCTTGCCTAAACAAACAAAGGAAGAAGAAAACTATTTCCTAGGGAATAATTGAATATATTCAGCTGCACAGAATCATAGATGCCATCACAAAGGGCTCTTAAATATTCCAATTCAGTAGACTTTAGATCAGGTTGGATGAGAACAATAACCAGCAAGGGACTGATCTTCAAAGAAGTATGTCACATTATGCTACGTTGAATCTAGGGACTAGAAGTGTGAGTTTATAGAATGTTTCCCCAAAATATAGGCAGTATGTGCAGTTCATGGTCAAGGGAAGCTTTGCTTAATTTAGACAAACCAGCTATAGTGACATCTCCACCAACTAGTAGGATTTATACAGAGACTGTTTAACTTCCTTTTCTAGTTAATAGAGAGCACTGTTGGTTAAACAGCCTGGAATAGTGTTGCCTTTATCTTGTATGTAAGGATTTACACTTGCTTTTAGCCTCACACATGTATAATTTATGGGTTATGCATTTTTTTCAGAATTGCAGAATTCTAGTTACCAATGACTTAATTGTGGTAATCAAACCATCAAGCAAGTGGAAATAGGCTCTAGACAGAGCTATGGAAAATAATAAAACATTTATCCAAAATGAATATAACGGAAGTTTCATAAGCTCATGAAAAAATCGCAAATATTTAAAACTGCAGGTCAGGCATAGTGGTTCATGCCTATAATCCTAACACTTTGGGAGGCTGAGGCAGGAGGATTGCTTGAGGCCAGAACTTCTCAAGACCAGCCTGGGCAACATAACAAGACCCAATCTCTACAAAAAATTTAAAAATTATTGGGGTGTGGTGGCACATACCTGTAGTCCTAGCTACTTGGGAGGCTGAGGCAGGAGTATTACTTGAGCCCAGGAGTTCAAGACCAGCCTGGGCAATATAATGAGACCCCATCTTAAAAAAAAAAAAAAGCAAAATGTAACAAGGTAAAATTAATTTTGATGAGCAGCAGAGCATCTTGGAAATATTCATTAAACAGAGTGACACATAGTGACAAAAATATAAATCCTATATTACTTTAAAGCAGAGGTGGCAAACTTTTCCTGTAAAGGGCCAGATAGTAAATATTTTAAGCTTTCAGGATTTACAGTTTGTTACAGCTACTCAACTCTGTGTAAAATCAGCCATAAGTGATATGTAAACGAATGAGTGTGGCTGTGTGCCAATGAAACTGTATTTATGGGCAATAACATTTAAATTTCATATAATTTTCAAACATCACAATTATTATTCTTTTGATTTTTTCCATCCATTTAAAAATGTAAAAACCATTCTCTGCTCACAGGCTATCCAAAAATAGGCTACATGCCACAATGGGCCTGTAAGCCTAAGTTTGCCAACACTTGCTTTAAGATTTCTCAATTGATCAAATTCAATAGACTAAAGGTTTGATTTAAAATTGTTTTCACTCTGACCTCACTGGTATTCCTATCATTTGAAAGGTTGGTACAAAGTTCCAGAAATTGAGAAATGACAGATAATAGTTTAAATCTAACTTTTATGTAATTAACCTGTACTCACCAAATTACAGTAAAATATTTTTATTATACTCATTCTGGCCCTAATCAGTATATAACAGAAAGTTCTCCAATTTTCGTTCTGTATGTAACAATATTTTAAAACGAGACCTGGTCATTTTTTCATTTGTCTAAAACGGAAAGCAACAGGTTTTGAGTATCTGCCTATCTTTTAGTAATTCTAGCCAGTTGTCAATTTCATTAACTAGACTGTAATTCTTAGTTACTATGCTTTACAAATCCGTTTATATAATGCATCTATATGTATATATTTAGAGAAAAAGCATATTTCTTGTTGCCACAGTAACAATTTAAAAACTTAAAAAGCAGACTTGGAGGACAAAGAAATACTCTGTGTTGCCAAAGCTGATAAATTTTTCAAGTGTTCTCCTATGTGTGCATGCATGTTAAAGTTTGTTTAGCAAGGGCAAATGAATAGACACTATTACACACTGGAGTTGCTAATGGACTTGGTACTTTATTTCTAGAAAGCAATTGGGTAAGAAACTTCAAAGCTATTAAAATTATCGTAGACTTTGACCCAGTAAGTCTCCCAATAGTAATCTACCCTCTGGAGAGAATGCAAATTAAAACAAAGATTTTTATACCATAAAAGTTTATCACAGTTTGTCAGAAAATATTTAAAGCACCAAAATGTTCACTTTTAAGGAGTTAAGTAAAATCTGGCATAAGACTATCTTATAGATATATTATGGGATCTTTACGTTTTTACATGGAATGGAGGAAGTGCTACCTATCATATCATATAAGTCAGAAAAGCAGAATATAAAATTCTATATATACAATGTGATCATAACAACACACAAGCAAATGCACAAAACATACTGGAAAAAGACATGTCAAAATGTTATCAGTGGTTGCCTCTGAACGTTGGATTAAGGTGATATCATTCTATTTTTGTCACATTTTTATGTACTTTTCAACTTCTTAATAAAGAGAAAGAAATTAAATTTGAGACATTAAGCACCCCCACACACACACCCAAAACTCACATACAGACTAAAAGGAACTTCAAATACTAACTCTTAGGAACAGCAGCAAGTGTAATGATATATCAAGAGTGATTATCTTTATTATTTCTTATACAAACTATTGCAATAGTTTTTCTCAATTGTTCTCTTAGTTAACAGTTTTGCCCTGTTTTAACTCTGATTTATCTTGCAGACTACAGCTCAAGCAATTTTCCTAAATACTTTGATTGTTACACTTTCCTGTCCAGAAACCATCACACGCTACACCATGATTTATTAAATAATATCCAAATTATCTGGCCTCCAAGGCCTAACTCAGTCTTTTCACAGGCCCTCCTGCCATTATTTCTCTGTGGCTGTTTATTTAGTTTCCCTCACATTCATTTTTTTAATCAGTATATTTTCATGTATTACTTATTATGTTTAAATATATACATTCTTCTAAGGAACTTACTGTCTATTGAGGGACCCAGAAAAGTAAAAAATTATTATAGACATGATGGTGTCTATCAGTCTATCAGGATATCATTGCAGCAGTTCAGGACAGAGAGAAATGAGGGGTGAATAATGAAAACACTAGCCATAGGGAAGAAATGCCAGGGAATCAGGAAGTAAAATCAATTGCATCTGGATATGAACAAAGTCTTAATGGGAACCCAAAGGAAATGTTTCCAAATCCTACATGAGGATGGGAATCTGGCAAGGCTTCCAGACAGAAGGGATATTTGTATTACATGTTAATGCCTTGGAGTTAGCTAGGCCAGTGAAGTGAGGGTGGAAGCGATATTCCAGCTAAGAGGACCAATATGTGTGAAAGCCACAGAGACATGAAACAATATGGCACAGAAGGGCAACTTGACTAATTTGGCTACAGTGTAGAGTACATGTGTGGAGCTGCAAGAGGGGGAAGTAGACTAAGGCCATGAGGGCTCTTGTATGCTGTGCTAAGAAGTTTTAATGCTGTCTTGAGGCCATGATAGCACAAAGGTATGATAATCTATGTACCCAGAGAGATCAAAGTTAGCTTTCCACGGAAGCTGAGTTTGAACAGTAAGTATAGGTTAGGCCAGTGGACAACAGTGGAGGTAGTACACCAAGAAGAACCAGGGAGGTATATATAAACAGCAAGCTATGGTCAAGGGATTTCAGGTTTTGTGCAGTATAAATCATAAAAATTGCAGAGGAGATATGTGCTGGTCCACTGGCTCTTAGAGTGGTAGTGGTGGGGAACCCCTGATTGTAGTGATGGCCAACTTTCATGGTGTAAATACTCCAAAGCTTATTTCAGGCTACCAATGGGTTGACCACCAATTTGCAAAATCTCTAAACACTTAATTGCTGGTTTTCACAAACAAGTATGAGCCAGCTCCAGCACACCACTGTCTGGCAGAGTTATGTTCTCGAGAGCCTGGGAATCCATTTCAAGAAGATATACATCCATGTGATGGGCAGCTCTTGGCTACTGAATGGGTTTAAGTAGAGGAATGCCAGGATCACAGATGTATTTCAGAAAAGTTCTACTAGTGTATTTGAGAAGACAGTCTAGAGAAGATTGAGAATACAAGCAGAGACTACTGTGGTCACTGCTGCGTAGTCCGGGAGTGAGAGAGATTATAATAACTGAGCTAAGACAGAGTAGAAGGCATTAAATGATATAGATGCCTAAGAAATTGATATTTCTGTGAATAACAGCAACACATTCTGAACAAAACTTAAAAAAAAAAAAAAAAAAAAAAAACTACCTGAAGGCTCTGGAGACTAAACAAAGGCAGATTTTGGAGGAGAGTCAAAATTTTGAGCAAGTAATTTGCAGGATGACTTTCCCATTTTTTTGGCTTTGCCTTGAGGGCAACTGCAGTTACAGCAGAACAGGGGTGGCCTATCATCTTTCTGGCCCAGGGTACCAGGGGAAATAGCCTAGGCATCCAGGGCTGCTAGAGAGTAAAGAGAAAACCCTGGAGAGGAGAAAGCCATAAAATGGGAACATAATATTTTTAAATTTGGCCCAACTGTTCAGCTGACTGCTGAACCACACACATGCATGAAGCAAACTGAATGCAGTTTGTACCCAAGGCTTAAAGAAGTAAACTAACCTGAGCTGCTGCTCACCCAGGTGTGAGAATTTCCAGTTTGAGTCTAAACTAGTTACCTGTTAACTACAAACATCAACACTCTTTGGAGCAGTCATAAGAGAATCCAGATTCTCCACAACAAAACATGTATAATGTCCATAATATAACCCAAAATTACTTGACAGGTAAGAGTCAGAAAAAAAATGTTACTCAATTTCCAGGGAAAGACAATTAATAGATGCTAATCCAAAGATGATCCAGACATTGGCATTATCAGACATGTACTCTGAAGTGTCTATATCAAAGGTGAAGGGATTTTACAGATGTAATTAAGGTCCTAAATTAGTTGATTTTTAGTTAATCAAGAGAGAAAATCTTGAGTGGGCCTAATTTAATCAGATTAAAAACCCTAAAAGAGTGATTGGACCCTTTTGTAAGGAGAGAGAGGCATAGAGGCTCCTGCTGGCCTTGGGAAGCAAACTGTCATGTTGTGATGGCCTATGAAGAGGGTCCTGGGGCAGGCAGCTCTGAGAGGCCTCCAGAACCGGAAGATGGCTGCAAGCACCAGGCAGTAAGAAGTTAAGGCCCTTGTCTTACAGCCACAAGAAAATAAATTCTGCCAACAACTTAAGCAGACTTGAGTAGAGTCTTCCCAAGTCAAGCCTCCAGATCAGAATGCAGCCAACTGCAGCTCATTTGGAGTCTTATGAACCCTAAACAGAGAATGCAGCTAAGCTATACATGGACTCTTGACCAACAGCCACTGTGAGAGAGTAAATGTGTGTTGTTTTAAGCTGCTAAATTAGTGCTAATTTGTTACAGAGCAATAAAAACATAATAGATGGGCCAAGCATGGTGGTTCATGCCTGTAATCCTAGCACTTTGGGAGGCCATGGTGGGTGGATCTCTTGAGTCCAAGTGTTAAAGAACAGCCTGGGCAATATGGCAAGATCCTGTCTCTAAAAAAAAAAAAAATTAGACATGGTGGTGCACACCTGTACTCCCACCTACTCAGGAAGTGGGAGGATTGCTTGACCCTTTGAGGTGGAGTTTGCAGAGAGCTGAGATCATGCCACTGCACTTCAGCCTGGGCAACAGAGCAAGACCCTGTTGCCAAAAAATTTATATATATATATATATTTGGAGACAGGGTCTTGCCCTCTCCATATATATATATAAAATACATGATGGAAGAAAAAAGTAAATTTGAAGATACCAGGAACATCATTATGAAACTACTGAAAAACAAAGAGAAAGAGAAAATTTAGAAAGCAGCCAGAGGAAAACACATTACCTACCACACATTAGGAGAACAACAATCAAATTACTATGGACTTCTCTTTAGATTCTTTGGAGGCTAGAAGACAGTGGAACAACATCTTTAAATTGCTGAGAGAAGGTTTAACTTGACAGAGGTCTGTTTGGAAGATACTTGGGAGGTTAAAATCGCCAGGATTTGATTATTGATCGTGGAAGAGAAGAGTCTGGTTTGACTCTGAGATTTCAGACTTAGGTGATGTGTTGCTAGTTTTGCTATTGGTCAAGACAGAGAGCTGAGTAGGACAATGTTTGAGAGACAGAGAGTGGGGCAGGGTGTAAGAGCATAACAGAGTAATCCTGAAAACCATTTTAGACATATTGGATTTTAGGCTGCTATAGAGAGCAGGAAGGATGATATATTAGAAAAAGCACAAATTTGAAGCCATAAATACCTGAGTTTCACTCCTAAGGTTTGATAGATGCATGAAGAGTGGACAGTTTCTTAATTTCTTGGCACTTCAACTTCTTCTTCTGCATAATTAAGAGACTGTTGTAAATATTCCATGTAAAACATTTATAAAGTTCCTAGTAAAGGACTCAGCTTGGCTGGGTGCAGTGGTGGCTCACACCTATAATCCCAAAACTTTGGGAGGCTAAGGTAGGAAAGAGAGCTTGAGGCCAGGTGTTTGAGACTAGCCTGGGGCAACATAGCAAGACCCTGTCCATACAAAACATTTTTTAAAGTAAAAAGAACTTGGCTGTCTATAACCAAGGATTCCTTTTTAGTCCTTTTCCCCTAACTAGACATCCAAATGGACATGTAAAGTAGACAAATTCGATGTAAGAGGCTGGAGCTCAAAAGAATAGGCTGATCTGGAGGCCTGTTATTGGTGCCTAGCTAGAAGTGGGAATAAATGAGCATTCCCAAGGAGAGAGTGCTAAGAGAAGAATTATCTGTTGCTGCAGAACAATGTACAATGGTGATACAGGCATACGATAACTACAGTAGACATTTCCATGTATAAAAGTAGGAAACAGAAGACACACAGGAGTTTCTGGTCCATAGAAATTCTTAAATTCAACCAGATAAATGTTGGAAGTTTCTTAATTAGTACTCAGTATTACTCCTGCTTGGAAATAGCTCCCCGTTGCTTGTGGCTTTGTGCACATGGCTCCAGCCTCTGAGTCACCCATTCTTTTCCATGAAAAGTAGCTTTTGTTTGCACCTTGTAGTTTTCCCAGCCTGCTTTCTGCTGGTAGAATTTTGAAGGTTCAGAGTCCTCTTTTCATTTTGTACTGTCTTTATCTCTTTCAGTCTAAGTTGGCAGTGTTTCTGCCAATATTATTCTTTAAACAACTTTGTAGGTCTCTTGTTATTCTTACTGAGGTTTACTATATTAGACAAAATTACACCCATGTATCTTTTACATAAGCCCTTCTCTAAGATTTTTCTGATATTACTGAGGGACATAACCCTTAATGTCTTAGAACTCCTTTTGTTTGACTAGCTCTCTGAGCCATCAATTTAGGTCTTTCTAAGGTCTTTCAAAAGATTTTACAGGCATATTATTTGCTTCATATTTAGACCCAGCTTTTCTGACCATGTCCTGGATTTGATCTTTGCTGGGAAGCCATTTCTTGATTTTAGCATCATTTGCATCTGATAAAGCTAGGAACTTTCAAAATAGCAAATCCTGGCTCCTTTTTATCTGACAGTCCTTCCTTAAGCTTATATCTCCCCTTGTGGATTTTAATATTAGCAGCAGGTAGAAGCTAGGAGGCACTTCAACACTGCCTGGAAATCTACTTAGCTAGACCATGTAGTTTATTAGGCAAATTTTCTACTTTCCATGTTACTGCAGGTGATAGTGTTGAAAAACTTTCTTCCATCACATAGCAAGGATCCCCTTTCCACCCATTTCCAATAACATTTTTCTCACTCTGTAGCTGGCAGTCTCCTCTAGGGCCATCACGTTTCTATTAATCTCTCTGAAGTATGTAGGCATTCACTAACACTCTTCCCAAGTTCTTCTAGTTTTTACTCACTTTCCAGCTCCAAGCCTCCTCCACATTTTAGGCTTTTGTTACAGTAGTATCCCATTTACAGATACTAAATCTCTATTAGTCACCTATTGCTGTATAAAAAATTACCCCAAAACTTGAGTAGCTAAAGCAGCAAGCACTTATTATCCCACAGTCTTATTAGTCAAGAATTTGGGGCATGATCTAACTGAATGATTCCAGCTCAGCGTTTCTGATAAGATTGTAATCAAGCCATCAGATGGGGCTGCAACTCCTCTGAAGGCTCGTCTGGTCTGGAAGATCCATCTCCAAAATACTTACCTACATGGCTCCTGGTAGGAGGCCTCAGCACTCCACTACAGGGATCTCTCCAGATTCTTGCTCGAGTAGTCTCATGACATGGCAGCTGCTGTCTTCCAGATCAAGTGATCCAAGGCAGAAGCCACAATATCTTTTATGGCCTAGCGTCAGAAGTCATTCATTGTTTTATTTGTAATATCCTACACAGATCTGCCCTATTCAGTGGGGGGAACACAAAGGCACAGATAACAAGAGGCAAGGATTACCGGGGCCGTCTTGGAGGTGAGCTTGCAAAAGGATCAGTAGCAGAATTTGTGAGTTGGGCTGTGAAATAGAATGTATTGAGGGGAAATAAGAGCTATGAGGAAAACCAAGATGTCACAGGAAAACCAGGACATAAAAGTGTTTTAAAATCCAAAAAGGATATTTAGGGGGATAGAATTATCAGTGTCGTTAAATGTCCTAAGGGGACTGAGTGAGGTAAGAATTGAAAAAAAGAGAGCATTGTATTTGGCAATTGGAACATCATTGATGGCTCAAGGAAAGCACTTTCAGTAGAGAGATAGGGATAAAAGCCAGTTTACAGTGGGCTAAGAAGTGAATGGGAAGTGACGAAGTGGCGATGATGAGCATGAATTTTTTTTTTTTAGTCTTAATTATGTGTTAGCTACAGAAAGCCACAGGGTTAAGGAAGAATTTTAAATGGAAGAGAGTTAGGCACATTAATATAGAAGAAGAAAGAAATGGGAGATGGATGATCCAGAAGAGAGAATGACTAATGGCATAAAATCTTAGAAGGGAAGAAAAGGAAAGAATTCAGATCACAAGTGGAAGGATTGACCTTGAATAGGAAGAAGTTTATACCAAATTTTATTGCTGTTTAACAAACCATCCCAACACTTATTGACTTCAAAACCATTTATTAGCTCGTGAGTCTGTTTGTCAGACATCTAGGTGCACTCAAGAGGTTCTTCTGTGGGTCTCACCTGGTCTCACTTAGGAGGCTGAAGTCAGCTGGAGGTCAATGAGGGCTGGGTGGTCTACAATGGCCTCACCCACATATTTAGTGGTCAGCAGGCTGTTTGCCAGGTGTCTTGGTTCTCATCCACGTGCTCTCACCAACAAGCTAGACAAGTTTCTTCACCTGGTAACACTGTCCCAGGAGAATGAGAGCAGAGACTCCAAGGCCTCTTGAACCTGGGCTCTGAATTCACACAGCATCACTTCTGCTACATCTGTTGCGCAGAGCAAGCCACAAGGTTAAGCCAGATCCAAACGGTAAGGAACTAGATCTTGGTGAGAGTTGCTGCAGAGAATTTGTGGCCATTTGCAATGTACCACAATAGTTTCTTCCTATTCTTGAGATAGGAGGGAGAGAATGAAGATGGACATTAATATGGTTGAGCTTGTATTGGATGTTTGCTGAGAATGAAAGGGAAGAAAAAGAGGGCTTTAATAAGGTATTGTTTCCATAATATTTAATCCTGTATCTTGCTTATAATAGACAGCTGATAAGTGTTCTTTATTTTTATTATTATTTTTTCTTTTTTGAGACAGAGTTTTGCTCTGTGGCCCAGGCTGGAGTGCAGTGGCACGTCCACAGCTCTCTACAGCCTCTGACTCCTGGGCTCAAGCGATCCTCCTACCTCTGCTTCCAAAAAGTGCTGGGATTACAGGAGTGAACCCCCACACCCAGCCAATAAATGTTCATTGAATAAGTAAATTTGGGGATTTCTCAAGAACATAGATTTAAAATCTTAATAATAAAATTGTCAACACTATTCTTTGCATAATGTTGGATACTTTTGTTTATACTATTAATATACACAGAAAAGAGGCACTGATCTCAAAATATATGCCTCAATATACTGTCGATTCAGTTGGGCTCTTAAGAGTAGCTCCTGGTCACACACCCCTCCCCTTTTCCCATTCCTGCCCCTTTGGCCTCCTTATGGCCTCTAATGAAAAGTCATGAAATAGGAACATGCTACAGGAGGAGATTAGCAATATACTTCAAATTGGGCACAACTTTCATGTATGTCTAACTCTTCACATTTTTGTTTAGCCTTTTGTGCTTATTCTATGAAAATTTTTATTGTTTATCATAAACTGAAAGTATATAGTGTAATCACTAAATATTACATATTTAAAGTAGATGTCATTACAAGTTAAATTTGCCACATACTGTCTTTCTCTAATTGTGGAAATAGTTTCCCAGAAATCTACAGTATCACCCTTATTGTTGTGTAGGGCACAGCTGTCTGCAACTAGCAGTTCCATTTGGGGAGGAAGGATTTTATGCCTTTGCTCCCGAGTGGCAATAACAAGCTTCTTTTTATTGTTGCTGACATTAAGATAGCTAAAATCAACAGTGAGGTAAACACTTCTTGGGACCATCTGGCAAGGATTTTAATCCAAAATATTCTGTAAACACTGACTCCATTTGAGTACCCAGGAACTACTGTCCTGCCGCCATCGACTGCATTTTTATTTCAGTTTTAAGCAGTAATTGAAATAGCCAAAAAAAAAAGTAATCTGTAGGGATTCCAGGAAACTTAACATTCTCTGAGGGAGCTTACAGTGCCTTTTGAAGTCACCAGTAGAAGTAAATGGGGTCCTAGCAGTTTTGGTCATTATTTAATGCACAGAGCATATTTGGAGTTTTTTCATTTTCTGTTGGGAGATACATTCTACCTAAATCAGAGGCAGAAGTTTAGGGTTGAGTTTTCCTTTTCCTTTATATTTCAAAGTTTCTTTGTAAAACTAATTTATAAAATGACCAATTTCAAGACTTTTAAAGTCTTTCACAAGAAATGGCAAAGATAGGATTGTGATAGGGTCCTTTATCCAGTCCCAGGGCTGATTTCTGGAGTTTTCTGCAAGCCTGCATGAAAGAGAATGGGGATATTTCAAGTGCGAAGCGCCCAGAGGAATGGCTGCTGGTGCTGCTAATGGTCTCTCTGTTCCTCCCCTGGCAATAAATCTCAGATATTGAAATATAGCTTTGGAGAAAAATATACTGAAGATTTCTTAAGCTTTTTACAAGACACTCAAAGCCTTTTCACAAGCCAGTGCTCTGCAAATGTAAATTCTTGATGTCTAAACATAAAGGCCCTTTACCGAGCTAATTTTAAATGTGAATTTTAATACAGAGTACTTGGAGAAAGGGAATGCAGCTGGACTATTAAAGCATGGTATTTTGCCATTTTTAAGTAATGGGAAATACTGATTAAGAATGTTATAAAGATTTCAGCATACATAATGTGATTGTCTTTAATCATAACCTGTTACCATGAGTCTGTGTAACAAAAGCATTAACTCAAAGACAATGGCATACCTATTATACTGTGGCACTTATTATTTCTGTGCTTTTAAATTATTTCCAGAATATTGAAGAGCTTGTTATTTAAAGGTCAGAATAATGCCCAAGTCATGGCCAAGCCCACTGAGTGTCAGATGCATGGAATGTTGGATGACTTCATAGTTATGAAATTATTTCATTTCTCATGATAATTCCTGACTTGCCAAGTTAGTGAATTTTAAGAACTCTGAGAGCAGATTTTAAGATAAATGTGAAATAATCCATACTTCTGGAGTCAGGGACTTCCCTTCAGGCATTAGTTCATATTTGACTTGCTTGACTTACACTTGGGGATAAAATGAGTTAGGACAAGGTCTTAGATACCACATTCCCTTACTGGGAAAGAAAACCAACTTGCACAACTTTGGCTAGCTCATATTTCTTGTTATACAGGCACTAAGAAGCAGCGGTTGTCATGAAATACTTTATTTAACCTTTACAAAAATGTTTTCTTAGTACAGCAAGGCAGTTTAGTTAAATGAAAATAAATAACTGTAAAAATTTTGGATTTCTCTTATGTCCATCTATTGACTTCTTTTTTCTAATTAAAAATTAAAGATAATTACAGTTGTCCACATTGCCATGATGACTAAAAAATGAAGTTTATGTAAAAATCACTTGATCTTTTCTTAGGACATGTGTTGGCATGTCTTCTATTTTACATTACACTAAATTTTACTGAATAGTGAATGTTACATCTGAGAACAGTTTAAAAGAAAGTTTTTATTCAGACTTTAGGCAGGTTTCTCTATTGTTTGTATTTTGTCAAAATTGATTGTCAAACAAACAAAACCTGACAATTTGACTCACAGAATATTTATTCAAATCCAAATGACTAACAGACAGCCTCTCCAATTTCTTATCTTGTTGCTCCCACTTCTCAGCTCACCTAAATTATTCATCATCATTTCCTTCTAACATACTCTTAACTCTTCCACTGAAGAATTGGGTCTAACCAAATGCATGATGACCATTGACTATCATTCTGTTAAGAGTGTGTCTGCATAGCATCAGAATCTCCTGGTTGTTGACATAACTTAAGCGATCAAAGTCTGTATTTATTTTACTTATTTTTAACAAAAGAAAATGTGAATTATTTCAGATTTTATAGACAGTCCATCCTCTTCTGTATACACATATATATCAAAGTTCCTTGAATCTGTGCTTTTCAACCCTTTGTGGTGGTACCAAGGGTAAACAGTCTTAAAGACTGTCACACAATTCTAGACTTAAGGCAGCTATTAATATCACAGCTCATGTTTTTTCAGTCACGTATCATTTATAGGGAAGCCTTTAGAAGAATGAAAACAATAGATATGTATAATGTTGAAATGACCTCTTTAAAACAAGCCTATTTGTCATTTCATACTTTTTTAACTGCATTTATATCTGATTTCATGATTGAAATGTTCAAAAAAAGTTATGCATAAAATTTAAAAATGAAATATTTTAATGCATGAAACATCTTTCTCATTAAATCTTTTTGCAAAAATGTTTATGCAGTATATTAGTTTTCCCTAATTTAGGTCACTTAGATTTAATTTTTTTTTTAGCCCAGAATACCCATTAAGCATCTCATTGTTTTGTAGAAAATAATTTAAATGAAAAAATGCTACTATTCTCCCCACTTTTCTTTTTTTAGGTTATTTTAAGTATGTAAATTTCAGCCAGAGATTGAACAGAGAAAATTCCTGAACAATAAAAATCCATAAGTACATTCTTGAATTTAGAGTTGTGTTTATAGTTATTTGTGAAAAATAATAAAAAGATTCTATGGCTTGATTATAGGTATGTTGAAACATTGATTAAGCCTTAATGTTTGCTAGAAACATGTGAAATTTGATACCCTGACTTACCCAGGGAAATTCAAATGACTATTACAAAGTATATGATGAAATGACACAATGCACTGTTTTAAAGCTATGAAGAATGTAGATATAACATATGAATAGCATTATTTCAAACAGCCAAACAGTGACTTTCTGTCAGTTACTTTGTTTCATTGTCTCTCATGCATCAGTCCCTGGTGTTTATTGATGATTGATGCTCTGAGAGGAAATAGCAGTTACTCACCTAAGAGTTCACTTCCTCTTCACCCTTCCTTCCTGTATCTCTCTCCCACCCTCTGTCTCAAGATTTGACCTCCTAAAACAATGATTTTTATATTCCAGAGTGGCTCCTTCTTTCCACAATCAATATTCAGTGACTCCATTTGGGTTACGATCAAAACTATTAGAGGAAAGTAAGCTGACAAGTTGATAATAGAAAGTTAATTTTCGAAATTCTGTTGACAAAACAAATGACCAGGAGTTGTTTTCACAAATAGTTTGAAGCCATAGCTTGCTGCATTTATGGCTTGTCTTTGTTTCTAACACAGTCGGTGTGCTTTGTAGACACAAATTTTGTGCAGAAAGAACCACTCCCTCCCTGGTTACCTACTTTTGTTTATGAGAAGTAACATTACTGTCATCTTTTGTTCTATTTCAACGTGTCTTTCTTATTTTGGGGAGTAAGTAAAATACATTCTCTGGTCAAACTTTTAACTTCACCAAGCAGAACACCTCAGAAGTCCTATGTTTTTCTTACTCTAATAACATTTTGTTTTATTTATTTATTTATTTTTTTATTATTATACTTTAAGTTTTAGGGTACATGTGCACAATGTGCAGGTTTGTTACATATGTATCCATGTGCCATGTTGGTGTGCTGCACCCATTAACTCCTCATTTAGCATTAGGTATATCTCCTAATGCTGTCCCTCCCCCCTCCCCCCGCCCCACAACAGTCCCTGGAGTGTGATGTTCCCCTTCCTGTGTCCATGTGTTCTCATTGTTCAATTCCCACCTATGAGTGAGAACATGCGGTGTTTGGTTTTTTGTCCTTGCGATAGTTTACTGAGAATGATGTTTTCCAGTTTCATCCATGTCCCTACAAAGGACATGAACTCATCATTTTTTATGGCTGCATAGTATTCCATGGTGTATATGTGCCACATTTTCTTAATCCAGTCTATCGTTGTTGGACATTTGGGTTGGTTCCAAGTCTTTGCTATTGTGAATAGTGCTGCAATAAACATACGTGTGCATGTGTCTTTATAGCAGCGTGATTTATAGTCCTTTGGGTATATACCCAGTAATGGGATGGCTGGGTCAAATGGTATTTCTAGTTCTAGATCCCTGAGGAATCGCCACACTGACTTCCACAATGGTTGAATTAGTTTATAGTCCCACCAACAGTGTAAAAGTGTTCCTATTTCTCCACATCCTCTCCAGCACCTGTTGTTTCCTGACTTTTTAATGATTGCCATTCTAACTGGTGTGAGATGGTATCTCATTGTGGTTTTGATTTGCATTTCTCTGATGGCCAGTGATGGTGAGCATTTTTTCATGTGTTTTTTGGCTGCATAAATGTCTTCTTTTGAGAAGCGTCTGTTCATGTCCTTTTCCCACTTTTTGATGGGGTTGTTTGTTTTTTTCTTGTAAATTTGTTTGAGTTCATTGTAGATTCTGGATATTAGCCCTTTGTCAGATGAGTAGGTTGCGAAAATTTTCTCCCATTTTGAAGGTTGCCTGTTCACTCTGATGGTAGTTTCTTTTGCTGTGCAGAAGCTCTTTAGTTTAATTAGATCCCATTTGTCAATTTTGGCTTTTGTTGCCATTGCTTTTGGTGTTTTAGACATGAAGTCCTTGCCCATGCCTATGTCCTGAATGGTATTGCCTAGGTTTTCTTCTAGGGTTTTTATGGTTTTAGGTCTAACATGTAAGTCATTAATCCATCTTGAATTAATTTTTGTATATCTGTTTATCCTATTATATTGTAAGCATTATCAGCCCAAGTGAACTGTCTAGTTCTTTTCTATATCTACCATGTGTAGTACAGTTAGTTGGCTTATAGTAAACATTTAATAGCTGTAAATCCTTAAAAATACTTGCCAAATTGAGCCAGGTACAGTGGTGTATGTCTGCAATCCCAGTACTTTGGGAGGCAAAGGTGGGCAGATTGCTTGAGCTCAGAAGTTCAAGAGCAGCCTGGGCAACACGGCAAAACACCATCTCTACAAAAGATACAAAAATTAGTCGGGCATCATTGTGCATGCCTGTAGTCCCAACTACTCAGAAGGCTGAGGTGGGAGGATCACTTGAGCCCAGGAGGTTGAGGCTACAGTGAGTCATGATCGTGCCACTGCACTCAAGTCTGGGCAATAAAGAGAGACCCAGTCTCAAATAAAAAAAAAAACAAGCTGTTGTCCTAGGGAAAAAAGCTCACATAATCACATTAAATGGCTCCTAAGAATCATGTGAATTTGTAATATAGCAATATAGCAAGCCAGACGCTGTGCTAGGAATTATGGAGGCTACAGAGATGAACTGAAGAGCATGTCACCCTCTTGGCAAAGTGCCAAGAGGGCAAGTTGGGAAAATTTGGCTTTGATTAGGAGGCTGAACTTGAATTTTTAAAAATAGAAATGTGTAATTTCCTTTTACCTAAAATGTGACCTCTGTATGCATCCTATTAGACATTTTTTATTTTAATAACATTTTTGTCTGATTGCCAAATAAGACATAGTTGTAATATAAAATTTGGAAATTACCTGAGGAAGCACACAAAACACACATGGAAAAAATGAAACTTAAAATGCATAATCCCATAACCCTAAAATAACCACTGTTAGCATTATGGCATATTTCTAGCCTTTTTCTTCCTTTGGAATAGGTATACATACTTTTTGTTTTTCTGTTTTACAAAAATGGGGTGTACTGCCAATACCTTTTTGTAATGTGTGTTTTTCAGTTAATCTATTGTTAACTGACAGCATTAGCATGTTTTCATGCTATGATTGTTTTTCAGTCATTTGAAAGTACTCTACAGTGTAAGTATAGTTTTAAATAGAGGCTCTGAATAATTTCAGATCTTATATCTTTCCCTTCCCAACACTCTGGCCCTGAAGAAATCACTCAGCTTCTGTGTACCTCCATTTGTTTTTTCATCTGTCTACCTTACAAGATTGTTTTAAGGAATAAGTAATATTAAAAAGCACTTAGCCCAGTGCTTGACACATAATGTCTAATAAAGGAAAGCGGTTTTTATTTTTACCGTGTTATTTGACCAATTTCCTAATACTGCCAAATTTTTATTATTAAAATAGCACTGGGATAAACATACATCTAGATACATTCTTTACACACATCTATAATTATTACCTTAGGATAATCTATCCTAAGGTAGAATTGATGCATCAGTAGGTATTACAAGTAAGATTTTTTTATGTAAGGATTACCTTTCAGCCACAAGTTTTATTCCAACCAGCTTTTTATGAATGTGTCAGGTTTCCCTCTATTATAAGAGGTTGTTTCATGCTAATTGCACAGTATTTGTGGCCTTCAGTTAATTCAGATAATCTTGAGAGAAAACTTACAGCACCCATAGTTTGTGGAAGAATAGCTAACACTTACATCACGACAATGCAGCCTCCATTATATCACACCCTGAATGATTTAGAAAGGCTTTCACAGTTGAGCTTACTTTCTCTTTTTCTTTTTCCTACCAAAACAAACTACATCAAAGGGTCCAAAAATAATTCAGTTGTATTTATTTAAAGTTACTCTTTTAGGTGGGAAATTATATTCTATAAATGTGAAAAGATATACAGGGCCCTAAGAATTTTAGCATTAAAAGTTTCAGCATTGAATTATGACACCAAGCATTAGTCATTACCTAGAAATTTTTCTACTTAGTTTTTGGCATTATTTCAGATACACTGAACATCCTGAAATTCAAATTCCTTGAAAAAGCAATAATAAGCAACATATTTCATTTTTATGCTAATTTAGTAGTGTGGAATGTACTATCAGTTCCACTTAGACTCATGTATTCCAAGCAAGTGATTTAATTTCGATTCAATTGACTTTCCAGATAGTACTTTGGATAGACAAGAATTATTTTAGTATTTTAACTTAATTTTTACTCATGATGCTCACCTATTGTATCATTTTGGGCCCACATGATATTTTAATATCAGTACTGCAGTATCTGAATTATGAATCTGAGGGATTACATTGACTTGGCATTTAATCTAATATTATTATCCCTGTAAGACAAATCTCTTGTGTTGAAAGATCATTCAAAATAGGAAACCCTTGTAAATATCTTGATTTAATACTCATTTTGGTTTGGGTTTTGTTTTGACATTCTTGAGTTTATTTGGACAGACCTGGGGTGAGAGGGCCCAGCACCTAGAAGAAGGTGTTGGGCCTCGTGGTGGTGAAGCTTGGCTTGTGCTGGCGACACAGGATGCCATGAGGCAGCAGGAATTCGATCTCGGAGTTGTAGAATTGCTTGGCTGATGGCTGGCAGCACTTGCTGGCCGCAGTTTTTTCTGCCTTCATGGTCTCAATTGAGTGGGCCCAGGCACAGTACCCAGTGCCCATGTCTTGGTCTGCAGAAAATAGGAGGCAGGGTGACCACATTCACCAGGATTTGGATTTGGCCAACCTCCTATCAAGTATCTGGCACATCCTGTTAGGTACAGTAATTGCCTGGGGACCGCAACTGGGGGCTGAATTGGGGACGGAGTGCCTGCAGTCTCTGGCCCCAGGAGGCACTCATACTAATTTTGTGATACCATTTTATGAACAAAGATCACCACTGACATTTTAAGATATTTACTGTTGGTTATTTTGTATTAATCTTGATTTATTTATTCAACAAATATTTATTGAATGCCTGCCATACACTAGGCTCTTGGGATATTATGATGAGTTTAGAAGTTTATAAAATAAATGGGCCAGGTTCAATAGCTTGTGCCTGTAATCCTAGCACTTTGGGAGGCCAAGGGGGAAGAATTGATTGAGGCCAGGAGTTCAAGACCAGCCTGGGCAAAATAACGAGACCTCATCTTTTCAAAAAATAAAAAAATTTGAAAAAGCCAGGCATGGTGACATGTACCTATAGTCCTAGCTACTCGGGAGGCTGAGGCAGGAAGATCACTTGAGGGGTCAGGATTTCAAGGTTGCAGTGAGCTATGATCACACCACTGCACTCCAGTCTGGGCAACAGAGTGACTCTATCTCTAAAACATAATAAAATAAATGGTGCCTAAGTTTTGATATATAAATATATAAAAATATATTGCTAGAATATATATATATATACATATATATATATATATACAGTAGTTTATTTCACTTGGATTGCATGTTACTTTTTAAGAACTCTTAAAATTTCTACAATGAATACAATGGATTGGGAAATTTTTTGAAGTTGTTTAAATCTCCAGTTTCTTTTTAGAACATTACGTATTACTGTAGGGTAAATTACTATAAAATGCAAAAAAAAATACACAAATGAGTGCGAAGATAAAATTTTAATTTGTGATTATTGAAGTAGAAAAAATCTTGACAATGGTTTTAAAATGAATAGTGAAATATGTAACTTCACAAAAAAGTATTTGGTAGCTTTATCATTTATGTTTTAAGATGCAGTTTAACATTTTTTATTTAACCATCCACTTTCTCTTCTTTGGTGTACTCTGTTTTCCTAGATTTTATCTTATTTTTCTTTCCTCTTAAATATATCAATTCAGGAATTCTCCCTTTGGACAAAACTGTAGATGGTCCTCAGGGCTGATCCCTAATTCCCTGATCAGTAATTCTGTTTTAAGTTTTATTTTGTATAGAAAAAAAATGAGTTGAAAACTGTATATGCTTCCATCTGAGGTTTTCAGTGGGAAAACTATGAATTTAGTCTGGCTGCCAGCGCAGCTCTGGGGGTCTGCTGGAAAAAAAAAATGTACTCTCTTGGGACCTTCCATCGAATGTGGCCACTGTACAACCTGCCTTATTGCTTAGTTTTAGTTGTCATCAAAAACTTCCAACAAGAATAGTTCCTGTTTGACTTTTCCCCCCACCGTGGAAAATATTAGACACTAAGTAGACCAAAGAGACTGAAAAGCCTGGATAGATTGAATGATGGTAGGGGAAGTAAGGAAGGAAAATCTTAATAGAAAAGAGGTGAAAGAAAATTTCCAAATTGATAAAAGAACACAAAAATGCCCTGGGCTTCAGGCAGAAGGGATAGTTATTTTCTGTGAAGCCCATTGCTTTCCTCTCCCCTGTATTTCTAGCCCACATTGCGCCTCATGCAACTCCTGCAGTCTTCCTGCCTCTCCACGTGCTCTCACTCTTTGTGAGCACATTGCTCACTTATAGGGAAGGTATCAGTGACTATCCACTAATTCCTGCATAAAGTGCAAATTCCTTAGTTTAGTAAATCAGTGCCAGCCACAATCTAAATCTATGTATTTAACCTTATCCTCCACCCCTTTATTCATGTTCCCTTTTCTCTGGCCAATTGAGATGGTCAACCTTGTCCCGAGCATGTGTACTACTTTGCACATCTCACATTGTCTTTTTGGCATGGGAAGGAACTGTCATCTTTGCCAGTTGAAATCCTACCCAAACTCTGAGACCCAGCTGCTTCCCAATGTTTTCTTAATCACCTGATCCAGACCCTTCCTTAACTGGACTACTATGTGACTGCTCCTCTCCTTTCCTGACTGCCTCATGTTAGTTATTTGTTCTTGCCTTATTTTCCCTATATGATCATAAGCTCCTTGTGGGGCAAAGAACATATCTCTTCCTCTGTATTTCCTCCATAGTGCCTAGCATATTACCTTCCTTATAGTACTTGAGTAATGAAAATGTGTTGGATGATGATCGAAATCTCATTTGAATCAGGTGATCTAACACAAATGTCACTTTTTTTGTGCCCGATTCTATGCTTCTTTCTGTATAGAAATAAAAATAGGTATGCAAGTATTTGTTACTAAATGGAGACTTACAGTACCTGTAGCAGTGAGATTTAGTCAGTGGGTCCAACAAGAACAAAACCTCTCACCTTAGCTAGGTGTCTGTGCGTATCTGAGCACTCACTGCCATCCAGTGCTCAAATCCAGTGCCGCGGGTTCCCAGGCAGGGGTGATTACACCATGGGAAGGAGAACTCAAGTACTGCTAGGCCTCCTGAATTTCTTTTTGTTGGTTTCTCTCAAGAATGTAGTTCCTTTCCTAATGAATTATATGCATCTAATTGCCAATGATATTTAGATGTTTTTTAACAGTAGACCAAACATTACAAATGTTCCACTGATGATGCATGTGGGAAGAAGTGTTACAAATGTTTTTCTCCCACTTAATTTTCCTGTGTGAACTAAATCCAAACATATCTGAATTTTCATAATTCAAAGAAAATATCTGTGCCAACATTCTGAGAACAAATAGCTGCCAAGCAAAACCTGACAGCATATTCCTTGGTGACATCCAGTCCTTAAAACCTGTGTACACAGTGAGCAGCTATCTAAAACTGAGCTCATATGCAAATGTGAGCATTCCTCACTTAAAATTACATTGTGTACATTAAAACTTTCTCTAGAGTCTATGAAATGTTCAGGAAAAATATAGCTGAGCTTGATCTTAAGTACCTTGCCTCATTATTTTTTTTTGTCATTTCCAGCTACTAGTCTGTCCAAAGAAAACAACTTTCTTATTTCTTTTAGTTTTGTGTGTACCCTTAGCTTGATTCCCAGTTGCTGCTATAAAAAACTGAAAGGGTTCCAAACACTGCTATTTTTCTTTTTTTCTCTGTTACTAATATTTAAACATCAAAGATATTCTGGTACTTTTATGTTGTAGAGTGTATATAAGACCATATTTTCCCTAAAGGTATTTGCTATCCAGGGTGTGTTTGTGTGTGTGTGTGTGTATGCACACACGTGTGTTTTCTTAGCTGTTAGCCTTTTTTAGAAGTCACCTAACTGATAGCATTTTCCTATCACAAGATCACTGGCAGTGCGTGGAGGAAGAACTTGAGTGAGGCCATATTAACAGCAGGGAGATGAGTTAGGAGATTTTTTAAAATAGTGTATTCAGATTTTTTTTTTTTTTTAAAGCCCTATCTTAACATCGAAAACGTATGTTGTGATGACCTTGGGAATTTTTTAAATTTAAGCATGTTATCAGGACTCCTCCCAAGGCTGAAACTAAAAACTAACCTGCTTCCACCAAGACATTTAATATTATGGCAATTTAAGTATTTATTATTAGGGCCTTTTATGATAGTCTTACAGGAGGTTTTCAAAGTTTTATTCTGTCTACTAATTGGGAGTTTTTAATGAGATTTACCTTTTGTTAGCTCTGTTAAAAAAATTATATGTGATATGAAAGAAAGCTTTAAATTGTTTGCATATGATATAAATATATTTTTCTTAAAATATCAGTTTTTGGCCAGGCGCAATGGCTCACGCCTGTAATCCTAGCACTTTGGGAGGCCGAGGCAAGTGATCATGAGGTCAAGAGTTTGAGACCAGCCTGGCCAACATGGTGAAACCCTGTCTCTACTAAACATGCAAAAATTAGCTGGGGTGATGGCAGGCATCTGTAATCCCAGCTACTCGGGAGGCTGAGGCAGGAGAATCGCTTGAACCCGGGAGGTGGAGGTTGCAGTGAGCTGAGATCGTGTCACTGCACTCCAGCCTGGCAACAGAGCGAGACTCAAAAAAAAAAGTCAGTTTTCTTTGCTTGTACTTACAAATCATAGAACATTGTTTTCATTTAAACCTGTTTCCTACAAAAGTACTAATTATTATATATTTTTTGGAACACTCATATAGTTAAACTGATTTTCTTAGCTGCAGTTAGTGGGTAACAGTAGAAATAGGACATATATGACCCCAAAACAAATCCAAACATGACCAGACGTGGCAATGCTACATGAATAAATATAAATATGTATCAGGAGACTCAATTGGTAAATGTTACAATAAGTACATAACAAAAAAAAGAACAAATACATCATATCTTAACATTTAAAATGTTGACGGTATTTCTAATTTGATATATCTGTGATCTCATAAGGAAAGTATATTAAATGAATTGCATCTTCAAACTGCTATTTTGTTCTTTATCAAAAGAAAAAAGGTATGGCAATTTATGGTTAAAAAAAAAAACCACAAACCAAATTTAGCTTTAATTACTGTCTAGCCATAAGAAGGAAAAAACTAGCAGCCAATACCAAGGTTCTTTGATCTCACACTTCAACCTTTTTGTCCTCCAGATGAATGAAATGATCTTTTCTGAAATGTTCAGCAGGCCTTTTACCATTTGATAGGAAAATTATTTTTAAGAAGGTTTAAAATGTGATCTGAAAAACCACATTGACTCTATGTGGCATATTTGCTATTCTTAGCCTGGTGGAATAAGTTGGAAGTGGATGAATAATGCAGGTTAGAAAGAAAACAGATGCGAAATATTACAAATGGAAAGGTTTTCCAGCAATGAGACTTTCATTTTAGGACTAGGTTTTTGTTGGCACGTTTGGCATTATGACGATTATTGTTTTTTTCTCCAGCTGTTACACATCTGTATTGAAGGTTGGGGCAACTGGCGTTGGTCAGAGCCTTTCAATGTGGACCATGCCGGGACTTTTATTAGAACAATTCAGTACAGGGGTCGAACTGCTTCTCTCATCATCAAGGTTCAGCAACTCAATGGAGTACAAAAACAGGTAAGTTTCTTTGTGTTCATGACCCAGACACCTCTTAATTATTCAGTGTAATGGAGATGAAAATAATATTTTTTTTAAATCACAGTGGTTATGCCTAGTTATATCTACTACTACCATGCATGTGAGCATTTAATAAATGCTTATCTATGATCCTGACAATGATGATGGCTTCAAACCCTTTGTCCCACTTCTTTTACAAGAGCTGCTAACGAGCAGTAAAATTTACTGATTTTAGTTTCACCTCTTCTCCCTGTCACCACCTACCTTCTGGTGGAGGTGCTAATGAGCTGTGAAATAGCCAAAAGTCCTTTATGGAAAAGGAAAAGAAGCAAAGAGTAGTGGGAACCCTGGATAATCCACCAGCGGATAACCAAGAGTTGGTTCTCATGCACGTGAGAATGATCTGTAAGGAAGTGCTGTGATACTCTCCCATGACAGAGTGGGCCTGGGTCTCCAGCAAGCTTTTCTTTTCCTAGGAGTTAATATTAACTGCAGTAAAAATTCACTGCAGCCTAACTCTTGGCATATAAAACCTCAGCTCTCAGCACATATTTTTACGTATTTTATAAAACTTCCTTTTGGCTGTTTTTGAAGTTCTAAGACTGCAAAGGGAAAAAAGTATCTGACACTTTCTTTGTGTTCTTAAGATGTGAAAATGTGGTTTCTAAAAGATGTTTTTCAAGCATGGAGCATATGACAAGAGTAGAAAGAAAAAAAGGAAGTATTAAAATCTGAAAACTGGCTTCACTGCACACATAATAACTGGATTTGTCGTTAGAGTTTCAACATACACATCTACATCTGGATTGTAACAGTCTACCCAGAGCTTTTGTGGGACATGATAGAAACAGCACTTAGTACCTGGAAAAGGGGAGCTTCCCCTATGGAGCAGCAGAGGCTATTCTGTTGCTGCATGCCAAGGAGGAAGCAGGAAGCTACTAGCGAGATGAACAGTAGGACCCACACCATATGCATTCTTGGTCTGCACCTAATCAAGGAGCTGGACTTGATGATCTTATTATTGTGGGCCATGAAAATAAAAAGAGAATTCAACTCTAGCAGAGGAGTCTCAGAAAAGAAGCATGGAAGACTCTTCCCAATTACCTGAGCATTCCTCAGAATATTTATTGATTGCCTAAAGTGGAACAAAGTAAAATGGAAAACACCAAGTATGTGAAACAATCTTTGCTTTTAAATTGCAATTTTATGTAAGCCCAACAATGTTTTCAACTGACAGTAAGTGTAAAGGGAATTTAGAGGTTTCACTGAGAAGATATGACATGAGCTGGGCTTTGGAAAATATGTAGAATTTGGATTAAGAGAGAGCATTCCAAGTAGACAGTATAGCATAAACGAAGAGACAAATGTGGGACAGATGAGTCTTACTGAAGGATTCCTGCGGCGACCAGCCTACTAGTGTGAGCATTGAGCCAAAGAGAACAAGGAGTGTCACTAACTCCCATCTGCCCTCAGAACACTCTTACATGAATTTGCTGTCAATGAATATCTGCCCAGTAAGTATATACTGGTTTTCTGATTCTGTCACTCATGGTCTCAAGAATGTCTTATCCACCTTTCCATTCAGTAATACGTCTGAGAAAAGGTCATCCAGCCTCTTTGATAGTTCAGATGACAAGAGGCTCATTCCCTCACACAGCAGCCCTTTCTGTTGGCTACTACCAGCTAAGTTTTCTTCCTGATTTTGAACCAAAAATCTTTCACCATTCCACTACCTTTCCCCATTCCCTAGAACTACAAGGCATATACAAGCGCAAAACTTGTTGTGAGGACTCCACAAGTCACCTCTCCTCTACATTATAGCCCTTCAGAAACATAAGGGAAGCTATTGTGTTTCCTCTTGGTTTTCTTCTCTCTAGGCCCTTTCAAATTTGAGTGTGCATCAGAATCCCCTGGAGGGCTTGTTAAAACACAGATTGCTGGGTCCCAACCCCAGAGTTTCAGATTGGGTGTGGCCTGTAACATTTCTAGCAAGTTCCCAGGTGCTGCTGATGCTGCTGGTCCAGGGACCACAATTTGACTACTATAGCTCCAGTCTAAACTTTCCCAAGTGGTTCAGCTCATTTTAGTGTGGCTGCTAGGACATTTATCAATTACCGAAATGGCAGGGTCCCTCCATAGAGAAATGGTTTTAATGGTATGTCCTCGTAGTCAAGATCATAGGCAATTTGGCTGTATCTGCTTGCTAGCTGTGTGATCTTCAGCAAGTCATTTAAACTCTGTGAATCAATTTCCTCATCTGTAAAATGGGGATAGTAATAGTGCCTTCCTCAGGAAGTTAGTGTGAGGATTAACTGAGTTTGTGTATGTAAAATGCTTACAACATGCCTGCCCTCCTGCCATAGCCCAATATACCATATTTAAAATTATTCTAATGAAATGTTATCAGGCATGAGTAACACTAGTTGGACAGTTTTGTATTATAACAATAGTGACTCATTCTTGTATAGATACTATATATTTTCAAGAAACAATGTTAAATTCCAGGGATAAATTAATACATACAGTGTTCCTGCACAAATATTACACATCGCAACAGTATACCTACCAAATGTCATAAAAGTTGGTTATTTGAAAAATACATTTCTAAAAATGTCTGACAGTTTTATCTCTTCCCTGCCCCCTCACTCACTCAGATACACACACCCACAAGCAAAAATGTTAAATGCCTTTTTCAATTGGATTTCATTTTTGCTGTCAGGGTAGTTTAGCGTTCAGATTTGCTCTGGTTAAAGTACATCAGAGACATAGGATTTCCTCAATTGGCAAGGTTAGGAAGGAAGAAGGGAACCAAGCTTCAGAAGAGCTTTGTGGATTCTTGTCTCCCTCACATCTTGGCTTCTTTCCTTCTATCCCACCTGGGCCTGGAAATTTGCAATAAACTGCAGCTACCTAATTACCAGGGCCCATCTGGGGAGGTGAGTGTATGCAGATCCCTGATGTACCTTAACGCCCCCTGGATAATGGAGAATTGGCTAAAGCTCTTTTTTAACATTGATGCTGGGTTATCTGTGCTCTGCATTTCTTATACCCCTCTCATTTCCCCCAATTGAATGAAAATTGACCACAGAAAATTTTGTGGGAACTTTGTATGTTCTACAACTACTCATGTACACTTATTTGCTTCCATGTTTCCCATCCTTTTGTTGAAGAAACCTTTACTACTCTAAAATCTCAAATGTACACATGTATGTATGTAATAATGGTATCTTTATACACATACTTTTAATCATGGTTAAGATATCATTTTCCAGTGCATCTGGTGCTCTGGAGTTATTCTTTAATATCACTATTCTTCTTGGCACTGATCTAATAAGAGTTCTGAAATCTGCTAAGTAAAATCATATGTGGAAATCTTCAATACACATCTTTGTGGCTTTGGGGAAGGAGGGGAATTAGTGTGAAACCTGGAAATGTGTATTAAAGAGAAACCGTGCATTTAAAAAAATTAAGTAGCTGTCTTCAACTGATAAATTAATCTTGAAATTCTAACCATAATTTTCAAAATAAAGGCATTGTAAGTTTTGCCGCTTTGAAGAAAAACAGAACTCTCCTGAACCTAACCCTGGAACAGCCGTGAAAGCACACTACTCCACTGAGTGACCATTTTTCGATTTTCCTTCATCTAAAGTAGCCTTCCCTCCCTGGCCACCTTTAAGAATGTTCTTTTTATCAAATTTGAAAGCCTATTTAACAGGCTTTTTAGTTGAAAATGAGACTATAAAAATCCACCAAGAGGATCTTTGTCTTTAAACAAAGTGAGTCCCAGATGGTTGTGGAGATTCTGTGGTTTCTCTGAGAGACAGCAAAATTCTCTTCTAAATCTCCTGGGGTCCAAAGGTTCTGAAGCAAGAGCCATGTGCATATATTGCCAGGCTTGGGCACATCAAGAATAACAGAGTTAAATAATGCTTCAGAGTTTTCAAATGTTTATTTCAAGTTAGGCAATGCTATGGCATCATAAGACTTATCATGAGTGTCTAGTAACCCCTAGCATTTGCTAAAGAAAAGTTTGCTTCCTAATTTAGGATCATAGTTCAGTTGACTTTTATGGTTTGTTATTGTGAAAGCATAGTTTTAAAAGATTATAATGGCTAGAGTATCTAGGGGAAATATAACAGTTAAGCACAGCTTGGTTTTACAGATGTGCTCCTTCTAAAGAAAATTCAAATAAGCAGATAGTTGAGAAATAAATTAGAAAAAGCTAAACCTCACCATTCAAATAATGCAAATTAAAACAACAATGACATTTAATTTTTGGTTCCTCAATCTAGCAGGTTTCTTTTGATTAAATAATAGTTCATCCCAGCGTAGTGGCTCATGCCTATGATCCCAGCACTTTGGGAGGCTGAGGCAGGAGAATCACTTGAGCCCAGGGGTTTGAGACCAGCCTGGTCAACATAGCAAGACCCTATCTCTACAAAAAATAAAATAAAATACATTAGCCAGGCATGGTGGCATGTGCCTGTAGTCCAAGCTACTTAGGAGGCTGAGGCAAGAAGATCCCTTGAGCCCAGGAGTTCAAGGCTGCAGTGAGCTGAAATCTTGCCACTGCATTCCACCTTGGGTGACAGAGCAAGACCCCCATCTAAAAATAGTGATAATATTTTTAGTGTAATTTATTGGTGTAAATAATAGTTCATTAAAATTGATGGTTACAGAGAACTCTTGATGACATAGGAAAATGTATCAATTAGGACGCTTTCAGTTTGATGTTACACAATATGCTTGTTAATCTTCATAGCAAGTTAATGAGGCAGATACTATTCTATGTTTATTGTTTCACATAACGAGGAGGAAGAAGGCTGGTTCAGTATTGGCTAAGCAACCCAGTGTTGTATTTGCTTCTCTGTCAGCCTCTTAGATTTGCCTGCCTGGTCTCAGATGGCATTAAAGCTGTATACATCCTCTGATGACAGCTTCTGTGACACAAAAGGGCTTCTCTTCTCAAACTGTCTCCCTTATTATCCAGGAGTAATATCTTTCCTAGAGCCTTTTACCAGTCTTCCCTTCTCATATTATTAGCCAAAACAGAGTTCCATGTTTACCCTGATCAATGGCAAAAGGAGAATGGAATTAACAGGATTGGCTTGTACCAATCATGATACAGCCACTGGGGGCCAAGGGAGGTGTCTACCTTCCCTGAGTACTTTGCTGCCTTTTGATACCTAACCAAATCAAGTGAGGGTTTTTAACAATAAGAGGAAAGGAGATAACAGCTATTGGGAAGAGAAGCAATGGTGTCTGACACATTTGTGTTATAAAGAGCAGCCCTTACTTTCTTTTTTATGGTTTCTAACTTTTCTTAATGAGTAGATATTAATTTTATGAGAGACAGACTATCAGGGTGATGGTCAACAAACTCTGGGCCAGACTTACTGGGTAACACCAAGCAAGTTATTAAATATCTCTGTCAAATTTTCTCTCTGTTAAGATGGGGAGTCATAGTAGCACCTACTTTATAAGGTTGCTGTGAGAATGTGTTCTCCAGAAAAACAGCACTGATGAGGGGGGGTGTGTGGAAAAAGAATGATTTATTATAAATCACGTATGAAACGACATAATCTTAGAGAAGTCCCAAGATCTGCAGTCAGCAAGCTGCAGACCCAGGAGAGCCAATGTGTAGCTCCCATCTGATTACAAAGGCCAGAGAACCAGGAGAGCCAATAGTGTAAGTTCCAGTCCAAAGTCTGGCAAGTTCAAGACCCAAGAAGAGCTGATGCTTCATTCCAAGTCCAAAGGCCAGAAAAGACCAATGCCCTAGCTCAAGCAGTCAGGCAAAATGAGTTTCCTCTTACTTAGCCTTTTCCTTAGATTGGGTCTTCATTTGGTTGGATGATGCCCACCCATGTTGGGGAAGACAATCTGCTTTACTCAGTCTACCAATTCAAATGTTCATCTCGCTCAGAAACACCCTCACGTATACACCCAGAATAATGTTTGACTAAATGTCTGCTCATACCATGACCCAGTCAAGTTGACATATTAAAATTAAACATCATATGCTTAGACTTGTACATATACTGTGTATGTGTGTGTGTGTTATTCTGGAAAAATATTACAAATAGGAAATTCAGTATGTGAAAGTCCTATTTTCTCCAATCATGGTGGATATTCATATTACGGAAGGATTTGCTTTGTGAAAGAATTCACCACCATATTAAATTTTGCATTATCTTTTCAATTTCAACCAATTTAAGAAAACATTTGTTGTTTTTTGTAGTGATAGGGTCTTGCTCTGTCACCCAGGATGGAGTACAGTGGCACAATTATAATTCACTGCAGCCTTGAACTCCTGAGCTCAAGTGATACTCCTGCCTCAGCCTCCCAAGTAGCTGTGACTACAGGCATACACCACCATACCTAGCTAATTTTAAAATTTTTTGTATATATGGGATCTTGCCATGTTGCCCAGGCTAGTCTCGAACTCCTAACCTTGACCTCTACCAGGCCCCCATTTGTTTTCTCTCTCTCTGTTTCTCTCCTTTTTTTTTAAAGATGGAGTTTACTCTTGTTGCCCAGGCTGGAGTGCAATGGCATGATCTCGGCTCACCACAACCTCCACCTCCCAGGTTCAAGCGATTCTCCTGCCTCAGCCTCCCGAGTAGCTGGGATTACAGGCATGTGCCACCATGCCCAGCTAATTTTGTATTTTTAGTAGAGACAGGGTTTCTCCATGTTAGTCAGGCTGGTCTCGAACTCCCAACCTTAGGTGATCCACCTGCCTTGGCCTCCCAAACTGCTGGGATTATAGGCGTGAACCACTGCACCTGGCCAAAGCCCCCATTTCTTAATACCTACTATGAACTATACTCTCTTACCTGGGTGTAAAGTTGAATAACCCATAGGTTTAGTGGATAAATCTGTGTGTTTATAAAGATAAAACTTACGCAGTTTAGGCCAGGCACAGTAGCTCATGCTTGTAATCCCAGCATTTTGGGAGGCTGGGGTGTGAAGATTACTTGAGCTCAGGAGTTTGAGACCAGCCTAGGCAACACTGTGAAACCCCATCCTACAAAAAGCACAAAAGTTAGCCAGGTGGGGTGGTGCATTCCCTGTAGACCCAGCTACTCCAGAGGCTGAGGTGGGAGGATTGCTTGAGCCTGGGAGATTGAGACTGCAGTGAGCTGTGATCATGCCACTACATTCCAGCCTGGGCAAAAGAGCAAGACCCTGTCTAAAAAAACTAAATAAACTGAATAACATAAAAAAAAAAAAGATATCTGCATTAAAGATTTTGTATTCTGTTTATACAGAGATTTCTCACTAGATAAGAGTTCAATAAACCCTTGAAAATCAACTCCAAGGAATAGATTGATCACAATTGCCCTCTCAGTTACCAGAGCTAAATGATTTTCAATTCCCAGTCTTTTCCATTTCTACATCACTTGACAAGATTCACTGCCACCTCCTGGGCAGGCACTTCTCTTATGGCTTCAGCAAAACTACTATCCCCTGATTCACCTCTGTTCTCCTTCACCCCTTCTTCTCTGGCCCCATTTTCTAGCTTCTCACCCTGAGTCTGCCCCTGGAGTATTGGTCAGTTTCTGGGTTTGAGCTTCTACCCTCTCTTTCAGGTAAACTATCTTCTGCTTGTGCATGTTTGCAAGGCTCTTCTTTCACTAATTATTATCTCCGCCTCCACATTTTCTCTGGCCAGCACCTGACCAGCATTTCTAATTGAGTACTGGACTCCTACATGTCTGTCCTTTAAATACTGCAAACTCAACATGGCCAAAGCAAAATTTCTTCTTGACTTCAAGTCTTTTTTCCTTCTTGTACTGTTTAAGCTAATTACTTCATTTTCTTTCCATTAACATCAACATAGTTTACTCTGTTTGAACGATAACATATTTCCAGTTAATGAAGTCTGAATTGATGAAGCCTTATATACTTACTGTCTTTTAGATTATCATCTGTGGAAGACAGATCATCTGTAGTTACTTGTCTCAAAGCATAGAACTAAAAGTCGTTCAGCATTACATTGGTCAAGATGGACAAGCTGTAGTTCGGGAACATTTTGACTGCCTCACCGCCAAACAGAAATTGCCTTCATACATACTAGAAAACAATGAACTGACGGAGCTGTGTGTGAAGGCCAAAGGAGATGAAGACTGGTCAAGAGATGTGTGCCTGGAATCCAAAGCCCCTGAGTACAGCATTGTCATTCAGGTTTGAAAAGAAGTTCAATCTAGAATAGAGCAGCTTTAACATTGAAATTTTCTCAAAATGTTCTTTATTTGTACAGCACTTAATTTATTAAAAAGTGATATATAAAAAAGGGGAGTGAAAGGCTTTGAATAGTACTTCTCAAACTGTTTCCTCCCCATCCCACGACAATACATTTGTATCAGTTCCAGTAGTTCTTTCAGCCAAGACTCTATCCCTCCCAGATGCAAGTGATATCTTGAAAAGGATTCTGCTGCCCCAGGGTTAGGGGTAGGGTGGAACTGTGAGGGTGGTATCCTCCTCACTTAAGAATCTTTGTGATGGTCTGTTACTTTATCTCTTCCTCAATCTTTACCATCATCACTTTCATTCCCATAAAGGATAAATTATCTTTCATTTTGCCACTTAGTCTTATATCTCTCCTTATGCAAATCTCTTTGTCTTTATGGAAAGAGTTGGCCCCGTTGACTCACTGCACATTTGCTTTCTGCCATAATGAAGTCTGTTTTTGCTTAGTTTTTTTTAATAATGGCTTTTTCCCTAAACTTTAAACTCTTTTTAATCTTCCAAACTGATGTATCTGTGCCTTATTTTGATTAATTAGTAAACTGCTTAGTATTCAATAGGACCCTTTTCTATTTCATGTGCAGGTGCCATCTTCAAACAGTTCCATTATTTATGTCTGGTGCACAGTTTTGACTTTAGAACCCAACTCTCAAGTGCAACAACGAATGGTGAGTGCTTTCCCAATCCTAAAATATGGTATATGACTCTGACCTTTCCTGTTCTGAAATAAATTAAGGTCAGAGTGACCCAGGGAAGAGATTTATTACAAGTTTGTTTCAGCATCAAACAGCTGGAATACTGCAACAAAGCAAATATGAAAGTTGTTCTATCCTTTTATTTTTATAGATTGTGTTCAGCCCTCTTTTTATCATGAGGAGTCATCTTCCAGACCCCATTATCATACATTTGGAGAAAAGGAGTCTGGGATTGAGTGAAACACAAATTATTCCAGGAAAAGGGCAGGAAAAACCACTGCAAAACATAGAACCTGACCTTGTACATCACCTGACATTCCAAGCAAGGTACTAGAAAAATCCTTCCATACATTTCCCTAGGAGAAATTAAGTAGAAAAGTAACCTTGCACTGGGGAGGGTGGGGGGTGGGTAGGGAGATGAGAGTGGAGGGAGTTTTTTGCATGATTTCTTATGAGAATGTTATTTTAAAATTGCCCTGCCTAGTGATCTCTTATTCTCATCTGTAGTTTTAGATAAAAATCAGCCTTTCTCATTAAGCTTAGAAATAACCAACAGGGATCATCAGAACTTTTAATTTAATTTAGATTTCATTGACACATGACTTCTGTGGTGAAAGAAGATGTGAATAGAGATCAACACCCAGGAATTGAGGGGTGGGGGAAGAAAGAGGAAAAGCCAGGGCCCAGATCATCCATACACTGTCCCATAAATGGACTCTATCTACCAAAAAGGTGTTGGTCTATAATACATTTGTAGTTAGATATTTTTCAATAAATTGTATACCACTTTAGAAATCTGATATTCTTGGTTTTTATTTCAATTTCCTAGAGAAGAATATGATCCTTCAGATTGTGCAGTTCCCATCTCAACATCCCTCATTAAGCAAATAGCCACTAAGGTACACCCTGGAGGCACAGTTAATCAGATCCTTGACGAATTCTATGGGCCAGAAAAGTTGCTTCAACCCATATGGCCCTATAATAAGAAGGATTCTGACAGGTAATATTCTTCAGTGATCTTTTTCTACAAAAATTTCTCAACATTAACAAATGATCATTCACAAAAATATTAAATACCATAAGTGGTGTGTGCATGTATCTGTCAGTTTCTTACCTTTTATCATCTAGTAGGTGTGTTTTGTAGATTTCTTTATTCATGATCTAGATCATAATTGCATGAAAAGTTGCTTTCTCCTGCATGCAAATTTAGCATTGAAAGATTCTGGTATGAGGAAGTATCATGCAGGAGCATGGTGTGTTTGGAATCTTTAAACGTATTTCACAAATATTAAAGTTACCATATTTCATTGAGTCTCTTGGATGTGGTTTTTGCAACAGGAATGAACAGCTAAGTCAGTGGGATAGCCCAATGCGAGTGAAGCTGTCAATCTGGAAGCCATATGTTAGAACTTTGTTGATAGAACTTCTGCCCTGGGCCCTGCTTATCAATGAATCCAAATGGGACCTCTGGCTATTTGAAGGAGAGAAAATTGTTCTACAGGTTCCTGCTGGCAAAATTATTATTCCTCCTAATTTTCAGGTACTGTAACTTTTTTAACTAATACGAATTCTTCTCTCTCAACAAGTAGATTTTATTGTAAAGTTGCGTTTATGATCTTAACAGAATGAATCAGTTGTGAAAAATTCTTAGATGCATATGTAAGAGGTATGGAATGTTCTTTGATATTCAAGGACTTTTCTGATGTCTTTTTTTTAACCATCAACACTATTGGTGCTTGAGTTACCATTAAATTTGATAACTTGGATTAGTTACATTCTCATTTCCATTGGCATAGGATATTTGACAAGTATTTGGGCTGGTCTAGTATATATTAAGGAAATAGAGCCATCATGTGTGCTTATCCGTACCCTAGGTACTCTTTGCTGTTCTTCTGGAAATTCTCTGCAGTCTGCAAGATATTGAGGATTTCAGAGCAACTGTTTTTGTCAGGGACCCTTTTCCTTTATAAGTGGACTTGGATGTTCATAATTATGGATGTCCACCCAGTTGATTATAACAATGTGGAATGATTACTGACACAGAGAGAAACCTAATTGCAAACCAAAATATCACAGGAAGATTTTATATTCTGTCACAAAACCTTCTTTATAAGGCTAGTCTGTTTCAGGAAGACACACAAATCTATAAAAAAAAATAGAGTAAAAGTGACTCCTAAATAAAATGTCTTTCTGATAGAGAACAATTTCAGAATCCTTTTTGGAGCTCCAGGTCATAAACATCTTTATTTAATTGAATTTTTTCTTTTTTCTGTAAAATAATCAGATGATGTTACCTTATGGAATTGGAATGTTGACCTGTGTGGACCTAATGTTGCATATTATTCTCTTGTCAAATGAGATGAAACCTTCAGTTTTTGAAGTCTTTGGTATTTACAGGGTAGTCACTGTTTGGGTTTGGTTTTCCCCTCCCTTCTGTAAATACGAATTCCGTTGTGAGTAAAAAAAAAAAAAAAATACATTGGGAGCCAAAATAAAATGTACGTTGCCATTACAAAAGACACACACACACACACACACACACACACACACACACACACCCACCATGGAGGGATATTTGGTTACCTTAGTAGACCTATTATATAATATTAAAAAAAAATCCTGAGGATTGAAGTAAAAAATATCAAAGGTAAGAAAATTACCTTATAATTGAGGCATTATTTTTCCAGGAAGCTTTTCAAATTGGAATATACTGGGCAAATACAAACACTGTGCACAAGTCAGTAGCAATTAAACTGGTCCATAACCTGACATCTCCAAAGTGGAAGGATGGAGGTAATGGTGAAGTTGTGACACTGGATGAAGAAGCATTTGTTGATACTGAAATAAGACTTGGTGCTTTTCCAGGACATCAGAAGGTAAGATCAAAGTCTATGTGGCTGGGAGGAAATAACATGCCATCCCCTTAACCTGTCTAAAATGAATCTGCCTTTTTCTTTTTAATACCTTTTTCATATTACTTGTTCTAAACAATTTATAACAGTACATTTGATTTCTTAACTTCTTAGACCTCTCTGCTTTACAGTGCTTTTTTTTCTTTACCAGTGATAAAAGCTGTGTCACATAATTTATCCAATAATTGTTCTATTTCAGAATACTCAGCAGTAACTTGATTTATAGTATGTGGGGAGAAAATGAACTTACTCCAAAATATCCACAGATTGTACTTGGCCTCCTTCTTTAGAGCAGAAAGTAGCGTCACTAACATTCTGAGCATAGAGTGAAAGGACAAAGGCTCCTCCTGCAGCAAAGGTTGTGTTTCTGGAAAGGACATCCTGAGCAAAATTACGTGGATCAATTCTAATTCTCTCCTAGAACCACTGTTATATGAGAAAGTTATATTTTTGAACAGTGGACTGGTGTCCATGTTTTTAGAGATGGATACAAAAAACATAAGTCATTTAAATATAAATGGTATGTGCTTTTCAGCATAAATCTAAAGTCTATGAAAACAATTAGCTGAATAATATAACTAATCATATTATGTATGAAAGTACAATATCATAGTGTACCATGCAGAAGTTTTATGCTGTACTTGTAATATCATCATTATTTTAGCTGTCCCAAATTAGAAAAAGAAGGGATACTTCATCAGAGTAGTAGAATTCAGATTGACCTTTTTCAGGGGAGAAGTTAGATTTTTGACAGGTGTCTTTGAAAAGTCTTTTGAGAAAAGTTAGGGTCATTTGGTGACTTTAAAAAAAATAAAAAAAGTTAGGGTCATTTGGTGACTTTTAAAAATTTCCCTGATACAAATAAATTGGTCTGTCTTCAGCATTCAAGGCTGGTATCCATTTCCTCAAAGTTGTCTGGGCAACACATGTTTATGCTCTGACGGCCAAAGTATTGTAACATGGGTGTAAATGGCAAAGAGCTGTAAGCATGAATCACCCAAAGTTGAATAGTTGTAAGTTGAGAACTACCATCAAAACCTGGAAAAAATGTTATAATATTCAGTCAACACCCAATACCTCTAGCACCTAACAAAGTAGCCAGGGCAAGTGTTGAATAAATGTTTGTGAATCAATGAATATACTGTTGGAAAACATATTGGTGTCTCATTATGCTTCGGTAGTGACTCAGGACCTCTTTATACTCTTTTTAGTCTCAGGACCCCTTTATACTCTTAAAAATTATTGAGAACCCCCAAAGACCTTTTGTTTCTGTGGGTTATATCAATATTTACCAGATTAGAAATTAAAACAGAAACTTTTAAAACACAAGAATATACAAATATATATTCCATTAGCTATCACAGTAATAACATCACATGTCATGTACCTCTGGAAAACTCCACTGTACGTTCATGAGAGAATTCAAGTGTAAAAGATTAATAGCATCTTACTATTATTATAAAAATAGTTTTGACCATGGGACCCCATGCCCAGAGATCCCCTGTGGGTCCCCAGACCACCCTTTGAAAACCAATGTTCTGATATTATTAACTAGATGGGTATGTTTAAGCAAGAAACATCTTCTCTGAGCATCAGTTCCTTATATAACATGATAAGGTAATGAAATGATACATGTAGCGGTTAAGAGCAGCACCACAGAGCCAGACTGCATGGGTTCCAACCCCCTAGTTAGACCCTCTTCATCTTTGTGACCTTGGGGAAGTTACTTAACTTCTTTGAGCCTCACTTTCCTCTTCTGTAAAATGGGGTTAATAATAGTAACTCTCCCATGTATGTACTGTGAGGATTTTGTGAGTTAATATGTATACAGCACTTGAAACTAGTGGAACACAATATTGCAATATATGAAGGTCAATCCTTATTGTCTTTGTTGTCGTCATTACTGAAGTTCTCAGAACTCTCCTTGGTTCATCATAGGCATTAGTGAGGTAGCTGCTGGGAGACCATGAGGAGGAGGAGGAGGAGGAGGAGGGAGGCTGGATGGAATTCTGCCAAATAAGATGAGTGGCATTTATTTACATATACATGCTTTCTAAATAAACACTTCGTGAGGTTACTGGTAAAATAACCAGAAAACAAGTCTTTTATCTGTCACTACACAACAGCAGCAAAAGTAACGGGGCTGCTAAAGCACCATGTTTTAGGCTAAATACTGACAGGTGCCAGAACATTTCTGAGAATGAAAGGAACACCATTAAATATTCTCGGGAAAAAAAAAAAGGTAAAATTGGTACTGTCCTGGCAGACAATTAGATAAAATAACCTTTTAGGAATACTCAAGAGATTTTGATGTGCCTTACAGTATTGTCAAAATTATTTTTTCTCAATTATCTTGTAGTTATGTCAGTTCTGCATTTCCTCCATGGTACAGCAAGGTATACAAATTATTCAGATTGAAGACAAGACTACAATAATCAATAATACACCATATCAAATATTTTATAAACCACAGCTATCTGTCTCCAATCCCCATTCTGGAAAGGAGGTAAGCAAATCATAATATGATTCTTTTGTCTAAGTTTTGATAAGGAAACAATAAATAGGATCAACTTCTCTTTAACCTACAGCAAATGAAAAGCTAACCTTGAATGTAAGTAAAGAGAAATTCACTTATTTTTCTTGTAATTAAAACCATGAATGTCATGGTCACTGCCTCCAAGGTAATTAATGAGCAGAAATCCTACCAAGAAGGTGGCCCTGACACACTGCTGGATTAGTCCTGCCTGTGCCCCATCTGCTCAGAGGCTCCAGCCCATCCTCTAGCATGCTCACTAGACTCCTACAAGCAGAGACATAGTCCTGAGGACTGGCTCCCGGGTCACATGGAAAAGCACATCTGTCTCACAGGCTGCAGTGCCTGGGGGAGCCATGCAGGCAAAAGGCTAGGGCCTAACTGAGCCGTGGATCTGCGAGCAGTGAGCTCTGTGGTTACGAGGAGAATAAATGTGGAAATGTACTAGCTCATTTATGTTAACATCTTGATGGCAGAATATATGGAAAATAAATCTAAGAATTTCAGTTCTTTGTACAATTAAAATGAACAGTTATATTTTAAGAGATTTTTTTTCTCTCCATTGCATCTTAGATGTTTTCCTTTTCTTTTAATTATACTTTAAGTTCTGGGATACATGTGTAGAACATACAGGTTTGTTACATAGGTATACATGTGCCATTGCTGCACCCATCAACCTGTCATCTACATTAGGTATTTCTTTCTTCCCTTTCCTCCTGCCCCCTGACAGGCCCTGGTGTGTGATGTCCCCCCTTCCTGTGCCCATGTGTTCTGATTGTTCAACTCCCACTTATGAGTGAGAACATGTGGTGTTTGGTTTTCTGTTCCTGTGTTAGTTTGCTGAGAATGATGGTTTTCAGCTTCATCCATGTCCCTGCAAAGGACATGAACTCATTCTTTTTTATGTCTGTATAGTGTTCTATGCTGTATATGTGCCACATTTTCTTTATCCAGTCTATCATTGATGGGCATTTGGGTTGGTTCCAAGTCTTTGCTATTGTAAATAGTGCTGCAATAAACATACATGTGCATGTGTCTTTATAGCAGCATGATTTATATTCCTTTGGGTATATACCCAGTAATGGGATTGCTGGGTCAAATGGTATTTCTAGTTCTAGATCCTTGAGGAATTGCCACACTGTGTTCCAATGGTTGGTCTAATTTACACTTCCACAAACAGTGTAAAAGCATTCCTATTTCTCCACATCCTCTCCAGCATCTGTTGTTTCCTGGCTTTTTAATGATTGCCATTCTAACTGGTATGAGATGGTATCTCATTGTGGTTTTGACTTGCATTTCTCTAATGACCAGTGATGATGAGCTTTTATTCATGTTTATTGACCACGTAAATGTCTTCTTTTGAGAAGTGTCTGTTCATATCCTTTGCCCACATTCTGATGGGGTTGTTTGTTTTTTTCTTGTAAATTTGATTAAGTTTCTTGTAGATTCTGGATATTAGCCCTTTGTCAGATGGATAGATTGCAAAAATTTTCTGTCATTCTGTAGGTTGCCTGTTCATTCTGATGATAGTTTCTTTTGCTGTGCAGAAGCTCTTTAGTTAATTAGATCCCATTTGTCAATTTTGGCTTTTGTTGCCATTGCTTTTGGTGTTTTAGTCATGAAGTCTTTGCCCATGCCTATGTCCTGAATGGTATTGCCTAAGTTTTCTTCTAGGGATTTTATGGTTTTAGGTCTTAGTTTAAATCTTTAATCCATCTTCAGTTAATTTTTATATAAGGTGTAAGGAAGGGATCCAGTTTCAGTTTTCTGCATATGGCTAGCGAGTTTTCCCAACACCATTTATTAAATAGAGAATCCTTTCCTCATTGCTAGTTTTTGTCATGTTTGTCAAAGATCAGATGGTTGTAGATGGGTGGTGTTATTTCTGAGGCCTCTGTTCTGTTCCATTGGTCTATCTCTCTGTTTGGGTACCAGTACCATGCTGTTTTGGTTACTGTAGCCTTGTAGTATAGTTTGAAGTCAGGTAGCGTGATGCCTCCAGCTTTGTTCTTTTTGCTTAGGATTGTCTTGGCTATGCATGCTCTTTTTTGCTTCTACATGAAGTTTAAAGTAGTTTTTTCTAATTCTGTGAAGAAAGTCAATGGTAGCATGATGGGGATAGCATTGAATCTATAAATTACTTTGGGCAGTATGGCCATTTTCATGATACTGATTCTTCCTATCCATGAGCATGGAATGTTTTTCCATTTGTATGTGTCCTCTCCTATTTCCTTGAGCAGTGGTATATAGTTCTCCTTGAAAAGGTCCTTTACATCCCTTGTAAGTTGTATTCCTAGGTATTTTATTCTCTTTGTAGCAATTGTGAATGGGAGTTCACTCATGATTTGGTTCTTTGTTTGTCTGTTAATGGTCTATAGGAATGTTTGTGATTTTTGCACATTGATTTTGTATCCTGAGACTTTGCCGAAGTTGCTTATCAACTTAAGGAGATTTGGGCTGAGACAATGGGGTTTTCTAAATATACAATCATGCCATCTGCAAACAGAGACAATTTGACTTCCTCCCTTCCTATTTGAATACCCTTTCTTTTTTTCTCTTGCCTGATTGCCCTGGCCAGAACTTCCAATACTGTGTTGAATAGGAGTGCTGAGAGAGGGCATCCTTGTCTCGTGATGGTTTTCAAAGGGAGAGCTTCCAGCTTTTGCCCATTCAGTATGATATTGGCTGTGGGTTTGTCATGAATAGCTCTTATTATTTTGAGATATGTTCCACCAATACCTAGTTTATTGAGTGTTTTTAGCATGAAGGGGTGTTGAATTTTATCAAAGGCCTTTTTTTTGCGTCTATTGAGATAATCATGTGGTTTTGGTCACTGGTTCTGTTCATGTGATGGATTACATTTATTGATTTGTGTGTGTTGAACCAGTCTTGCATCCCAGGGATGAAGTCGACTTGATCTTGGTGGATAAGATTTTTAATGTGTTGCTGGATTCGGTTTGCCAATATTTTATTGAGGATTTTCGCATCAATGTTCATCAGGGATATTGGCCTGAAATTTTCTTTTTTTGTTGTGTCTTTGTCAGGTTTTGGTATCAGGATGATGGTGGCGTCATGAGATGAGTTAGGTAGGAGTCCCTCTTTTTCTGTTGTTTGGAATTGGTTCAGAAGGAATGATACCACCTCCTCTTTGTACCTTTGGTAGAATTTGGCTGTGAATCTGTCTGGTCCTGGGCATTTTTGGTTGGTCGGCTATTAATTACTGTCTCTATTTCAGAACTTGTTATTGATCTATTCAGGGATTTGACTTCTTCCTGGTTTAGTCTTAGGAGGGTGTATGTGTCCATGCATTCATCCATTTCTTCTAGATTTTCTAGTTTATTTGCATAGAGGTGTTTATAGTATTCTCTGATGGTAGTTTGTATTTCTGTGGGATCAGTGGTGAGCTCCCCTTTATCATTTTTTATTGTGTTCTATTTGATTCTTCTCTCTTTTCTTCTTAATTGGTCTGGCTAGCAGTCTTATCTATTTCGTTGATCTTTTCAAAAAAAAAAAAGTAGCTCCTGGTTTCATTGATTTTTTGTTTTGTTTTGTTTTGAAGAGTTTTTTATGTCTTTATCTCCTTCAGTTCTACTCTGATCTTAGTTATTTCTTGTCTTCTGCTAGCTTTTGAATTTGTTTGCTCTTGCTTCTCTAGTTCTGTTAACTGTGATGTTAGGGTGTCAATTTTAGATCTTTTCCACTTTTTCCTGTGGGCATTTGGTGCTATAAGTATCCCTCTAAACACTGCTTTAGCTGTGTCTCAGAGATTCTGGTATGTTGTGTCTTTGTTCTCATTGGTTTCAAAGAACTTATTTATTTCTGCCTTAATTTCATTAGTTACCCAGTAGTCATTCAGGAGCAAGTTGTTCTGTTTCCACGTAGTTGTGTGGATTTTAGTGAGTTTCTTAATCCTGAGTTCTAATTGCACTGTGGTCTGAGAGACTGTTATGATTTCTGTTCTTTTGTATTTGTTGAGTGTTTTACTTCCAATTATGCGGTCAATTTTAGAATAAGTGCTAGGTGGTGCTGAGAAGAATGTATATTCTGTTGATTTGGGGTGGAGAGTGCTGTAGATGTCTATTAGGTCCTCTTGGTCCAGAGCTGAGTTTAAGTCGTGAATATCCTTGTTAATTTTCTGTCTCGTTGAGCTAATATTGACAGTGGGTGTTAAAGTCTCCCACAATTATTGTGTGGGAGTCTAAGTCTCTTTGTAGGTCTCTAAGAACTTGCTTTATGAATCTGGGTGCTCTTGTATTGGGTGCATATATATTTAGGATAGTTAGCTCTACTTACATTGATCTCTTTACCATTATGTAATGCCCTTCTTTGTCTTTTTTGATCTTTGTTGGTTTAAAGTTTGTTTTATCAGAGACTAGGATTACAACCCCTGCTTTTTTTTTTTTTTTTTTTTTTTTTGCTTTCCATTTGCTTGGTAAATATTCCTCCATCTCTCTATTTTAAGCCTATGTGTGTTTTTGCACATGAGATGGGTCTCCTGAATACAGCACACTGATGGGTGTTGACTCTATCCAATTTGCCAGTCTGTGCCTTTTAATTGGGGCATTTAGCCCATTTACATTTAAAGTTAATATTGTTATGTGTGAATTTGATCCTGTCATTATGATGCTAGCTGGTTATTTTGCCTGTTAGTTGGTGCAGTTTTTTCATAGTGTTGATGGTCTTTACATTTTGGTTTGTTTTTGCAGTGACTGGTACCAGTTTTTCCTTTCCATATTTAGTGCTTCCTTCAGGAGCTCTTGTAAGGCAGGCCTGGTGGTGACAAAATCACTCAGCATTTGCTTGTCTGTAAAGGATTTTATTTCTCCTTCATTTACAAAGCTTAGTTTGGCTGGATATGAAATTCTGGATTGAAACATTTTCTTTGAGAATGTTGAATATTGGCCCCCACTCTCTTCTGGCTTGTAGAGTTTCTCTTGGCCAAGAGATCCACTGTTAGTCTGATGGGCTTCCCTTGTGGGTAACTGGATCTTTCTGTCTGGCTGCCCTTAACATTTTTTCCTTCATTTCAACCTTGGTGAATCTGACGATTATGTGTCTTGGGGTTGCTCTTCTTGAGGAGTATCTTTGTGGTGTTCTCTGTATTTCCTGAATTTGAATGTCAGCCTGTCTTGCTGGGTTGGGAAAGTTCGCCTGGATAATATCCTGAAGTGTGTTTTCCAACTTGGTTCCATTCTCCCCGTCACTTTCAGGTACACCAATCAAATGTAGATTTGATCTTTTCACATAGTCCCATATTTCTTGGAGGCTTTGTTCGTTCCTTTTCATTCTTTTTTCTCTAATCTTGTCTTCACGCTTTATTTCATTAAGTTGATCTTCAGTCTCTGATATCCTTTCTTCCACCTGATCAATTCGGCTATTGATACTTGTGTATGCTTCTCAAAGTTCTCATACTGTGTTTTTCAGCTCCATCAGGTCATTTATATTCTTCTCTAAACTGGTTATTCTAGTTAGCAATTCATGTAACCTTTCTTATCAAGGTTCTTAACTTCCTAGCATTGGGTTAGAGCATGATCCTTTACCTCAGAGGAGTTTATTACCCACCTTCTGAATCTAGTTCTGTCAAACTCATTCTCCATCCAGTTTTGTTCCCTTGCTGGTGAGGAGTTGTGATCCTTTGGAGGAGAAGAGGCATTCTGGTTTTTGGAATCTTCAGCCTTTTTGTGCTGGTTTTTCCTCATCTTCATGGATTTATCTACCTTTGGTCTTTGATGCTGGTGACCTTCAGATGGAGTTTTTGCGTGGTTGTCCTTTTTGTTGATGTTGATGCTATTGCTTTCTGTTTGTTAGTTTTCCTTCTAACAATCAGGCCTCTCTTCTGTAGGTCTGCTAGAGTTTGCTGGGGGTCTACCCCAGACCCTGTTTGCCTGGGTATCACCAGCAGACACTCTAGAACAGCAAAGATTGCTGCCTGCTCCTTCCTCTGGAAGCTTTATCCCAGAGGGGCACCCGCCAGATGCCAGTTGGAGCTCTCCTGTATGAGGTGTCTGTCAACCCCTGCTGGGAGGTGTCTCCCCATCAGGAGGCTCAGGGGTCAGGGACCCACTTGAGGAGGCAGTCTGTCCCTTTGCAGAGCTTCAGTACTGTGCTGGAAGATCCACTGCTCTCTTCAGAGCTGGCAGGCAGGAACGTTTAAGTCTGCTGAAGCTGTGCCCACAGCTGCCCCTTCCTCCAGGTGCTCTGTCCCAGGGAGATGGGAGTTTGACCTATAAGCCCCTGACTAGGGCTGCTGCCTTTCTTTCAGAGATGCCCTGCTCAAGGAGGAGGAATCTAGAGAGGCATTCTGGCTACAGCAGCTTTGTGGGGCTGTGGTGGGCTCTTCCCAGTCCAAACTTTCTGGAGGCTTTGTTTACACTGTGAGGGGGAAACTGCCTACTCAAACCTCAGTAATGGTGGATGCCCCTCCCCCCACCAAGCTGGAGCATCCCAGGTCGACTTCAGACTGCTGTGCTGGCAGTGAGAATTTCAAGCCAGTGGATCTTAGCCTGCTGGGCTCCCTGGGGGTGGGATCTGCTGAGTAAGACCACTTGGCTCCATGGCTTCAGCCCCCTTTCCAGGAGAGTGAACGATTCTGTCTCGCTGGCATTCCAGGCGCCACTGGGATATGAAAAAAAACTCCTGCAGCTAGCTCAGTATCTGCCCAAATGGCCGCCTGGTTTTGGGCTTGAAACCCAGGGCCCTTGTGGTGTAGGCACAGGAGGAAATCTCCTGGTCTGTGGGTTGCGAAGACCCTGGGAAAAGCATAGTATCTGGGCTAGATAGCACCGTCCCTCACAGCACAGTCCCTCATGGCTTCCTTTGGCTAGGGGAGGGAGTTCCCTGATCCTTTGCGCTTCCCGGGTGAGGCAACGCCCTACCCCGCTTCTGCTCACCCTCCTTGGGCTGCACCCACTGTCTAAACAGTCCCAGTGAGATGAGCCACGTACCTCAGTTGGAAACGCAGAAACCACCCATCTACTGTGTTGGTCTCGCTGGCAGCTGCAGACCGGAGCTGTTCCTATTCAGCCATCTTGCCCGGGAATCGGTGTTTCTTTCTTTTTTTTCTTTCTTTTTTTTTTCTTTTTCTTGAGATAGAGTCTTGCTCTGTCGCCCAGGGTGGAGTGTAATGGCATGATCTCAGCTCACTTCAACCTCTGCCTCCTGGGTTCAAGCGATTCTCCTGCCTCAGCCTCCTGAGTAGCTGGGATTACAGGTGCCCACCACCACGCCCAGCTAATTTTTGTATTTTTAGTAGAGATGGGGTTTCACCATGTTGGCCAGGCTGGTCTCAAACTCCTGACCTCTTGATCGACCTGCCTTAGCCTCCCAAATTGCTAGGATTACAGACATGAGCCACTGGCACCCGGCCGTAAGGAGAGGTTTTAAGAGAACTTAAAAACAGAAAATGTTAAGTGGTATGCTATTGTTTTATGCTATTGAAACTGTTTTATAGGAAAGTATTATCTTTCTTTACCTTTGTCTGCACTTTTACCTCCTGCTTTCAGCTCCTAAAAATTGTTAGATTAATCAAATGGGATAAAAGTCTTATACTTTTAAGCTTACAATGCATTGTGGTAAAGTCAGCCCTCTGTCGCTGTAGGTTCCATAGTTATGGATTCAACCAAACATAGACCAAAAATATTCAGGAAAAAATAAACTAACAATACAACAATTTTTAAAATACACATTTTAAAATACAATATAACAATCATTTGCATAGCATTTACATGTTATCAAGTATTACAAGTAATATAGAGATGATTTAAGTTATACTGTAGGATGGCACAGTTAGATATAAGTACTACGCCATTTTGTGTAAGGGACTTGAGCATCCGTGGTGTTCTCACTGCTTCTAATTATTTCATTAGGACATTCTCATGGGGACAAGATTCATAATATTCCCATGTCCCCAACCCAGCCTCTTTCTAAAAATGCATAGTTATAGATGGTGTCTTAGAAGATGTGCTTTACGGGGCCAGGTGTGGTGACTCACACCTATAATCCCAGCACTTTGGGAGGCCGAGGTGGGCGTATCACTTGAGGTCAGGAGTTTGAGACCAGCCTGGCCAACATAAAAATACAAAAATTAGCCGGGCATGGTGGCGTGTGCCTGTAGTCCCTGCTACTTGGGAGACTGAGGCATGAGAATTGCTTGAACCCAAGAGGCAGAGGCTGCAGTGAGCCGAGATGGTGCCACTGCACTCCAGCCTGCGTGATGGAGCGAGACTTGTCTCAAAAAAAAAGAAAAGAAAAGAAGATATGCTTTAAAAAGTTTAATTCTGCTGTATTACTGTAGCTAATGTGCTCTCTGCATTTTTTTTTTTTTTTTTTTTTTTTAGTATTTTCACGTTCCAGACAGTGCTACTTTTAGCATTTGCCCAGGTGGAGAGCAGCCTGCTATGAAATCCAGCTCCCTTCCTTGCTGGGACTTGATGCCTGACATCAGTCAGTCAGTACTGGATGCATCCCTGCTTCAGAAACAGATCATGCTGGGCTTTTCTCCTGCCCCAGGTGCTGACAGCTCACAGTGCTGGAGCCTGCCAGCTATGGTTAGACCAGAGTTTCCCAGACAGAGTGTGGCAGTACCCCTTGGGAATTTCCGGGAAAATGGATTCTGTACCAGGTATTTTATGTTTATATAAATGTCTGTCTTCTTTGCTTGTCAGTCTAGCTGTTCATCTAGATACCAAGAGAGATAGAATGGTCGCAGGGCTCCCCATATGTAATATTAGGCTTTATTTTTAATTACTTCTAGATATTGTATACAGTGGGTCAAGTGTTATGATCACATATGGCTTGTCCCAGCATACTACTTAAGGGATTTTTCCCGTTATGGAGCTTACGCTGGGGGGAAACGATGGTACTTGTACCACAGAATGTCATTATATGAAAAGATCATATGTATCATCATACAAATAGCATTGTATGAAAAGATCATATCATAATGAAAAAAATTACCTGTTATGGGTTCTTAGCCTCCATAAAATTATAAGAAATAAGGGTTAAAATATGAGCAAGTCAAGTTGGAAAACCTTTTTCTTTTCCCATATTTTACTTTTACTTCAAAATGGAATTTTTCTCAAAAAAGTCATTAAGAGAGATAACTTAGATAAACACAAGTCACAGAAGACTCTGTTCTGTGGTTGTTCCTGCACGCAAGTTGCTCCAATTACCGATTACCAGTTATGTAAATAACAACCACAGAATCAAGCCAGAGACATATAATGGTTTGTTCATACTGGACTTCTATTATGTGGTTGTCTTGCATGTAAAATGTCCCTTCTGCAGCTGTCAAGAATAACTTATTTATAGTATATGTAACAGCTACAAAAGAAAACATATTGTGCCCTTATGAGAAGTACCTTATTTTCATGATTATGAATTTATAGACTTTATTTGAGATTTTAGCAGTGCTAAGTCTTTTGATGTAATATTTTAAAAGACAAGAGAGATTTTTATAGTAATATTTTAAATAAGTTATTCATAATGGTAAGGTTCTGTTCTCCACACATCCCTCCTTCTTTCACAGTATTCACAAAATCCTTGATTTTACAAACATTTGTCATCTTTTACACTGTACAGGAGTGGTTATCCTTACATTCTGGTTGGAGATGTTAAGCATAGTGAGTTTAAGGGTGTTTTTGAAAGCTATGTGAACTTATGTCTATAAATAAAACATTTTTTAAAAAACAAAATTTGAAACAAAACTCAATTTGGAAATTAAGCTTAAAATTCTGATAATTACAGTATAATTTAATCTTATCTACAAATACTAAGCTAGATATTGGACAGAAAGTACCATACTTGAGTCCTGGCCCTAGTCTTCTTGGCTATCAAAACAAAAAGAAATTATCCGAGGTTGGCTCTCCTAGCTCTTTTAAAATTAGGCTGGGAAAGGAACTTTGCTGTTTATCCAAGAAGTATACTCTTAAAATGAATTTATTTCATGCTGTCCCATCTCCTCATCTATTTCCTTCCCTCAGTCCAACCAATAGCACACATTAGATGGTGTGATTAATGTGCTTTTACCAAATGCTAATGGACCATTCACTTTGACATTTCACACAAATACAATCTTTGGGAAGTACTCACACTGGCAAATAAGATGGATGGCAAATGGAAGCTTTTTAGAGCATTATTGACCCCTTTTAGTCAGCTGAGGGCCACATTTGGCAAATTATCTGATTTCTTTGATTAATTTTGACAATCATTCTATGTAATTTAGGCTTCAGAGTAATTTTATTTTCCTGCTTCAATGAAATATTCTTTGTGTAGTCTGTAATCTAAATAGGAAAATTTCTCTCTCTTCATCCCAGAAGGCAACCTGTACTCACACAGCTGGTTTTCTAGCTCCAAATAATACAGCTTTGCTCCTGCTAATCAAAATGTACATTTTTTAAGGTGTGATGGGCTTGTGGAAATTGACAGCAAACATTATCAGCCTACCTACCTTTAGAAAAAAAAAAAGAGAAGCACCCAAATTCTCTAGTAGTCCTTTTAAAAGAAGGTCAGCTCTTTTTTTTTTTTTTTGATACACGGTCTTGCTCTGTCACCCAGGCTCGAGTGCAGTGGCACAATCACGGCTCACTGCATCCTCAACCTCCCAGGCTTAAGCCAACCTCCCAGGCTCCAGCCATCCTCCTCCCACCTCAGCCTTCCAAGTAGCTGGGACCACAAGTGTGCGCCACAGCACCTGGCGAATTTTTGTATTTTGCTGTAGAGATGGGGTTTTGCGCTTTTGCTGAGGCTAGGCTTGAACTCCCGGGCTCAAGCAATTCTCCTGCCTTGGCTCCCAAAGTGCTGGGATTATAGGCGTGAGCTACCATGCACAGCCTACCAAGCACTTCTAAGGAAGAAGAAAGTACCCTGCCTAGCGAAGGAGTTTAACACACATATGCATGGGGGAAAAAAAGAACAACAGGAAATATTAGCACAAGGTTAGCTATAGTTCTCTCTGGGTGATAGAATTATTTTGTTTACCTTTAAATATTTTTTCACATTTTATGAATATTATAAATATGTTACTATTATCAGAAAAGAAATCTCCCCTGAGTTATAAAAGAGATATTTTCGAGTTCTGAATGTTGCAAATCTAAATAAACATGTTCCAGAGGAGAGAGCATTCATTTTTTTTCCTAAACATTTCTGTCATTTGACTTGATTCTCTTCCAGGGCTATAGTGCTGACATATCAAGAACACCTTGGAGTGACTTATTTAACCCTCTCAGAAGACCCTAGTCCTCGAGTAATTATCCATAACAGATGTCCAGTAAAAATGCTTATAAAGGAAAACATTAAAGGTATGTTTTATACTGTTGAATTTAGATAATACTAAATGTGTATTTTTTCTGGGATTTTTTGATTTAGTAGTTACCTGTGATCCTGTGAAAAAAATATTTAAATAAAAGTATTAATCATCTCTTTTTGAGAAGTTTCTTTTGCCACATTATGTTTACTGTCCCCCAAGTCTCTGTCTTTAAGGGCTAATTCTGCATATGCCTTTTTTTAAAATTTCAGATACTCCAAAGTTTGAGGTTTATTGCAAAAAAATTCCCTCCGAGTGCTCAATTCATCATGAGCTGTATCATCAGATTTCCAGTTATCCGGACTGCAAGACCAAAGACTTACTTCCGAGCCTCCTTTTGAGAGTTGAACTGCTAGATGAAGTAACAACTGAGTGGAGTGATGCTATCGACATCAACAGTCAGGGAACACAGGTCAGTGAGCCATGTGTTCCTGCTGAGACCCAAAGAAAAATGCCCTTTTCTGAGGTTTTTGTCAGTTGCCTGTTTTTAAACATAATTTTCTAAATGCTGAACATCTTTTCTCTGTGTGAGAGAGCATGTGTATCCATTTTTACGTCCTCATTAAGTTATAAATTCTCAAACTCAAGTATGTATCTGCAAAGTAGACTATACAACCATTGACTAGAGAGGAGCACTTAGTAAAAGCAGGCCCATCTTGGATCTAATCCAAGGTCGAAATGGAAATCAAATTGTTAGGCTTATTTAGATAGAACGTAGTTCAGCTGTACAGATTTTAGTACAATCATAATACAAATCCTCTTTCATGTGTTATTAGGATAAATATGTGTATTTTAAAATTAGTAATTTTAAAATTAATAATTTTAAAATTAGTAAAACCCCACAAATATAAGTACAGTTTTAAAAACCTGAGCTTGAGTTGAGAGAAGAAGGCTTCAGACGATCAAACTACTCTGAGCTACGAGAGGAAATTCAAAACAATAGCAAAGAAGTTAAAAACTTTGAAAAAATATTAGAAGAATGGATAACTAGAATAACCAATGGAGAGAAGGGCTTAAAGGAGCTGATGGAGCTGAAAGCCAAGTTTCGAGAACTACGCGAAGATTGCAGAAGCCTCAGTAGCAGATGCGATCAACTGGAAGAAAGGGTATCGCTGATGGAAGATGAAATGAATGAAATGAAGAGAGAAGGGAAGTTTAGAGAAAAAAGAATAAAAAGAAATAAACAAAGCCTCCGAGAAATTTGGGACTATGTGAAAAGACCAAACCTACGTCTGATTGGTGTACCTGAAAATGATGGGGAGAATGGAACCAAGTTGGAAAACACTCTGCAAGATATTATCCAGGAGAACTTCCCCAATCTAGCAAGGCAGGCCAGCATTCAGATTCAGGAAATACAGAGAACGCCACAAAGATACTCCTCGAGAAGGGCAACTCCAAGACACATAATTGTCAGATTCACCAAAGTTGAAATGAAGGAAAAAATGTTAAGGGCAGCCAGAGAGAAAGGTCGGGTTACCCACAAAGGGAAGCCCATCAGACTAACAGCTGATCTCTCAGCAGAAACTCTACAAGCCAGAAGAGAGTGGGGGCCGATATTCAACATTCTTAAAGAAAAGAATTTTCAACCCAGAATTTGCTATCCCGCCAAACTAAGCTTCATAAGTGAAGGAGAAATAAAATACTTTACAGACAAGCAAACGCTGAGTGATTTTGTCACCACCAGGCCTGCCCTAAAAGAGCTCCTGAAGGAAGCACTAAACATGGAAAGGAACAACCGGTACCAGCCACTGCAAAAACATGCCAAATTGTAAAGACCATCGAGGCTAGGAAGAAACAATAGCAACTACCGAGCAAAATAACCAACTAACATCATAATGACAGGATCAGATTCACACATAACAATATTAACGTTAAATGTAAATGGGCTAAATGCTCCAATCAAAAGACACAGACTGGCAAACTGGATAAGGAGTCAGGACCCATCAGTGTGCTGTATTCAGGAAACCCATCTCACGTGCAGAGACACACATAGACTCAAAATAAAGGGATGGAGGAAGATCTATCAAGCAACTGGAAAACAAAAAAAGGCAGGGGTTGCAATCCTAGTCTCTGATAAAATAGACTTTAAACCAACAAAGATCAAAAGAGACAAAGAAGGCCATTACATAATGGTAAAGGGATCAATTCAACAAGAAGAGCTAACTATCCTAAATATATATGCACCCAACACAGGAGCACCCAGATTCATAAAGCAAGTCCTCAGTGACCTACAAAGGGACTTAAACTCCCACACAATAATAATGGGAGATTTTAACACCCCACTGTCAACATTAGACAGATCAACGAGACAGAAAGTTAACAAGGATATCCAGGAATTGAACTCAGCTCTACATAAAGTGGACCTAATAGACATCTACAGAACTCTCCACCCCAAGTCAACAGAATATACATTTTTTTCAGCACCACACCACACCTATTCCAAAATTGACCACATAGTTGGAAGTAAAGCTCTCCTCAGCAAATGTAAAAGAACAGAAATTATAACAAACTGTCTCTCAGACCACAGTGCAATCAAACTAGAACTCAGGATTAAGAAACTCACTCAAAACCGCTCAACTACATGGAAACTGAACAACCTGCTCCTGAATGACTATTGGGTACATAATGAAATGAAGGCAGAAATAAAGATGTTCTTTGAAACCAACGAGAACAAAGATACAACATACCAGAATCTCTGGGACACATTCAAAGCAGTGTGTAGAGGGAAATTTATAGCACTAAATGCCCACAAGAGAAAGCAGGAAAGATCCAAAATTGACACCCTAACATCACAATTAAAAGAACTAGAAAAGCAAGAGCAAACACATTCAAAAGCTAGCAGAAGGCTAGAAATAACTAAAATCAGAGCAGAACTGAAGGAAATAGAGACACAAAAAACCCTTCAAAAAATTAATGAATCCAGGAGCTGGTTTTTTGAAAAGATCAACAAAATTGATGGACCGCTAGCAAGACTAATAAAGAAGAAAAGAGAGAAGAATCAAATAGATGCAATAAAAAACGAAAAAGGGGATATCACCACCGATCCCACAGAAATACAATCTACCATCAGAGAATACTACAAACACCTCTATGCAAATAA